>NC_136974.1:24345946-24395946 GCF_032717465.1 Coenobita brevimanus
ACAACTTCTATCCTACTGATTTCTTCCTGTCTTCTCACCTCCCTCCTTCTCCCAGCCATTCCCCAGCCACTTATACTAACATTACTTCCATTCTCTCTGTTCAACAATTCCTTAAAGTGTTCTCTCCATCTACTCACCTTTTTTTATGTTGATGATGACTAATGAGTCATCTTTCTTAGAAGGAAATGGGTATATTTGATAGACTATGAAAAAATCGTCTGTTACCGTACGAATGGTATGTGAACTACTATTGATGTAAGTGTTGCTTCTAAATATGGATAGTGTAACATCAGATTACTTTCCTCAAACAAAGGTTTCAAACCATGCCTATGTATGCCTTGACTAATTATTTGCCAGAGGTTGTGAATGGGTAGTAAATTAATGGTGATCCTTCCGTTACCAGCATTAACAATTCCTTTCATGAAGGCCTGATACTGAACTCTAATATTGTCTAACTGTAGTATTATTAGGTCAGTATGTTCTATGATCACAGAGAGGTGTTGGAATAATGTATTGTTACCTTCTAGTGCATTTACTTTCTCCACAATTCCTAGAGTTGATGCTTCAGCCTTGCTTAGGTTCTTTACAATCGTCAGCATTAAGGTGTTCTGAGTACCAGCTAACTTATGTTGGTATGGTATGAGAGAATTTGTGCTATTTTGTTAAATTTGTTATTTATTTCTTCTAGATCTTTGTCAGTGGCTAGTCCAAAAATGTTGCCTAAAATCGCTAGAGCTAGGTCGAACAAACCGCGTCTGTTACGTGTATTTGTGATGTTTCCTGTCTCAAGTGTGTTACTCCCACCTCATGGGATGTCCTGGATCATGGTGATCATTATGTGCTTAGCCTGTTCTAGTTTTCAGTCAGTTAATTTAATTCATTCAGCTACTTCCTGTGTGGGGTGATCATGTGAGGAAGGGTGTTTTAATACCGCTTCCAGAGTTCTAAGGGTCCTGATATTTTCTGTAACATTATTGGTATGTCTTGCAGTACGTCCAAACTAACTTCGGTACTTATGTCCTGTACTGTACTACTGCTGGTCCTGATATTTTCTATAACATTATTGGTTTGTCTTGCAGTAAATCCAGACTAACTTCGGTACTTATTATGTCCAATTCTGTACTACCGCTGTTGAGGCTGTTGGGGCGATCAGACACCCTTGTAGGCCTACATGCTCAGGGTGTGAGGTGATCCTCTTGGTATCAACAGGAGCATGATCCATGGAATTATTCACCTCATCTTTACCTACCGAAAGAACAACTGTATTCAGTATCTAATCCACTGTTGTTAGCAAGTTATGCTAAGGGTGGTGATAGTGATGATGAATAATACAGATATTTTGGCCTGTTTAACCCCCCGCTTCCCGGCTATTTTTAGCCCTCTGGGTCACCCCAGTGCCGGCCAGTTTTCGACCTTTTTTTTTTTGGCTAAAATGATAGATTTTGATGTGGAAACAACGAATTTCGCCATTAAAATGCTCACTGAGGGTCGAAAATCGGTTTTATTGAGTCCTGCATAGTCGTGTACAAGTATAGCCACTCTCTCACCCTCACCACGTACGTGAGAGAAAGCCGTTTTCTGTGTAAGATATACTCAGGTATTTATGCTGGGAAGGTATAGCAATGTTCAGTACACTTTTCTGATCACTTATTACTTCAGCATCTATCACAATTTGCGTGTCTTTCTCACTGTGAATGCATTATCTTACACTTACTGGAAGACAGGTATAACCTGACTTCATTACATACAGTCCTGGCACTTGCATGAAGGTATGTACAACTTGACTTCACTATATAGTCCTTACACTTACAAGAAAATATTTACAACTTACACTTACATGAAAATATTTACAAAATGCCTTCAATACGTACAGCACTGGGTGAGGTACACAGGCAGAGTGAGGCAGAGCGAGTGTGAGGGGGGGAGCGAGTGAGTGTATGGCCTTGACAGCTTGGGGGATGGTAGAGGAACAGTTACCATGCATGCCTGCCAATTTTTACCTGCGAATCTTGAAAAATACGGTCACAGTGAAGTTTTTTATTTTAGACCGTTTTAAAATGGCACTGGCACTGGCCGCAGAATTATGTCAGACCATTATAAAATGGCACTGTCACGCGGCGGGTTAATCCTAATACCTATAAGAGGAGTCTAAATCAATTCCTAAGTCATGCCTTGTTATGGTGAGAGACGTATTGGTTGCACCTATGTTTGTTTTTTTTTATCCAAGAAAGAAGGAACCAAAGGCCAGGGGCCACAAACCGTTCCTTCCAAGGAAAAAGTAAAAACAATACAAAAGAGCACCAAATTCAAGATCCGTTCATTTCGAGATGCCTGGACATGGTGCGTTTGAAAGCCTGGAGATCATAGGAAGTAGGAAACACAGACAGAGGGAGATAGTTCTAGAGTTGACCTGTTGCATAGATGGAGGACTGGGAGTAATGGTTAGCTCTTGCATTAAAGAGTTCGACAGAAAAGGGAGGAGAGTTTGTTGTTACGCGCCCATCATAGAGATGGAGGGATGCAAGCAGATAGTTCAGAGAAGTAACGACCATTGAAGTAGGAATAGAAAAGAGATAAAGATGCAACAGCGTGGCAAAGAGACAGAGGTTGAAGGGAGCCAACAAGAGAGGGAGAGCTGATGAGACGAAAAGCCTTTGACTCCACCCTATTGAGAAGAGCTGTATGTGGGAAGCCTCCCCACACAAGAGTTGTACTCCACACAGGGGCGAATAAAACCTGTGTTTAAAGTTGACAGCTGTGCGGGGGTAAAGAAGATACGGAGTCAGCTTAGCACCTTAATCTCTTGGAAGCAGATTTTACAAGAGATGCAATATGATCTTTCCAAGATAAGTCCCGAGTGAATGAAACCCCAAGCATGTTCAAGGATGATGCAGGATTGAGCTGGATATTATTAAACATTAGAGGGTACTACTGTGGTAGATTGTGTCAGGTTGATAGGTGTAAAAACTGAGTTTTTCATGCATTAAAAGCAACAAGATTATTATTACTCCAGTCAGAGATACGAGCCAAGTCAGACATTAGGTTTGCCATAGCCTCATCCCTTGTTTGTCAAAGTAACTGCTGAGATGGATGTTGAGGGAACCAAATGGAAAGGTGAAGGGTGGAATCATCAGTGTACGAGTGGATAGGGCCAGATGCACAGCTCAGAAGGTCATTGATGAACAAAAGGAAGAGAGTCAGTGATAGAACAGAGCTCCGAGGAACACCACCATTGACAGATCAGAAGAACGACGACCATCTACAACAGCGGCTACAGAACAACCAGAAAGGAAGCTACAGATGAAGGCACAGATAGAAGGATAGAAACTGCAAGAGGGCAGCTTGGAAATAAAAGACCTATGCCAGACTCGATCGAAAGTCCTTGAGATGTCAAGTGCAATGGCAAAGCTTTCGCCAAAGTTCCGAAAGGAGGATGACCAGGAGTCTGAAAGGTAGGTGAGAAGATCGCCAGTGGAGCGTCCCTGACGGAACCCATACTGACGATCAGAAAGAAGGTTGTGATAGGAAAGATGCTTTAAAAAAATTTTCTGTTAAGAAATGACTCGAAAACTTTTGAGAAACAGGATGTTAAAGCACTTGGACGATAGTCAGAGGGCTGGGAACGGTATGCGACAGCAATTTATTCCGATATTTGTTAATTGCTTCAGGCTTATTTTCACCGTGTGTGCTAGGGTTTTCGGTCGTATCTTGTGTTTTATAGTTGCAAGCTAATTTTCTTGACACTTTTTAAAGTGATCACTATGTGTTTCTTTTTCTTCGTCACTCGACAGTGACTTAATCACCGAATTATTGTCTCTTCTCTCAATTACCCTGTATGGACCCTAAAATTTTGGTGACAGTTTGTTGTTTCTAGTGTGAATGAGGCTATAGACAATATCACTTATGGTGAAGTTTGATTCTTTTGCCTTCTTATTTAATGATTCTGTCATTTCTTCCTTGGACATAGTTAACTATTTCTTTACCTTTGTGTGTATTTCTTGAAATTCATGTAAGCGAAGTTTAGGATAATCCTCATAATTATATACGGGAATTTGCTCGCCTTCTAACGTCTCGTAAGGGGGACATTTGTCTGACCCGTAAATGATGAATTGAGATGTATCTCCTATTGATTTATTAATTGCACAATTGAGTGATGCTTCAACTCTGGAGATCCAGTCATCTCAGTTTCTATAATTTTCATTGAGAATGTGCCGTAGTACATCTAATATTTTTTTATTCTACCTTTCCACCAATCCATTGGAAGATGGGTGGTTGGCCAAGATATTGACTTTCTTTATATTGTATTGTTTACATATTTCTTGCAAAATTTCAGAGTTAAATTCACCATCATAGTATCTTATTAGCATCTTTGGTGTAGTGAACCTACAGATTAAACTATCAATGAATACCCGTGTGACTGTTTCTGCTGTTTTATCCTTAATTGGAACCAAGATCACATATCGTGAGAAATTATCAGTTGCAACAAAAAGATATTGATTGTGATTGGTAGTTAAGGGTAATTTAAGTAAATCAACCGCGACAATGTCCCACGGTTGTTTATGTACAGGATATTTACCTGTGGGTGCAGGTGATAATGTGTAACCTTTATGTTTCGCACATGACTTTCATCTGTCTATGTGATTATGTATGTCTTTGCGTAACGTTGGCCAATAATATGACATCCGGGCCTGCCTGACTGTCCTGTCCTTACCTGGATGCCCTGCACGTGGACTATCGTGTATTACCCTAAAAATGTGAGGTATCATTGTACTAAGAATAAATAACTGCCTAATATTTTTTCTATGTTTGTCCTGGATTTACCCTATATAAGGCATTGTTAACCATTGTGAATTGTTTAAGTGGTACATGTAACTTGGGTGATGGTTCATCATCGCCTGACTCGAGATGATATATTACTATAGACCATACTGGGTCCTGTCTTTGTGCCTGTGAATTTTCTTGATTTGTGGGGAGTGTTTCATCATTGTTGGAGAGTGATTCCCATGGACTTATTGTAGCAATATTGGCTAATGGATTTCGTGATAAGGCATCCGTGGCCACATTACTTTATCTTTTATTTAGTGAATATTTACATTGTAATTCTGGATTTTACATTTCCATCATGCTTTCCTCCCAGAGAGAAGTTTTTCCTGGAACATGCCCGCGAGAGGCTTGTGGTCTGTGTATACTGTAGGTGAATTTCGTATCCGTACACGAGGTCACGAAATTTCTGTTGAGCAAATACTACCGCTAGGGCTTCTAAGTCTGTTGTACTGTATTTTTTCTCTGCAACTTCTATTTGTCTACTGGCAAAAGCAATGGGTTGGTATTTTCCTCGTTTATACTCTTTCATCAATACAGCACATAAACCTTTGAGAGAGACATCTGTGCAAATTATGAATGGTTATGTGAAGTTTGGATAAGCCAAGCAAGGTTCACATGAAGTTTATCTTTTAATTCATTAAATGCTAGCCTTTTTTCCTCTTCCCACTGGAATATAGCATTCTTTTTTTAGTAGAATGAATAGCGGTTGTGCTATATGAGAGAATTTATTAAAGATGGAGAGAACACTTTAAAGAATTGTTGAACGTAGAGGATGGAAGTAATACGAGTATAAGTGGCTGGGGAATGGCTGGTAGAAGGAGGGAGGTGAGAAGACAGGAAGAAATCAGTAGGATAGAAGTTGTGGAAGCAATGAAGAAAGTTAAATCGGGGAAAGCTCCAGGAATTGATGGAGTGTGTGGTGAAATGCTGAAGCATGGGGGAGAGATAGTAGTAGAATGGATGTGGAAGATGTGCAGATTGGCCTGGGAGGAAGGTAGAGTCTCGGAGGATTGGAAGTCAGGTATAATTATTCCCTTGTGCAAAGGAAAAGGGGAAAAAGAAGTGTGTGGTAATCATAGGGGCATTTGTCTTCTTAGTATAATAGGAAAAGTGTATGGTAGGATACTTATAGACAGAGTTAGAGAAAGAACAGAGAAATTAGTTGGAGAAGAACAGGGAGGCTTTAGGAAGGGAAGAGGTTGTGTAGATCAGATATTCATTCTTAGATCTTTAGTGGAAAAGTTTCTAGAGAAGGGAAAGAAGTTGTATGTGGCTTTCATGGATTTGGAGAAAGCATATGACAGGGTGGATAGACAAGGATTGTGGAAAGTGTTAAGAATATATGGAGTAGATGGGAAGTTGTTGAATGCTGTGAAGAGTATGTACGATGGTGCTAAGGCTGCAGTGCGTGTGGATGGTGAACTAAGTGAATTTTTCTCTTTGAAAGTTGGTTTGAAACAGGGATGTGTCATGTCTCCATGGTTGTTCAATCTGTACATGGATGGGGTAATAAAAGAGGTACAAGGTAGGGTAGTGGATGTTGGGGTGGCCCTGGTGAGAGAGGATAGTGTTTGGAAACTCCCTGTACTGTTGTTTGCAGATGATACTGTGTTGTTGAGTGAAGACGAAGGGGAGCTGCAAGGCTTGGTGGATGAGTTTGAGAGAGTGTGTAAGAAACGGAATCTAAAGGTGAATGTAGGGAAGAGTAAAGTGATGGTCTTTGAGAGAGGTGAAGTCAGTGAATGTACAGCGAGGTTGGATGGTGAGGAATTGGAAAATGTGAGTACGTTTAAGTACTTGGGTAGTGTGATGAGTAAGGATGGAGGTTTGGAGGGTGAAGTGCTTGAAAGGGTACAGCAGGGAAGAAAGGTTGCTGGTTCTTTGAAAGCAGTGATAAGAAACAGGGAAGTGAGCATGGAGGTGAAAAGTTACTACATGACAGTATTGTGATACCAACTCTAACGTACGGAAGTGAAGCTTGGACATTGTTGGAAGGACACAAGTCAAGAGTGAGAGCAGTGGAAATGAGTTATTTAAGAGGAGCCTGTGGAGTCACGTGGAGAGACAGGCTGACGAATGAGGATATAAAGGAGGGTTGTGGTGTGGATGTGGATGTGATAGGAAGCGTTATGAGGAACACACTGAGGTGGTTTGGCCATGTGGAGAGGATGGAGGGTGAGAGACTGACGAAGAGAGTGTATGTGAGTGAGGTGGAGGGGGGAAGAGGGAGGGGGAGGCCGAGGATGAGATGGAGGGATGGGGTGGAGAGGTATATGAGAGAGGGGGGTGTGAGTTGGGAGCAGGGCAGTGAAATGGCGGGGGACAGGGCGACTTGGAGGCGATTTGTTTGTGGCCACCCCAGACTGGATTAAGGCGTCTGGCAATAGATAGATAGATAGGTTAATAAAGGGGCAGTAGTATCTTGCTGGCCCCCCAAATTGTCTTACTTCGTCTATATTTATTGGTTCTGGGAAATTCCTTACCGCCTGTATTTTGTCCTCAGACGTGTGAATACCTTGGGCATCTAGTCTGTGGCCTAAGAATTTTATTTCCTTAAAGCAAAATTTGCAATTAGGCAGTTTAATTTTTAATCCAGCATCAGCAAGCTTTTGTAGGAGCTGGTCCGATTTCTGTAGATGTTCGTCTATAGTTGGAGTAGTTATAATAATGTCATCTAGATACACAAATATTCCTTTTCCCAGCATTCCGGACAATACGTAATTCATTAATGTTTGGAAAGCGCCTGGTGCTGTCCTCAACCCCATTGGCATTCGTTTATATTGGTAATATCCTGTATTCGTGAAGAAAACAGTGTATTTGCTTGATTCTTGTTCAAGGCTATTATAGTAATAGCCATTGAGCAAATCAATTGTGGAAAATACATTTTTTTCTGCTCCAATATTTTGTAAGACGTCACTTAACAATGGCATACGAAACCGGTCAGGGACTGTGTGCTGATTTAATTTACGGTAATCTACTACCTCACGCATTTGTCCGTTTCGTTTGGGCACGAAAAATAATGGGGCATTCCACGGGGAGACAGATGGTTCAATAATACCTAGTTTTAACATTTCCACAACATACTGATGTGCCAGGGTGCGTTGTGAATGCGCGGCTCTGTAAGCAGGTATATATATATATATATATATATATATATATATATATATATATATATATATATATATATATATATATATATATATATATATATATATACTGGTTGTGTGTCCGGGTGTGTTGATCTTGTGTGTAATCAGGTTAGTACACCCTAATTGTTCTCCAGGTAATACTACCGTTTGTCGATGTTTCACTAATGGATCTAAGACAGGGGTTCTTAACCTGGGGTCCATGGATGGGCTTCAGGGGGTCCGTAAGGTCCGAACAACTGAGAACAATTTAGCGAAATTGTGTGATGCCATTAGGCAGCATTAGCTCCCCCCCCCCCCAAAAAAAAAGAAGTCTTGAAGAATTCTGGTGTTCATTGTCACAAGCCTACCCTCGTCTGGCAAAGCGAACTACTGGTGCTCTGATTCCATTTCATACTGCATACCTTTGTGAGTCAGGATTTTGAGCGTTTGTTTCTATCAAAACGAAAAATCGGAATCGAGTGGAAGTCAAAGAGGGCATGCGTGTTACCTTGTCAAAGACCACTCCACAATTTCATCTTCTTATTCATGCCAAACAACAAAAACCTTCTCATTGAAATGAACTTTTGAGCAGAATTATAGTTTTGTTTTGTATAATTTCCTCAAGTTGGATGTATTTCACTTTTTAATTGAGTGGCAATTAGGTTTTGCTACAAAAAGAGTGAGAAACATAGTTCTTTGTAAAGATTGTTTTATATTTTGTGTATGTCATACACTGCGTGAGGTAGTTTTCAATAAAACAAGATATATTCATTGTATGCAAAATGTTTTTACGCTAATGTGCATTTTTCTAGGGAAGGGGTCCATAACTTTCACAAGATTCTCAAAGGGGTCCGTGTCCCAGTCAAGGTTAAAAACCACTGATCTAAGAGATCATTTTCTTCGTTGAGTTGACCAGAGTGAATAAAATTCTCCTGTATGCACTGTCTGTCTGACCAGTTTACTCTGCTCGACGCCCCTGCTACTGTCACTTCGCGTATAGGAGCTGGGCAAATTTCTAACCTACAAATACAGGTTCCTTTCTTAACCTTCACATCTCCATTCTCTCATGGTGTTAGCTAAAATGACATTCGTCTCACCCTTGTCATTCATTCACCATAAGGCGCTCTCTATCAAAAGGCCATTATTCTAACCGTCTCTTCTAATGAAATGACATTTCAATTTCTCAATTTACACTTAATCGTAACTTGCATGAAAGATTTTGGTGGTAAATTTATATCATAATTAATGTGGCTAGGTGAGAGGGTGAGTCACGGTTGCATTGTGAGTGAGGAGTGGGGTTTGGGCTGTGACAGCTGATCTACGCGCCCATTTTCTTTGAGAAGTCTTACGTCGGACTCCCCCATTTTGGTTTTGCGTGTAATCGTTCTTGTGACGCTAGTTTTCCTGTAATTGTTGGTTGTATTATCAGGAGATGAAATTTCCTCTATGAATTCGCTGTCATAATGAATGGCGCTGAAATGTGGCATCAATATTATATTTCGTGTTCTCACTGTGTTTAGTCCAAGCATCATATCTCCTCTAATTGATAATTTTTCTACTACGTAAAAGGTGGTAGTGAATGATTTTGTGGTCTCTGTGAATTTCATGTTTAACTCAGTCATACCAATAACTGGTATTTCTTTACCATCCACTGTGTATAAATTTAAGTCTGAGATTTCCCAAAATGTCACTTTTCTTCTATTTCTAAAAATTCTAACTCATTTTGCATTATTAAATTCACTGGTGAGCCAGAATCCAAAAATAATGAAATCTCTTCCTCCTCACATAAAGCAGAGACCGAAATGCATTCACTTGCAAAGAGACTTCCTAGGTTGACTTTTTGTTTAATTGGATGTTTTATGTGTCGTTGTCTTTAGTGCTGGTACGACCTTCCCCCGACCTACAGATGGATACCAATTTTTCTATCGTTTTACAATCAGAGGTCCAATGACCGGAGGACCAATAATATCTACAATATGCTTTGAAACCATTTGCCTTTTGCCTCTCTTCTTTCGTTTTAATGTAACACTCCGATTTTGTGTGACCGGGCTTTGTGCAATAGTAACAGACAGTGTTACTTGAATTCGACCTATGAGGTGATCTTCCATTTCCTTGTCTTTGTGCCGATCGATGTTTACTGGGCCTTCGGCCAGACTTTTGTACCACCCTGTTACCTGGTGTGCGGGAACAAGTCCTTGAGCTAACCTGACTGTGTGTTTGTTTCTGAACTGGTCGTCATTGTCTCTGGTCCTTGCCAGGACTTGACTTATATATCCCTGCTACGATTTCTGGCAATTTGATCCTTGTCCTGTTGGCTTGTGATGTGTCAGTCATGCCAGCTTTACTGCAGTTTAATTCCACCTCATAAATGAAATCACGTAAAGTCCCTGGATTATATGGGATGGTTTTCGAAATCTTTAATATACTGTCAGGAAGTTGGCATAGAGCTGATATGTAGCCAATGATGTCAACGACATGCTCTGGTGATATATTACCATCATCTGTGACCCAGTCTGAGTTTTCTAGGCTAGATAACAGGGTTTTCTTAACCCATTAACCACGGGGCGTCACTTTCGTGACGCTTGGGGGCAAGGGATCATACCGCGGGGCGTCGCTTTTGTGATTCTGTGTTATTTTGAATTCACCCGGGCTTCCAAGTGGGGGCTTGTACTATCAGTACTGCCAATGTCCAACACTAGTTAGCACTCCTAATCTCATCTGTACTCCCATCCATTGTTGACAATTTAGCCATTTCTCCCCGTTCTTGACTCCCCTCCCTACCCTCCCTCCATTACCCTATCCTCTCGCCTGCCCGGCCGTGCTACGCTAAGTAAATCTTCCCTGGAATTTTTCACTGATTTCATCCATTGAAATAAGCCCTATGCCCTATTCTTATACCAAATAATATATACAAGAAAGAAATAAGGTAAGTGAGAGTGCCACACACCTGGAATTGGCTAATTATCACCTGACAACACCTCACGTGCACTCATTCACTAATTTTCGCTGTTTTTTTCCCCTTGAAATATGCCATATATTCTATTTTCGTAATAAATATACATATAAGGAGGGAAGGGAGAAGCCTAATTGATATTTACATTCACCTGGAACTACCTAATTTATAATGTATTGTCTAGATTTCCTGCCAATCATTTCAGTGAAATACATAGCTGTTTCAAGAGCTACGTTGGTAGTACTGAATATCCCCTAAGTAGGCCTCTACCCGGGCCGGCCCTCCCTTATCAGTTCTCTCTCATCTTCCGAAGAGGAGGTACGCGTCTGTTCCTCTTGCTGACTTCAGGGCCTTTTTCACCCCCATACAAAGGGCCCTGTGACCTTTACCCCCTACTAAACCTCGTGTGGAAAGAGGTAAAGGGCTGACAATTGATAAAAGAGTGACTACGATCTTTCTATTGAGTAAAACAGTGCAAGTGGAATTGTAAATAATGTGTAAATAATGTGTAAACAGCAAGTGAAAGTAGTGAATGTAAATATACGTGAACAATGGAAAATAGTTTTATAAGTTACTTCAAGTGACAGTGCATAACACAGTGTAAATAAAATAGAAATGTAAATAACGTAAATAAAATAGAGACCGTAAATAGAAATGTAAATGAGTAGTATTATAAGAATACGAGTATATACCCTAGGAGTAATGAAAGTGAAAGTTTCACTCTAGCATGTCTGAATACTATGAGTTATGAGGGCGAAGATGAAAGTGACATTCACTCTCAATGCTAGTATACAGGACGAGAAAGTGAATGCTACGTATTTTACTGAAAGAAATTGAATCCCTACAGTGACAATAAACTAATACTACTGAAGAAAACTTATGAATAAGGACTGTAGATATATATAAGTGTTATATAGTAATAGAAATATAAAGTGTGAGGGTTTTTATGAATAATAAATGACAGAGTACCAAGAGCGAACTAGCGCAAGTGCGGCGGTCAGACGCGCTCATAATTTTTATTGCTTTCACAGTGTTTTTTTTTTTGGAGTATGGATCCCAAACTACTTGAAAATCATAGAGTAGTGTTTATAGTGTTAATATCTGGCTGTGGTAATCATATTACGGGTTGTCGGGAAGTGTAAAGTGGAGACTTCGTTACCCAAATTCAGAGGTCTCCACAAGTCCTACGGTAACTGACGAAGGCTCAACAAACATTCCAGGAGAAAGCTGAAGGTATGTGCCATAAGCATATATAATTTTAATATTCTAGGACTAATAACTGATTTTTGGCAAATATTTTTTGAGAGTCTGTTGGAGCCCGAATAACCCCGCGGCACACGCAAAACATCGGTAAACATACCCGCGGTGTAGGGGTTAATGGTGCAAATATCAGCTGTAAATTCCCCTACAGCTGAGCCTTAGTGTGTTTGCCTAAATCGGTCTACAGTTTTGTGTAATTCTGGAATTATACCACCAAGAAAATTCTTCCCTCCAGAGAATTTCCTAAGGAATTGTCTTAATTTGCTCAAATGTTGAAGCTTTCAACAGCTTGTCTGACATGAGCAAATTGCCATTTGGGCATCATTCTTGGTTTATTCTGGCTGAAAAAAAAAACAGCTATTTTTCCTTTCTCATCTGTAATGTTCCTTTGATTTCTTCATATCTTAGTGACAGGAAAATAAGAGTTAAAGTAGATGATGTATATTCCAATTTCCACTCAATTAACGCCGGCGTGCCGCAGGGATCAGTTCTGGCCCAACCCAATATCTGGTTCATATTAATGATCTCTTATCTGTCACCCACAATCCCATTCACTCATATGCAGATGACTCAACACTACATAGTTCATTCACACTCAGACACCCATTCACAAAGTCTAATATCTCTACCTCTCAACTCAGTACAGCCATCTCCATAAATCAAGTTCTATCTACGATCAGTGAATGGGGACAAAACAACCTTGTCTCTTTTAATGCTAGTAAAACTAAATATATACAGTTTACTAATAGACAGATATTGCCAGATTCGCACAATACCTTCAGTGCTACTAATATTCCCATCTCCAAAAGTATTGAAATTCTTGGCATCTCACTTAACAGTGCCCTCAGTTGGACCTCTCATGTCAGATCACTTGCTAAAACTGCCTCAAAGAAACTTGGATTATTGTACAGAGTCCGTAACTTCTTCGCCGATGAGCAGTTAGCTATAATTTACAAGAGTCATGTGTGCTCTCATCTTGAATATTGCTCACCCTTGTGGAATGGTTGTGGAGAGGTTGCACTAAGACAACTGGACAAAATTCAGAACAAAGCTGTTAGAATCATTAACAACCCTGTCATTACATATAAACTACCTCCCCTGCATGTAAGAAGGAATGTTGCCTCCCTTGCATTATTTTACAGATATTTTTCGGGCAAATGCTCAGACGAAGTTGCGTCCATGGTGCCACCTATCCATGCCTTCCCTCGTGCTACACGGGCATCTGGTAGCGCTCATGACTGGAATGTCACTCAGCCACATTGCAGAACTTCTGCCTATCAGAATTATTTCATTCCCCGAACTGCATCTCTCTGGAATTCGCTTCTCCAGAGTTGTTTCCCTCCAAATTTCAACCTACAGCTGTTCAAGTCTAACTGTTACAGATATTTTATGAACGGAGGACGCCAGTAATCTGGTGTATGATAGTTTTTTTTTTTTTTACTCATATGTTTTTCCTTCCTCCGTTCTGTTATTTAAAAAAAAAAAATGTGTCTCCTAATGAAATACTACTGATATTATTCAATAAATTTGTTTATCTCGATCTTGTCTTTTGCCGTACCAGAGAATTTTGGTAGTTCACTGTCTTCATGACAAATATACTGTACACTGGAAATGGAGTATTACTGGCATCTTGTGGAGAAGGTACTGCACTAGTATTTGCTTCATCTACATGAGGCATCTTTACCGTGTATTTCTTCCATCTATCTATCTATCTATTGCCAGACGCTTCAATCCCGTTTGGGGTGGCCACAAACAAATCGCCTCCATGTCGCCCTGTCCCCCGCCATTTCACTGCCCTGCTCCCAACTCACACCCCTCTCTCTCATATACCTCTCCACCCCATCCCTAAATCTCATCCTCGGCCTCCCCCTCCCTCTTCCCCCCTCCACCTCACTCACATACACTCTCTTCGTCAGTCTTTCACCCTCCATCCTCTCCACATGGCCAAACCACCTCAGTGTGTTCCTCATAACGCTTCCTATCACATCCACATCAACACCACAACGTTCCTTTATTTCCTCATTCGTCAGCCTGTCTCTCCATGTGACTCCACAGGCTCCTCTTAAATAACTCAATTCCACTGCTCTCACTCTTGACTTGTGTCCTTCCAGCAACATCGAAGCTTCACTTCCATACGTTAGAGTTGGTATCACAATACTGTCATGTAGTAACATTTTCACTCCATGCTCACTTCCCTGTTTCTTATCACTGCTTTCAAAGAACCAGCAACCTTTCTTCCCTGCTGTACCCTTTCAAGCACTTCACCCTCCAAACTTCCATTCTTACTCATCACACTACCCAAGTACGTACTCACATTTTCCAATGCCTTACCATCCAACCTCGCTCTACATTCACTGACTTCACCTCTCTCAAAGACCATCACTTTACTCTTCCCTACATTCACCTTTAGATTCCGTTTCTTACACACTCTCCCAAACTCATCCACCAAGCCTTTCAGCTCCCCTTCGTCTTCACTCAACAACACAGTATCATCTGCAAACAACAGTACAGGGAGTTTACAAACACTATCCTCTCTCATCAGGATCACTCCAATATCCACTACCCTACCTTGTACCTCTTTTATTACCACATCCATGTACAGATTGAACAACCATCGAGACATGACATGTCCCTGTTTCAACTCAACCTTCAAAGAGAAAAACTCACTTAGTTCACCATCCACACGCACTGCAGCCTTAGCACCATCATACATACTCTTCACAGCATTCAACAACTTCCCATCTACTCCATATATTCTTAATACTTTCCACAATCCTTGTCTATTCACCCTGTCATATGCTTTCTCCAAATCCATGAAAACAGCATACAACTTCTTTCCCTTCTCTAGAAACTTTTCCACTAAAGATCTAAGAATGAATATCTGATCTACACAACCTCTTCCCTTCCTAAAGCCTCCCTGTTCTTCTCCAACTAATTCCTCTGTTCTTTATCTAACTCTGTCAATAAGTATCCTACCATACACTTTTCCTATTACACTAAGAAGACAAATGCCCCTATGATTACCACACACTTCTTTTTCCCCTTTTCCTTTGTACAAGGGAATAATTATACCTGACTTCCAATCCTCCGGGACCCTACCTTCCTCCCAGGCCAATCTACACATCTTCCACATCCATTCTACTACTATCTCTCCCCCATGCTTCAGCATTTCACCACACACTCCATCAATTCCTGGGGCTTTCCCCAGTTTAACTTTCTTCATTGCTTCCACAACTTCTATCCTACTGATTTCTTCCTGTCTTCTCACCTCCCTCCTTCTCACAGCCACTCCCCAGCCACTTATACTCGCATTACTTCCATCCTGTATGTTCAACAATTCCTTAAAGTGTTCTCTCCATCTGCTCACTTTTTCTCCCTTCTCCACTAGTAATCTACCATTTTTATCTTTCACTCCCCTGCTAGCCACACTTCCACCCTTATTCTCTTCACCTCTTTCCAGAACATTTTCTTACAGTCCCTCCACTTTACACTCAAATTCCTTCCAAATTCCTCATCCACTCTCTTCTTACTCTCTCTTACTAATCTTTTCACCTCTCTCTTTCTTTCTACATATAACTCTCTCTTCCGCCTCTCAGCTTCTTCCACGCCCCTATTTCTCATCCATTCATTGTATGCTTTCTTCTTTTGTGCCACAGCCTGTCTCACCTCTTCAGTCCACCACGCTGTTCCTTGTACCCCCCTTCGTCTTCTCTTCCTCCCACACACCACATCACATGCTGCACATATTTCTTCTGTAAATATCCTGCAGACACCTTCCACGTCCCCCATCTGCTCCAATTCATATTTGCCCAATCGTTCCTCCACTTCTCTCTTATACTCTGCCTTTTTCTCATCCTCTTGTAACCTTTCCACTGTCCTTGCAACTACTCCTTCCTCTCGTCTTTCCCTTCTTCTATTTCTCCATCTTACTTGGATCCTAATTCTGGCCACCACCAAGTAGTGGTCAGAAAGTCCACTCCCCCAGCCTCTATAAGCTCTTGCATCCATTACACATCTTCGCATCCTTTCATCAGCACAGACATAATCAATCATTGCCTTCCTTTCATTCAGTTCACCACCCACCCTTCTCATCACTCGCCATGTATACCTGTGGATCATTTTATTCCTGAAGAGGGTATTGGCTATCACCAACCCCCTCCCAGCACAAATGTCCACTAACGCACTGCCATTCTCATCTGTCTCAGCAGGCACACCCCACTAACCAACTATTCCATCCACCTTCACATTCCCTAGTTTACCATTCATATCACCGATCAAAAACACTCTCTCATTCCTTCCAAAGTTTTCCATGCACACTTCCACATTTGTCCAGAACTCTTCTCTCACTCTGCTAGCACGATCTTGCGTTGGCGCATACACACACACAATCGCCCACATTTGTATTCCAACTTTCAACTTTACCCACACAATCCTTGACCCAAGTGATCCATACTGTCTTATGCTCTTCTTCCATCTTTTACTCACAACTATACATACTCCTTCATTTGCCCTCTCATTCTCACCTACTCCGGCACATATACCCCATCCATATTCCCATTCTCTCACGCTTTCTCCTCTCCATTTTGTTTTAGTTATTCCACATACATCCACTTTCGCACCCTCAAGCACCTGGACAATTTCTCTCTCTTTCACCTCATCATTCGCTCCTCTTACATTCCATGTTGCCATTACCAAGTCCTTTGTCCGGTCCTGGGTCGTCATCGTTTGGTCAGTCCTTGTCCGAGGCGTCTTGTTTGTCTTTTTTGTTAGTTGTTTTCCGGGAAGGGGCACTAACCCTTCGCCAACCCTTTTAGTCGCCTTTTACGACAAGCAGGGATACTGGAGGAGTATTCTTGAAAAACCCCCCTACCTTGCAATTGTCATTTACAGGCAGTTTGTACTTTTTCCCTGACCTTAATACTTTTGGTCTAAGACTCTAAGTTATAGTAATCTGGAAGTAAATTTTTATAAAGTTCACCATCTACATCTGAAATTTCTGACCAAGTGTCAGCGTTGTTTATTTCAGCGTAAATTGCATCTGTTTGCTGTTCTTTATCTAGTGTATGTTTTATTTCCTGAGTTTGGTTGTCCGCTTATTCTTGTGTTTCTGATGGTGTTTCGGAATTTATATTTTGTTGATCGTTTTCTGGTGCTGTGTCGGGGTATTTGTCACTGTTAATGTTGATCCTTCAGGCACTAATTGTGGAACTTTACGTAGCCTAATGGGATTACACACTGAATCATATTTTACTTTTCTCTTATAAAGTTAAAATTATAAGAAACATATGTAAGTGTAAATTGTGTAATTGTCTCTCACTGTGTAGTTTGTAATATTTATGATGATGAATATATATGTAATTGCTTGGTTCGTTAACTAAGTGATAGTATTTTATGGATAGTTATGTAAGTAGTGAAGTGTTAACTAGTACAACCTTGGTTAGAATAAATCAGCTCACTAGAACAGCAATGGAGATACAGTCGTGGTGTTTGTTGATTGTTGGTTACATCTGGGGTCAAGATACTTGGTCTCTTCTTCCTGGTGGTGGAGGTCAATGGTCACACACGTCAATTGGTAGGGTTTGGTTGAGGTAGGTCGTGTCCTGCAATGACAGCGTCAGCACTTGGTGTCGGTGCTGGGGTAGGCAGACTGGCAGGCAGGTGTAGGATGGCAGGCTGGTACTGTCATGCACTCGAACTGATTGACGAGTTATGACGACCTTAGCAAATGATGACACTGCTAACCTGCTGCCTCACTGTGGTAGTGGTGGTGGGGAAGAAGATGGTGGGGATCGTGATGGAGAAGGTGGGGTTCGTGGTGGAGGGTGGTGCAGGTTCAAGGAGGGAGAAAATGTGCTGATGTTACATCACCATGTTGGGTCAACATACAGATGCACTTCCTCCTTTCTCACTTTCCTTGTTGTTGTTTGTTCATCTTCTTGAAGTGTTTGATTTTCCATACTTGTTGAAATTAACTTGCAGGCTTGTAGAGTTGTTAACAGATGTAGTTATCACTGCTACTGATTCTCGTAGATCGTGGAGTTACGGTTGAGGTGATTAGAAGCGAGTCATATTTGTTTAATTGCTGATTGTTGCTTGTAGAGGAGTTGCAGATTGCTTTGACTGAGACATTAATCGGCTTCGTTTACAGCTCGCCATTACTCTCAGAGAACGTAGTGAGGTAGTTATCATATTATAAACTCGTAAGGCATAGTTTGTTGTAGCTTACCGCTGTACACCAATCTCGATTGGCGTAGTTTATCATATTTGGTTCGTTATTACGGCTTGCCACCAGTCTTGATAGCGTGGTCTTAGGGTCTTGTAGGGAGATAGGGAAATTGATTATGGATCGCTAAGCTCAGCCAGAATAGTGAGATGTAGTGTCAGCGAGGTAAGTTACAGCACACTTAGGTTCTGAAGTTTATTGCACACAGTTTTAATAGTGAGTTACAGTGTAGCGGAGCGTGACCCTAGTGTTCGGACCTTCTCTCTAACCCTTCTCTCCACTTTCTCTGATCTGAATGGTATCTCTCTGACATTATATACAGCTGTGTGTTGTAATGTCTGGTAGATTTCCATCCACGTGGACTAACTGACTAAGGCTGGTTGCTCCACATTTCTGAATTCGTCCTGAAAGTCTTGGTCATCTGGAAGGTCTGGAGGAAATTTGAGATACATCATATGGTTAAGGATTCTTGATGGTCTGGGATAGCAAGGTTGTGGATACACATTATGTGAATTGACATTCCTTGTGAGAAACTGTGTATGTCTCCAGCAGACACTACTTCCTGTACCTTCTGTTTATGAGATCAATACTAATGTCTATGTAATGCCTGTATAATGTCTAAAGTGCTGTATAAGTTTCTCTAGGTCATTAAGGATACAAAAGATGTTAGCTTCTTCACCAGGTGGATAAGTGAAAGGAGAAGAGAGTCAAAGGTGGTTGTGAACATTGAAATCACCTAGAACAGAGATTTCAGAGAAAGAGGAAATTTATAGGATTTGTTCCATGTTAGAAGTATGGTAGTCAAAGAATTTTTCATAGTCATTAGAATTTGAGGTTAAGTAAACATCACAGATATACTGATCAAGAAATTGACAGGATAGCCAAAGCCAGAGGGTAGAGAACTCAGAAGAATCAGTTTCAGGAACAAGAGGGCAAGATAAGTTGTGTATATATGCACAGCAGCCACATTTGGCTTTGAAATGAATTTAGAGAAAGTGGATGGTTACAGAGACAGGTTTGGTATCAGTTGCCTAAGACAGCTGAGTCTCATTTTTTTTTATGTGAGGAAGAAGGAACCAAAGGCCGCGAGCCCGCAAAATTGTTCCTTCCAAGAGAAAAACAAAATACATGAGAGAGTAAATTCAAGATCCGATCATTTCGAGATGCCTGGACACACTGCGTTTGAAAGACTGGAAATCATAGGAAGCAGGAAATACAGACAGAAGGAGACAGTTCCAGAGTTGATTTCTTGCATAAATGAAGGACTGGGAGTAACGATTAACTCTTGCATTAGAGAGTTAGACAGAAAAGGGATGAGAGTTTGCTGTTAGACGGGTGCTAGCGCCCGTCGTAGAGGTGGAGGAATGCATGCAGACAGTTCAGAGGAGCAGTGACCATTGAAGCAGCGATAGAAAGAGATAAAGATGCAAAAGTGAGGCAAAGAGACAGAGGTTGAAGGGAGTCAGTAAGAGGAGGAGAGTTAATGAGACGAAAAGCCTTTGACTCCACCCTATTGAGAAGAGCTGTATGTGGGGAGCCTCCCCACAGGGGCGGATAAACCCCTGTATAAAGTCAACAGTTCTGCAGGGGTAAAGAAGGAACGGAGTCAACTTAGCACAGTTAGGAGAAGGTAATGTTTAGAGGAGGAAAGGTAGTATTCAGAACGAGAAAGTTAGAGGAAAGGCCGCGAATGTTGCATAAATGAAAAAGAAGCGAGTCAGGCAGTGGTTCCAGGCATCTCGTTTGGTCGTCACCGGGAGAGGGGGGGGTGTTGAGGGCTTTGTTGGTACCTTTACCCCCTGGGGACTCTGAGGCTTGGTGATATTGTTGTTGTTGTTTTAGATTCGTCCATCTAAAAATTTTAGTATGGACACGGGCAGATAAAGCCCGTCAGTGAAACAGGAGAATTAGGTGTGAGGATGAGTGGGGGGGGGGGAATGGCTGCTGCTGCTGCTGGTGGGCTGCGACTGCATCTGGGCTGCTGTGCATCTGGGCTGCTGTTGCTGCTGCTGCCGCCGCCGCTGGTGGGCTGCTGCTGCTGCTGCTGCTGGGCTCCTAATGCCGCAACCGTCTAGTGATGGGATGCCATTTTTTTTTTTTTTTCATTTTGAATGGAAAGTGTAGTGTGTAATTTGCATGTAGATTGGTGCTGATAGCTAGAGGAACCTGTATTGGTGATCATGCTGGCCTAATCTTTGTGTTATTGAAATACTTAAAAAGTTTAGCAAAGGGGGAAGTCCTGAGAGCTGATGAAACAGGAGATCTAGCTCTCCATATCATCAGCTTTCCATCCATCTTAGGAATACCTCCCTTCTTACATTTCTTAACGGTGCAGTGAAGCGTCTGCATATAGTCGTATATAAATATAAAACTATTAATCAGTCTATCTACATATCTATCTATCTATATTTATTTATTTATTTATCTATCTATCTGTCTATATTTGTCTCTCTATCTATATCTGTAGTTATCTGTCTACACACACACACACACACACACACACACACACACACACACATATATATATAGATAGATAGATAGATAGATAGATAAATAGATAGATAGATAGATATAATCGTCTTGGTCACAACAAGCATAAATAAAAATGAAATGAACAAACAGGAGGTAGATTTATTATTCGCCTATTACACTCGAAATATCTTACGTTCAGAATTCCAGATACTTCCCTTTCACTTCAGTGGAATGGTTTCTCATCGTATTCTTGTTACCTTCAGAAAGTTTTACTAAGCTTCGCAGTGTCCACTTGCGAGTGAAGCTATAATCAAGTGCTATATCACATAATTCCGTTTCGAAAAAGTATAATCTAACAAAAAGGACTACAAAAGCAAAAGACTCTTGAGTTTGCAAGAACAAAAAAAAAATTTATCAGGGGTGACAAAGATAAGATCTTCCGCAGTTCTTATGGCATCCTCTCAGGCATACTACTTCTTCATGGTGATGCATTTCCTAGTTTTCCTTTGTGGCTTTTATCATAGATTCTAGAAAACGGAGGCAAATGGCTACCGGTATAGGTTATTATCCTTGCAATATATTGCGAACGTTAAGCAGTAAGAATTTAAATTGTCTTAAAATCAGAATCACTTATTTTTAGACTGCTCGATCGGTTTGCAAGAGTATTGAGGCAATACTACGTAATCCGGAGCAGCCACGCCTCTCTCCTCCTTACTCCTACTCCCCCTCTCTGTTTGTCTGTCTGTCTGTCTGTCTGTCTCTCTCTCTCTCTCTCTCTCTCTCTCTCTCTCTCTCTCTCTCCTCCTTAGGTAAGGTGCATGGGTTGAGGGGGGACCTTTCTTCTTTTCTATCCTTGAATTAAGCTAAAATAATGAATTTGTTAGTTATTACCCTCCCTATACTAAACAGCCACGAGAGGACCAACAAATCTATTTCTGTTTGTTTTCCTTTGTGCTCTCTGTCAACATAATGACGTCCAGAAGACAGAGTGGACGATGCAAAACGAGTGACAGGCGGAATGATAATATCCACAAGTTTATCAGCTGGCCGCGAACAGCTAACAAATCAGTATGGAGAAAGTTTGGAGCAGGCCTCATTTTGAAGGTTGGGGGTGAGGTAGGGGAGATGAGACAGACAGACAGACAGACAGACAGACAGACAGACAGACAAAATTTTTACAGATGAGTAGATGGAAGAGGGACATGGGCAAATAGAATAATATAGAATACTGAGAGGCAGATATATACTGTACAGAGAGCCATGAAAACATAGATATTCAGTTTCAAAGAATCCTATAGCTATGGAATCAACAGGAGCATCGCAGTTGTTTAATGAGAGATTTGTCTCTTAAGAAGGGGAGAGAGAGAGAGAGAGAGAGAGAGAGAGAGTAGTCCTTTCACTAGGATGGAGGGGCTAGCTTTGTCTTATCTAGGGGCTATTATCACCATTATTATTCCCTCCGGTAATTCCAGGATAATTAGTAGATAATCGGGACAAACGTGGTATAATCTGGGGGAATTCGGGCGCTTATTATGTTGGCCTAGTGTTGATGGTCGAGTGGCTATAGAAGTTCGTGCTGACTGATGGGACACAAGCTGAGGCAACGACCACCGATATGGCATGAAAAGTGCTGTTTTAGCATGTGTCCAATATGGATTGTGGGTATTAGTGCCAAGGGTGACAATGAGAAGGGTGGAACATGAATCTGAGCCTTAGGGAACGGACTAGTTAATTCATGCCAAGAATCTGACACAAAGTACACAGACCACACAGACCTTACGGTCCTGACGAGACGGTCCGGCCTTACTAATACAGTGCTATAATTATAGCAAGAGAAAAGGATAGAACAGCAGAACGCTCTTTCCCCCACCCTCCAGACCCTCCGGCATTTGCCGTACAGGGAATAGGAGAGGAAGTAATACTTTGCAGAACTGATAAACCTGAAGAAATTTTATAGGATCGGCAAAAAGTAGAATAATATGGAAATGGAGAATTTAGACATACAGCCACATACTTACTCTATGCATGCACTTTTTGTCACTGTTTTTTTTTTTTTTTCATTTAAAACAGATGAATGTTTGTCTATTATATTTGCCCTAAAATAATGTCTATGTTGATTGCTAGTTTAGGGGTATTGTGTTTAATAAATAGATGACTGTAGACACGAATATGCAATAATTGCTCCATCCTAAGTAAACGATACCAATCGCGTCGAAATACATGTCCAGTCTCTTTTTAAATATAATTATGGTATCACTCTCAATCACATTTCCAGAGAGTTTATTCCATTCACTTACAAGAGAGTAAGTGAAGAAGTTTTTGGTTGTGTCAAGATTAGCCCTCCTTGCTTGCAACTTCATACCATTTCCTCGAGTTACGGTCTCGGCAATTACTGTGAATAGCTTGCTTGAAGCCTTTCAGAATTTTAAAACATTCAGTCAGCTGTCCTCTGAGTCTCCGTTTTCTAAGAGAGAATAGATTTAATTCCCTGAGCCTCTCGAGATATGCTTTATTCCTCTGGGACGGGATTAACTTGGTAGCCCTGCGCTGGATCGCTTCCAGTATTTCTATATCTTTGACTAGGAAAGGCGCCCAAGACTGCACTGCAAACTCTAAGTGTGGCTTGACTATACCTTTATATAGGGGGATTACAATAACTCTGCTTGTATATGTAAAATGTCTTTTGATGAAGCCTATGGGCCCTGTTGACTATATTGGCGGCAGAGATACATTGATTTGAACAATTTAGGTCGTCAGAAATTAGTATGCCTAGATCCTCAACTAGTGAGGACTTGCTAATGATTTGGCCCTTCATTTTGCAATCAGACCTTTTGTTTTTCTTCCCACATTGCAGTACCTGACATTTACATACATTGAAGGGCATTTGCCATTTTCCTGACCAGTTGACAATTTTGTTAAGGTCAATTGACGTTTATTTCTGTCTTCTTCTATTAATATAGTGTTGCCGATTTTTGTATCGTCCGCAGATTTAGAAATGAAGTTGTTTAGGCCAACATCAATATCGTTAATACACATAATAAATAGGATTGGTCCCAACACTTATCCCTGAGGAACACCACTGGTCACGGGAGCCCAGTCTGACTCCACTCCATTTATAACGACTCGTTGCTTTTTCACATCCAGCCATCAACCTATCCATCTATGAATATTTCCGTCAATTCCAAGTGATTTCACCTTGGCCATTAATTTATCATGCGGCACTTTGTCAAAGGCTTTCTGGAAATCTAAGTAGATTATGTCAAGAGACCTGGTACAATCATTCATTTTAAAAAGTGTATCGTAAAATTCAATTAAATGTGTCACGCATGATTTCCGCGTTCTAAAGCCATGCTGGCTGATCTAATTACGTTATTAGTTTCTGGGAACTCAACTATCCTATCTCTAATTAATGATTCGAGGATCTTTCCCAAGACAGAGGTTAGGCTAATTGATCTATTTATTACCTGGTATATCTCTACTGCCCTTTTTATATATAGGAGTCACTTTAGCTAGTCTCCAGTCTGCTGGAACTTTTCCTTGTTGTAGGGACTTGTTAAAGATAGATTTTAGAGGACTACATATTGCATCCACCACATTTTTCAGTATTTTAGGGTAGAAACTGTCCGGGCCGGGAGTCTTATTACTGTTCATTTTATTAAGTTTATATCTCTCTTCATTACTGCTAATATGCATATTACATAGTGCGTTTTGGATTGACATTTGTTGCTCTTCGATGGTGTCATTGATGTCTACTGTGAAAACAGAGCTGAAAAACTTATTTAAAGTAGGGGCAATTTCCTTATCGTCCGAGATAAGAGCACCCTCGTCGCTGATAAGTGGACCAATGCCTGCCTTGAGTCTCTTACTGACGTTAATGTATCCATAAAAAAGCTTAGGATCCGTAAAGGTTGCTTTTGCTATATCAGTTTCATACTGTCGTTTAGCTGTTCTAGTGAGTTTTTTAACTTGAGAGAGAGAGAGAGAGAGAGAGAGAGAGGATATTTTGACGGCGGCTGGACTGATATCCGTAAAACATGACGATATTGGATATTCTGCAGCTTGGCATCAGAAAACGTTCTTATAAACTCTAAAGCATATGATATTCTGAAACAAGACACACTGGACATTGTGAAACGCGACAATATTTGTTATTCTGAACCATCTGATTATCTGTAAGAGAAAAATCATATATTGCTAAACGTGCCTCATAGCATTTTCTGAAACATGTCACCAGTGGTTGTTGTGAACCAAGGCATCGCTGAATATTCTGACAGGTAACTAAACTGGAGATTCCGACACGTGGAGGAACTGGATATGCGAAACTTGGACTCACTGTATATTTATTAAACGCGGCAATGGCGGGAGGGAAGGCGAGGTGGAATCAAAATTAATATGCAGCTTTGCTCTCTGTCTGTGTCTGTCTGTCTGTCTGTCTGTCTGTCTCACTCTCTCTCTCTCTCTCTCTCTCTCTCTCTCTCTCTCTCTCTCTCTCTCTCTTTCTTGACTAATTTTTTACAGATTACGAGTGCATCCTGCATTTTGTAATCCTTCTACTTTCCCCTCTCTGACACCATTTATATTTAATTTTGCGCTCGCCAAAGAGAAGCAGACGTTTTTTGTGTGTATGTGTGTGTGTGTGTGTGTGTGCGTGTGTGTGTGTGTGTGTGTGTGTGTGTGTGTGTGTGTGTGTGTGTGTGTGTGTGTGTGTGTCTGCGTGCGTGCGCGCGCTACAGGTAAGAACATCTAAGCAAAGAACTGTTAATTAATATGAATATCCGTGAAATGGTGGGGGATCCTTCGGTGCTTTGAGGCTTTTAGGAAATAAGCAGTTGCTCAAATTCATGCTTCTATGCCATCTTTCTAAGGTCACTCTTAAAAGATAACATCAATTATACGGCCATTAAACGATTATAGAGAGTATATATTGCAATGCTTGAGTGTTTCTTATTGGCTTAATATACATATTTTTCTTTCGATAGATCATATAATTTTTTAGCTACCTTTTACATGGAGTTTTTGTTCATTAAGCTCTTCACTTTCACATGGCAGACTCGTTATACTCTCTCTCTCTCTCTCTCTCTCTCTCTCTCTCTCTCTCTCTCTTCGATCTGTGTATATGCGACTCCCTCGTTAACACTTCGTAACCGTAATATCAGTGTGATCTGCTTAGCTGTGTAGTTTGCTTAATTCTCTAGCCACCTCAATGCCTGTCCCCCACTATCCATCACCATATACCCTACAGCTGCTACATCTACCACTATCCTTCTTACTAGTATTCGTTATTGACCCAAACCATCTTCATATCTGCACCACAACCACCAACCCTGCATTCTCTGCCACTGTCTCAGCTACTGCTATCACTGCATCTGTCACTATCAGTCCTACAGCTATCAAAGACATTTATAGAACTACCACCACCACCACCACCACCATCACCACCACCACCACCACCACCACCACCACCACCTCCTCCTCCTCCTCCTGCTCCTCCTCCTGCTCCTTCTCCTCTTACCCTTACTTCTTCTTCTCCTCCTCCTCTCCCTCCTCCACCTCTTCTTCTTCTTCTTCTTCCTCCTCCTCCTCCTCCTCCTCCTCCTCCTATATCCTACCAGTGTTAAGAGCATTACCACCAACACTACAAACACCATCACCATTACTCCTACCAGCATTTTTTCAGTCATCATTACAGCCCCCACCACAACTAAAACTAACTATCACCACCTACAATAATACCAAGACCTTCACCAGAGCCACAACTACCCACACAGTTGTTGGCTTTATACGTGAGTTTTATATGCCTCTGTGTGGAGTACAACACTGATGTACGGGGAAGCTACCCACACACACACACAACGCTATTCTCAACAGGGTGGAGCAAAGACTTTTCGTCATATTAATTCTCCTCTTACAGACTCCCTTCAGCCTCTCTCTCATCGCCGCACTGTTGCATCTTTATCTCTTTCCTACAGCTATTTCAATGGTCATTGTTTATCTGAACTGTCTTATTGTATTCCTCCTCCATTACGGAAGGTGTAACACCCATCCAGCTGCAAACTCTCACCTCTTTTCTGTTCAGCTGTCTCATGTAGAAGTTAACTGATACTTCCAGTCCTTCATATGCAACAGGACAGCTCCGAAACTGTCCACTGTAGTGTGCATTTCCATCTCCATTTGACCTCGTCTTTTAAAACAATGTGCCCGGGATCTCGAAATGAATGGATATTGCATATGGTTCTTTTTTATTTTTCTTGTAGCAAATTTTTTTGGCTGGATTCTAACCTTTGAGTCTTTCCTCCTTGCATAAGAAACTACTGCCACCAATACCACCGTATTTATCACATTCATTACCAATACCAATGCCTTTAAAACTGTCGAAACCACAATTTCCCTAAGTGTCAGGGTCGAACTTGTTGGTGTCACAAGAGGCAAACGCACATGGCCTCCATCACCAGGAGGTGGGGGGGTGGGGGCCCCACCAATCCTGTTACCCTGCAAGACACCACAGACAAATCCAGTAGGGTAGTAGGGAACCATTGTGAGTCACGGTTCTTTTCTCTCCTAGGCCTAAAAGGCACCCCCTTACAGAGACAGCATTTTTGACAATATTTTGTAGCTTTCTATCTATTGCCAGACGCCTTAATCCCATACGGAGTGGCCGCAAACAAATTGCCTCCACGTCGCCCTGTCCCCCGCCATTTCACTGCCCTGCTTCCAACTCACACACCCCTCTCTCATAGACTTCTCCACTCCATTCCTCCATCTTATCCTTGGCCTCCCTCTCCCTCTTTCCCCCTCCACCTCACTCACATACACTCTCCTCGTCAGTCTCTCACTCTCCATCCTCTCCATATGGCCAAACAACCTCAATGTGTTTCTCCAAACGCTTTCTATCACATCCACATCCACACCACATCGCTTCTTCACTTCCTCATTAATTTTGTCAGTGTGTCTCTTCATGTGACTCCACAGGCTCATCTCAAATAACTCATTTCCACTGCTTTCACTCTTGACTTTTGTCCCTCTAACAATGTCCAAGCTTCACTTCCATACGTCATAGTTGGTATCAAAATACTGTCATGTAATAACTTTTTGACTCCCATGCTCACTTCCCTGTTTCTTATCACTGCTTTCAAGGAACCAGCAGCCTTTCTTTCTTGTTGTACCGTTTCAAGCACTTCACCCTCTAAACTTCCATCCTTAATCATCACACTAACCAAGTACTTAAACGTACTCATATTTTCCATTTCCTCATCATCCAACCTCACTGTACATTCACTGGCTTCACTTCTCTCAAAGACCATAACTTTACTCTTCCCTACATTCACCTTTAGATTCCGTTTCTTAGACACTTTCCCAAACTCATCCACCAAGCCTTGCAGCTCCTCTTCGTCTTCACTTAACAACGCAGTATCACCTGCAAACAACAGTACAGGGAGTTTCCAAGCCCTGCCCTGTTCCAACAGTAAACCGCCATCATATGAGCAACCCAGTGTCCCCGGTACCGCTTTTCCTTAGATCTTGATGAAATCGTTCACCCTGTACCTCACTTAGATTTTTTTTTTTTTTTTTTTTTTTTACGTGTCCGACTCTGGGCAAAGGCTCAGGGCCTATTTCTTGGGGGCAGTCACCTATCCCAAGGCCCAGTAGTCCTCCTACACCTCCACATGTCACCACTTCGGCGCTAACACCCACCGTCCATATTGAATACATGCTAGGGCTGTCTCATACAGGACTGGTGTATTGGTATTAGCGGGGGTATTTTTACGACATGTCGGCGAGTCATCTGGTAGATCAGGAAAGTCTGCTTTTTAGGAAATTCAAATCCTTAAACTGTTCCCTGCCCCAGCCGGGATTCGATCCTGGGTCCATTAGGACTGCAGGCCGCCTCTCTACCGATTCAGCCACCGCCTCCCCCATTACCAAGGTTGTCCAGGAAACGATCCAAGAGACTGTGGAGGTTATGCTCTTTGATGCTCATTTTAAAGCCAAGCTGACAAAAAAAAAAAAAAAAAAAAAAAAGAGCATGTTCTCCACTAGTTCAGAGTAGTTATCTGCCTTATGGTTCCCAAGGAAGTTTCTTGCAACCAGCATGAACGAAGACCATGCACATGCCTAAGCATTGTTCACTGAGTCTTGGAAACGTGGGACTTTCATGAGTTCCCTGATTTGTGGTCCATCGAAAATACCTGCCTTCAGCTTTTCCATGGTCAGTGCAGGAATTTTTCTGCATAAGTAGCCAAAGCAGGCCTCATCTTTGCTCAAAGCCTTTACAGACTGTTTCATCAAACCTAGTTTGATGTACGGTGGTGGTAAAATGATCTTTTCCCTGTCAACCAAGGGCTCTTTGATGACATTCTTGTCTCCAACTACCATGTTTTCTTTCAGAGGCCACTCTCTTTTCAGCCAGTGGTCATCTTTAGATATACTGCCCCGGAGACAGATAAAGCAGGGATACTTGGTGTATCCGCTCTGCTGGCCCAGGAGAAAGTGCACCATCATCAGATCCACACAGATCAACCATTGGTGGTCGTGGTATATCTTCTCCAAGACCAGGGCGATTGTTTCCTGATGTTCATTCATCCGGGTTGAGTGACCGATTGGGATTGATCCATATTTGTTGCCATCGTGTAGAAGGACACATTATAAGCTCCACTTGGAACTGTCTATGAATAACCGCCATTCACTCGATGCGTATTTTGATATATCCATTTTCATCAGCAAACCTTGAACATCATTGCAGAAAACAAAATCGTTCTCCCCAGAGAAGAAGGGCAGTGAATCCCTTTCTCTTTTGCGATAAAACGTGATTTTGGTTCCCGGTTGCAGTAAATTTTTTTCTCCCAGCCTGGAATCCAACAATTCTGATGATTTCTTCGAGAGATTTAGGTCACTTATGAAGTCATTCAGTTCGTGCTAACTAAAACCTTCTTCAACTGATGATGTTCTTTCGAAATCGCTGTCACTTCGCCCACAAATGCTGTCTACATCAGTAGCTGATGATTCAACATCTTCTTAAGGGAGCTCTGGAAGATGGCTGAATGATGGGACAGGTATCTCATCTGAATGTGCAACAGGCCAGCTTGCTGAATCTAGGTCAGGGTACTTCCATTTACTCCGGTTACGTCCATTGATACCCTTTATGTTAATCAGGCAGAAGTAACAGTCATCACTATGGTTCCTCTGTTCCCTCTAGAGTCATTGGTATACCAGATTTCAGGCAACTCCACTTTCCGTTAGTCCGTTGTCGCAGATGCTCCACGCAAGTTATACATACAATGTGCGGAGCCCATGGCTTATTTTGGTCCCCTAGGTGTACTTTCAAATAAGTAAAGTATGCCTTTTTCACGAAATGAGAAATAGTTTTTGTCTGTTCCATGAACGTGTACACCCACAAACATAGCAAAAAGTATCTGGATGATTCGAACATTTTCTTCGTGAGGAAGCCATGTCATCACCTGCAACGGAAGGGAATACAAGGTATCAAGGTGGAGGTAGTAGAAAAGAGTAATGTGATTTCACACACAAATGACTCAGAGTCTACACTTACTCTTATATCCCTAGTCTGTCCTGGCATTCATGTTCTATTTTTTTCTGTTTCTGCATGATGTGGCAGAAGAGGAAATGTGCAATAGTTAGTAAATCAGTAATCATAATCAACTCGATAACAGTATTTCAGGGTCAAAGGAACAATGGGACAACATACCTCCCTCTACGCTTCCTGACTGAACACTAACTCTCACTCACACTCCTCCATTCCTCCAGTCCTCCTCCTCAGCCTGGAAGGTGGTGGTGGTGGTGGTGGTGGTGGACTTACAGAGGATACCATATGTATGAACTTACAATATATATTCATCATAAAACATATTGCGTTGTACACGGTTTCTTTGACTACTCTCATCACTCTGAAAAGCCCTGTGCCAGGGAAAAGGGGGGAAGGATAACCCAAATAACTCAGGCAATGTAAATTATATAAAAAAAAAAAAAAAAGCCATTCGGTGCTTGTAGCCTACAGTTATTCCCAGAGATCATTTGTTCACAATGAGTAATTTGCTAAAAATCCTCCAGAAAGGTCCCTTTAATGATACATGCATTAACTCAAAAACTAGAGCTGCTAAATTGAAACGCAGGTTATTTTCTGAATCAGGGGCATGAATATATCCAAAATAAGGTCTAAAAACAGAGTCACCAAGAAATTTATTTTATTTTGTTCCTCAATGCAATGATATCGATGCAACTTATATCATAACCTACAGTGGAGGTAGGAGGCAAGATGAAGTACGGTGGAGAGGCCTGGGACTAGAGTACAGGTGAACCGACTTAACCCCTTACCATTTAGGAGGCATGAGTAAGGTGGAGCGGCCCGAGACTCTACTACAGGTGTAGGGGTTCAATCCTTCATCTCCCTCAGTAACCACTTTTACACCCCCCTAGGGGTAAGGGAGTTTCAAGAATACTCCTCCAGTATCCCTGCTTGTCGTACGAGGCAACCAAAAGGGTTGGTGGTGGGTTAGTGCCCCACCCCATAAAAAGAACTAACTAAACAAGCAAATAAAGCGCCTTGGACCAGGACGCACCATACGTTGACGACTAAGGAACGGACAAAGGATATTCTGAAGGTGGGGACATGGAATGTGAGAGGAGTGAATGATGAAGTGAAAGAGAAAGAGATTGTTCAGGTGCTTGAGGATGCAAGAGTGGATATACAGTATGTGGATTGACTGAAACTAAATGGAAAGGTGAAAGGGTGAGAGAGTGGGAATATGGTTTAGGTATATGTGCGGGAGTTAATGAGAATGAGAGGGCAAGAGAGGGAGTTTGTCTGATGATATGCAAGAAGTGGAAGGAGATTATAAGAGAGTATGGAACAGTGGATGCACGGTTTGTATGGGTGCGGATGAAAGTAGGTATACAAGTGTGGGCGATTGTGTGTGCGTATGCGCCGACAGAGGACCGAGTGGCAAGAGTGAAACATGAGTTTTGAGCGAGTGTAGAAGCATGTATGGACAAATCTGACAGGAGTGAGAGAGTGCTGTTGATTGGAGACATGAATGGCAAAGTTGGGAATGTACGAGTGGATGGAGTGGTTGGTCAGTGGGGTGTGCCAGCTGAAGTAGATGGGAATGATAGTGCTTTGGTGGACGTCTACGAGTATGCTGGTAAGGGGTTGGCAATAGCTAACACCTACTTTCGGCATAAGATGATCCACAGGAATACATGGAGAGTAATGAGGAAGATGGATGGTGAACTTGTTGAACGAAAGGCAATGATAGACTACGTGTGTGTGGATGAGTGAATGAGAAGACAAGTGTTGGATGCAAGAGTGTGGAGAGGGTGGGGGAATGGAGTCTCGGACAATCACTTAGTGATGGCCAAGGTAAAGCTGCAAAGAAAATGGTTGAAGAGACGAAGGGGAAGACAGGAGGAAACAGCGCTTGTGAGAAAAGTGGAGAAGCTACAAGATAGTGAGAAAATGCAGACTATAAGAGCATAGTGGAAGAAAGATTGGGAAGGTATGAGTTAGAGCATATGGAAGGGGTGGAAGACGTATGTAAGATACTCACGGAAGAGATAGGAGCAGCGTGTGAGGTGGTTTGTGGAGTGAGGAGGAGATACAAGGGTGTGCATGGGACGCATGGTGGAATGATGAGGTGAAACGAACTGTGGAACAAAAGAAGAAGGCATATAGTGAATGGTTAGCGAGAAGAGGTAGGGTAGAAGATGAGAGAGAGAAGAGAGAGATATATGTGAGCAGGAGAAGGGAGGTGAAGAGACTGGTGAAGGAGATTAAGAAGAAAATGGATGAAGAATTTGGGAGGAATCTGAGTGTGAAATGGAGGGAGAGTAAGAAACTGTTTTGGAAGGGGGTAAAGAAAGTAAGGCAGTGTGAAAAGGGAAATAGTAGGGGAGTGAAAGAAAAGATTTATAGAATGTTGGTGGAGAAGAGAGAGAAATTGAGGAGATGGAAGGAGCACTTTGAGGATTTGTTGAATGTAGAGAGTGAGAGCAGTGCGAGTATAAGTGGTTGGGGAATGGCTGGGAGAAGAAGAGATGAGTGGAGGGAGGATGAGATCAGTAGGGCGGAAGTAGTGGAAGCAATGAAGAAGATCAAGATGGGAAAGGCCCCAGGAATTGATGGAATGTGTGGTGAAATGCTGAGGTATGGGGGTGAGATTGTTGTGGAGTGGATATGGAAGTTGTGTAGATTGGCTTGGGAAGAGGGAAGGGTTCCAGAGGACTGGAAATCAGGTATAATTGTTCCTTTATACAAAGGATAAGGGGAGAGAGAAGTATGTGGTAACCATAGGGGTATTTGCCTTCTTACTGTGACTGTTAAAATATATGGTAGAATACTCATTGATAGGGTTAGGCATATGACAGAGGAGCTAGTTGGAGAAGAACAAGGGGGATTTATAAAGGGAAAACGGTGTGTAGATCAGAAATTTGTACTAAGATCTTTAGTGGAGAAGTATCTAGAGAAGGGAAAGAAAGTGTATGCTGCCTTCATGGACTTGGAGAAAGCTTATGACAGAATAGATAGGAGGTATGTGGAAGGTATTAAGAATATATGGAGTGGAGGGGAAATTGTTGAGTGCTGTGAAGAGTATGTACGAAGGAGCTAAGGCTATGGTGCAAGTGGATGGTGAGTTGAGTGAGTTCTTTGATCTCAATGTGTGACTGAAATAGGGTTGTGTGATGTCTCCATGGCTGTTTAATATATACATGGACGGGGTTGTAAAGGATGTGCGAGGTAGGGCAGTGGATGTGGGGGTGGCTGTAATGAATAAGGGTGAGATTTGGAAGATTCCCTTGTTGCTGTTTGCTGATGATACAGTATTGTTGAGTGAAGATGAATGGGAGTTGCAAGGTTTGGTGAATGAATTTGGGACAGTGTGTAGGAAGAGAAATCTGAAAGTTAATGTAAACAAGAGTAAAGTTATGGTGTTTGAGAGGAATGAAGTCACAGAATGTACAGTGAGGGTGGATGGTAAGGATATGGAGAATGTGAGTACATTCAAGTACTTGGGTAGTGTGACGAGTAAGGATGGAACGTTGGGGGGTGAAGTGCGTGAAAGGGTACAGCAGGTTGTTGGTTCACTGAAAGCAGTGATGAGAAATAGGGAGGTGAGAATTTAAGTTAAGAAGTCACTGCATGATAGTATTGTGATCCCTACCCGGACGAGGCGTGGACCTTGCAAGAGGGGAACAAGTCAAGAGTGAGAGCAGTGGAAATGAGTTACTTGAGGGGAGTATGTGGAGTGACATGGAGTGACAGGTTGACGAATGAAGAAGTGAAGGAACGCTGTGGGGTGGATGTGGATGTTGTTGAGAAGATAAAGATAAATACACTGAGGTGGTTTGGACATGTGGAGAGAATGGAGAATGACAGACTGACTAAAAGGGTGTATGTAGGTGAGGTGGAGGGAGGGAGAGGGAGGGGTAGACCGAGGATGAGGTGGAGGGATGGAGTTGCGAGGTAAATGAGGGAAGGGGGAGTGAGTTGGGGGGAGAGTAGTCAAATGGAGGGTGACAGCGACATGGAGGCGTTTTGTCTGAGGCCACCCTTTGCGGGATTAGGGAGTCAGGCTATAGATAGATAGATAAAACATATCCGTATTATAACGATCTCTCTCTCTCTCTCTCTATATATATATATATATATATATATATATATATATATATATATATATATATATATATATATATATATATACATACACATATATATATATATATATATATATATATATATATATATATATATATATATATACATATATACATACATACATACACACACACATACACACACACACATACACACACAAACAGACGCATTCACACACAAGACAGAGAGAAAATCACCATGGATGAGAAGCTACGAAGTCACCCAACCAAACAAGAAACGCTTGGCCTTGACTTAAGTTGAAGTCTGCGTGAGGTGTTGCCTATTTCGATCTCAGCAGGTCCTTTCTGCTCCCTCCCAGATGTACATGTGTGTGTGTGTATGTGTGTGTGTGTGTGTGTGTGTGTGTGTGTGTGAGAGAGAGAGAGAGAGAGAGAGAGTGAGTGAGAAGGAGGGCGGAGAAAAATTTAATTTTTTACTTAATTATTTATATTATTTTGTTCCAGGGTGTTGTGTCATTGTCCGGATATGTTATCACCTGTTCTTGAAGCTACCCAGGTCTGCATTCCTGGGTCTTACTTTGAACGTGTTCCTACTGACAGGTGCACTTGTGATCTGCTTTGCCTTTATTGTACCATCATCATTGTCATTGCCATCATCATACAGACTTATCATCCACTGCTACCGATAGGATAGGAAAGATCCCATATTAGGATAATTAAAAGGTAAAGCAGGTGAAGTAATTATCAAATTCATAGTTGGTATAGACTGTGCAGTATATCATTTCAATCACCATTCATGTTTTAGAAATTTCCCGCTCCACCTCACTGACGGAACCGTCAACACGGCAATATATCAACTGGAAATTGCACTGTTTTAACACCTGTGTGGTAGGAAAAATAATTCTGTTGATTATAGCAAGATAAACATGGGGTGCATAACTTACAATGTGGATTGTTATACACGCTTGTTTCTCTGAATTCTGTCAGCTAATTTCTTTACAATTGGCTTCCGACTTATAGGATAAACGAGGAACGATAGTTACTTTAGAAAGTGAAAAAATGGTAACTGCACAAAAATTTTCCGCTGCCAGGGAAAGCTTTGATGGCACTAGAAAAAATTACAGTAATAATATGAGGTGACAAGAATACAAGCACGGATAATAAAATGTTTTGTAAGAGGAAGCTTACTGTGTGTGTGTGTGTGTGTGTGTGTGTGTGTGTGTGTGTGTGTGTGTGTGTGTGTGTGTGTGTGGTAAATTACAGTCACTGAAAGCCCCCAGGAGAAAAGAGGAGAACAACAAGTGGAAAGGGAGTGGGAGAGGGAATGGGAGAGGAAGATGGAACGTACTGTAAGTGAAGGGGAACGGGATGAGGGCAAGATAGCGGGAGGGGAAGAGAGGGGAAGGGTAGCCTGGATTATAAATTGCGTGGGGTGAGAACATTGTGTGTGTCGGGAGGGGGGGGGGAGAGGGTCCTGTCGTGCGTGTGTGATATACTGTGTGAAGTATGAGTTTGGGGGTTGAAGAATGTAAAGAGAGAGAGAGAGAGAGAGAGAGAGAGAGAGAGAGAGAGAGATCTGCCTTGGCTGAAATGTTAATACTGATATGCTTATGCTTGACACATTCTAAGTGTGTGTGTGTGTGTGTGTGTGTGTGTGTGTGTGTGTGTGTGTGTGTGTGTGTGTGTGTGTGCAGCCAATAAAATATACAGAACATCAGGGTGTGCATAGTAGACTAAAGCACTACAAATAGAACTTTATACCTAGCCTGGTTGGAGTCCGGCGAGGTATTGTTTTTGATCAAGTTTGTTTGTTTACGTGTTTCTTTCTTTCTTTGTTAGCAACATTACGGAACGACGGCTGAGTGAAATTACATGAAACTTTCAGGATATGTGGGCACTGGTACCAAAAGGATGTGATTAAATTTTGGAGGTAATCGAGTGACCCTGAAAGTTCAAAATCAACGTAACGGATTTTCTGGGGCTATAACTTGAAACCAGTTGATGATAGACATTTTTTTTTTTATGCGAGGAAGAAGGAACCAAAGGCCATTTACTTTTATCAACATACAGGAGCTCCTATATGGGCTTTCATTTGGCACTAACACCTTTTACCTTGAGTGACCTTGAAAGGTCAAACTCAAGGTCACGGATATTCAAAGGACTATAACTTGAAACTGGTTGCAGATAGATATTTACTGCTATCAATATACAGGAAGTTACATATGAGCTCTTAACTGGTACCATGACCTTTGGCCTTAAAAGATCTTGAAAGGTCAAACTCAAGAAGGTCACGGTTATTAAGGGGGTTACAACTCGAAACTCGTTGAAGATAGAGAGATATTTACTATTATCAACGTATTGGAAGTCCCATATGGGTTTTTAAGTAGCACCATGACCTTTCACCTTAAGTGACCTTAAAGGTCAAATTCAAAGTCACGGATATTCAGGGGACTATAACACGAAACTGGTTGAAAATAGAGATATTTACTATTATCAAGATATAGGATGTCTCATATGGGCTTTGATTTGGCACCACCACCTTTGACCTTGAGTGACCTTGAAAGGTTAATGGCAAGATCACGGATTTTCAGAGGGCTATAACTTGAAAACGGTTGAAAATATAATAACTGCCGTTGGGCGAGGTTTGCTGTGCCCGGCACCATTTTTTTTTTTTTCTTTACTGGTAGCACTCCACCACTCGATAGCATCTTGTATATAGTCTTGTTGATATCAATATATAGTTTTACATAGTTCGGAAGCTACTTTACATGTTGGTGATGTTAGATCTCTTTCATGAAGCTTGACTCTGTAATGCCTAGTACACCTTCCAGTCATGTCAGGTGTTTGCGTGCTAGTAGCTTCTATACATTCATACATGCATAAAACATACGTACATGCATTCATACTGCATGATTGCATGTGTAAATACAGACACAGTAAGTGAATTTATACTTTCCCATCTATCAGTGATCTCTGTTGAAAAGAAAAAAAAAACTCCAAAACAGCGATGCAAAACCCAAACTTCTTCCTTAACCAGTGTTGTTGATCTATTACTAAAATGAACTTAATCGCTTCAGTTCTTCCCATCTACAGACACACAGGATGGGTTTATTGAGCCGTCCCGACGTTGCTAACACGGTAGCCTTTCCCCGCCTTGACCGCAGAAAATGAAGTTTTGGCTCGTATTCTCAGTACTGAACACTCATGTCTACTAAACTCTGTAGGTCAGGTTATCGTGCCTTATGCGTGTCTCTTTTAATCTAAAGAAAAAGAAGGCCATTCCTTTCTTTTCGCCAGATATAAGTAATGACTAATTTACGTGTAGCCAAAATATTTTAAGTATATTAGCAACTCCTAAGTTTCCCAGAATATGTCCGTTGCTAGGCATTCGCAACCGAAATCGTGATGGAAAAATAGTTGTGAGATAGTCCACATAGAACATGAATTTTACTATCTATCTATCTATCTATCCATCTATCTATCTATCTATCTACCTATCTATAGTAGTGCTGGAAATGCCCCTTGTTTCCTGTAGAATTGGAATGCCTTGCACAATTCATACAGGAATTTGAAGTCATCTCTCTATCCTGGATTTTCACCTATTTCCATTATCTTACCTGCTTCAAAAGAACTTCTTAGTTCCGCATAATTTTCAGTCAATTCCTCATCAAACTCGTAACTCAGATTTGGCTTAGTGGAAACCTTTGTCATAAAGAAGTCCAAAACATGTTTCATGATCTTGTCCAGTATATGGTGCTGACATCCAATATACTGTGGTTTGTCCAAACCATTTTCAGTCATTTTCTTCTGTATCCTAACCACAACATCATTCATATGTCCTGTGTTTACAACCGTTGTATCACATATGATCATTTTAATACTTGATCAGGCATCATATTCATCTAGAACTTTCTAAAGGCCATTGAAAATATCCTGAGCTGATCCACTACTACATTTTATGATTCCCAAACTGATACTCCTAGTTTTGTTTTGAAAGCAGACTATCTGGTTCTCTCTATTGGATAATTTTTTCCATCAAAATGCTAACAATAGTTTTCCTCTGCTTGTAGTAACGATTTAATTATTTCCTTCTGTTTTTCTCCAGCCCTGACAAGGCCACGCCATACACCAGATTGTGTAGATGTGGAAAGAGGGATGCCTTCATTACCGACAGTTGATCTCACACTAGATGCTTTATTGGTTGACAACGAATGACCTCTTACCATTTTCGTTGCATGGTATGTTGAAGACGGCATCTTCCTTGTACTTGGGGCTTCTTTATTGGTACTGTTCTCTGTATCATTTGTGGAGACACTTAAGGAAGTATCTTCAGTTTCAATCTCATATGATGTACCGAACTTGCTGTGTTATTGGAGTATCACTTGTTTCACACTGTTTTCGCCTCTTTGATGGATGGATTGTGGATAATGTTGCAACCTTATGTGTGGTGTATCGACTTTTCAATCAGATGTAACCTGTTTACGATACAGTTCCCTATCATCCCGGCAATGCCACTTCCCATCAACTTTGGTTATGTCAAAAAGATTTTTCAATTCGTTTTGAAACACTACTTTTGGTCTTCTTTGGTAGCTTTCATATTCACTGATCATTTTGTTCAGCAGTGATTTAATCACTTGTTGACTCAATGCAGGAAAACTAAACTTTTGCCATAATTGGATTAGTTCATCATATATTTGCTAAATCCTGCTTTTCTTCAGTTTACCCTCTTCTAATAACACATGGTACCTTCCCAATATATCACATTTTGAAGGCATTCTGACATAGTGAGTCAAACTTCCTACAGTATCTTGGGTAGATTACATTGCTTCATATAATTTGACTTTGGCAGGTTTGCACCCCATTTCTACGCGTTCTTCACGACAAAGTAGATCTGAAGTATGCCATGGTATTGCCGTCTCAATAAACACTAGCAACACAAATATAGTAGAAATATATCGATCTTGACTAAACAACGCAAATTCTAAAAAATGCGCAAATTTAGCCCAATGGAAAATGTTTGTGTGGGGAGACTTTTTTAAGGCAAATGCAAAACCAGCATCATATTTGTGATTTATACATTAAAGTTCATCACCCAGCATAGCAGGGATTTTAAAATTAAGGAAAATAATTTTTTGTCATAACCCTAATCGGCAGTATAACTATCTGAAGTAATCCTTGTCCTTGTAACTGCTTGTAACCTTCTCACTCTTTTATTCTCGGACAATCTAATTATTAATATCTGAAAAAAGTATGACACACAGATAGTTCAGATTATATATATATATATATATATATATATATATATATATATATATATATATATATATATATATATATATATATATATATATATATATATATATATATATATATATATATACTGGAGAGAGAGAGAGAGAGAGAGAGAAGCCGACCTAGAACCATTCGAGGAACATTAGCTTGAAGGTTCAATGGCAATTAAGGATCAACAATGCTATTTCCTTAACAACCCCATTACACCTGTAACCGAGCACCCTGAACGGCAACTGAATCCATTCATGAGGACGAAGATGTGTACCAGTAGTGTGCTTTACAGTTATTGCCTTCACTGGAATGATGTATTTTGTGCCACATTCTTGCTGTTGCCTGTAGATTTTTTTCAGCTCACAAAATCCTTCTCATGACTGAAATATTGTCTCTCCAGTTCGACTGTTCGAGATTTCTCAACCAGAATCTCAGATTTAAATTATTTTTGAGAAGTATGGGGAGCTACGTAAATGGGGAAGTATGAACGTTGAGTCGTTGATATGGATGTTCTGGAAAGTGTTATAAGAAGTGTCCTGAGTTGGTGGAGCCATGTGAAGAGACTGGAGAATAAAAGACTACGACAATGTATGTGATAGTAGTGGAGAGAGAGGGTGTGGGAGTGAAAAGAAGGCATGGAGATGAGATTGATGGCTGAGGTGAAGTATTTGTATGAATATGGTGTAATTTTGATGGAGAAAAGAGGGCAGTCTGATTGCAGAGGACATTTATCTGTGGTCACTTCATTCCCTGGTTAGGCATCTGACCTTGTAAAGACTAATTTTAGACGCACCAAAGTACACTACGGAGATTACTGTTTATTTGCCATTACGTTAGGGTTGTCTAATCTGTATTGGTCTCTGCACCTCCTGACCAAATATGTCCCAGCCTAAACAACCCCGCCAGATCTTACTATTTACAGAAAATATAAGTAAATCAGAAGTGAAGCGAATTCACACATAACTTCATATTCCTAGAACAAAGCAAAGTACTCTGGAAATAAGAAAGCATGTACTTAATAGTAAAAAAAAGTCACACAAGTCAATCCTTCATTTGATCGAAGTTAATAAAACATCTGAAATTACCTACGAAATTTTCGAGCATCGAATTATGAGGAGCTTGTGGACAGTTACTATGCACTCGGTGTTCGAATGTCGCTCAAGATAAATTTCTTCCATTCTCATTTGGACTTCTTTCTATTTATTCTTGGCAATGTCAGTGATGAATGTGGCGAAAGGTTTCACCACGAAACTGTCATAATGGAGAGCCGATATCAAGGCCGATTCAATCCAAACGTGATGAGCGACTGTTGTTGGACTTTAAAGAGTGAGAGTAATTGCTCCTACAAACGCAAAATGCAGAGGCACTTCTAATGTGCAAAGGTCACGTAATAATGTTTCGTAAATATATCGGTTTGTACTTAGCATAATTATGATATGAATTAAAGACTAAGAATATTATTTTTGTAACAATATATAGACTTATTGACACTTATTTGATGAATTTGCATATATAATGGAATTTTCCCTCACTTATGATGTAGTATGTCATTGTTACATGATAGCCAAATTTTAGGGTCAGTGAAAAAATTAGGGGTAACAAATTAGTTAGAAGCAGGTGAGAATAAGTCAGAATCATTGTGGCTGTTGACCAGTGTAATCAACCGCTTGGAACCATACTCCTTTCGCTTTGCGACTGCCTTAAGGCTATATTGTTGTGGAATTCCAGCTTCCTAGAATAAGCAGTTCTTGAGATACCAGTGCTGACTCACTTTTCCGTGTTCCAGATAACATCTGCAAATCTGGTTGACGGATTGCCACCATATTCATCAAAAAGAAGTGGACAGCTGCCTGACTAAGCTGACCAAAATTGAGGGCTCTAGGCCAAATAGCCTTTGAAATATCACAATTTTGAAATATATAAGAATAATAATGATATTGACAAGAATAACTAGAACACCATAAAATTCTCCAAAGACAATTCTGATAAAGAAAAACTTCTTACAGCCATTGCCTACTAGAAGCCGAGCTATAAAAGGGCCCTTAAGGTCAAGGCCACTAATTTGTGCAAGTCACCTTAGTTCAACAAAGTCTAAAAGTCCACCAAATTTGATGGCTCTAGCTTCAATCCAGAATATCATGAAAACTCCCAATTTTTGACTCCAGGCTATTTCCGAGAATAATCAGTCGATTAGAACAATACTCCTTTCTGTACTGCATCAACCTTTGGCTATACTGTTGTAAAATTTCAGCTTCCGAGCTGAGGTGGTTCTTGAGATAGTGGGGATGACTCATATTTCTATGTTCTGGGTAATATCCAGAGATTCAGTTGATGGACTGCCACCATATTTGGCTGAAAGAGTCAGGCAGCTGTCCGACTAAGCTAACCAAATCTGACTGCTCTAGGCCAAATGGACTTTGAAATATCACAGTTTTAAAGTAAGAAAAGTAATAATGTTGACAAAAATAATAAAACTTTCCCCAGGAATGTGGGAAGTTTTAACCCACCACATCTCGTTGACGTACACATGCACCCGAACGTTTTGTCACTGTGATTCCTCTACCCGAGACCAGGTGGGGACAATGCCTTACCCCGAGTGACCTCACTCCCCCCCCCACACGCCACTGTCTTGGCAACTCATCTGTTACCAGGGACGTGGCCAGTAAAGACATGTCACACCACAGTAGGAAATTCAAGGTGAGAGTGATTCCCCAGTCGATGACAATGTGGAGGACAATGTTTACATGGCGTTAGAGGAAGAAACGATCAGAAATGAAGAGCAGGTAACGTTGCTATAGAGGGTGCGGTATGTTGATGTGTTTGGTGAGTGAAACAACCCTTATATCGCCTATATTACTGTGTGAAAACCAAAATACTTATGTACTACATATAAATTCGTACCAAATAATTAAATATCTACCTATTCTGAATGGTTCGGAATAGTCACCCCTCCCATAGAAAACGTCTTCTTTGGAGCATGGCTCACAAACTTTTTAGGCGCCACCAAACTGATCACAACAGAGCACTTCTGCAGGCAGTTGTTCGTCACAGCACTGTGGAAAAGAAAATCATTCGAGAGGAAAAATGGATCAAGTGGTGTCAGAATATTGATGCACACACTTCTCTGAGCACCATGTGGGGGAGGCTAAAGAAAATAGCAGGGAAAAAGCACCCTACAATTCCTCCCCACCCCGACCCTGAGGGAAAAGCTGAGCACCTTGCAGCCTCCTTTGCAACCCATGCTAGCTCAGATCAACTCCCAAGGGAGACTGTCCAAACGCTTGCCAGGTTACAACCAGGCAGAGACAGAGAAATAGAGGCTGTGTGTCAGAGTGGTGGTGAAACTGATCTGCCCTTCACATCCCAAGAATTCCAAAGATCCCAGAAGAAGAGTAAAAATACCGCACCTGGGGCTGATGAAATCACATATAGCATGTTACGGCCTTCTGGCCCAGTTGGACAAGCTGCTCTGCTTTCCCTTATAAATGCTTCATGGGCTGCAGCTACCTTGCCCCACCACTGGAAAAAAGCAGAAATTGTGCCTATCCCAAAACCACGAGATCCAAATAACTGGCATCCCATCTCCCTCCTCAGTTGTGTTGCGAAAACAGCAGAGCGTATGGTCTTAAACAGACTAAAATGGAAGGTTGGCCCCCTGAACTCTGCCGTCTTTGCTTACACCAAAAACGTTGATACGGCTGAATGCCTCACCACCTTCCTTAACAGAGATAGCAATGGTCGCTGCACTGCTGTGTTCCTTGACCTTGAAAAAGCCTTTGAGCTTGCCAATGCAACATCTGTTCTTTCTATCCTAGCACGTAGAGGTGTTGCTGGTAAGATGCTTGGATGGCTCAGGGACTTTTTAAAAGGACGTAGTGCACTTGTTCACTTTCAAGGGCACTCCTCCTTTCATCGACATGAAAACGGAACCCCCCAAGGCAGTATCTTGAGCCCCTGCCTCTTCAACATACTCATGGATGAGCTGCTAAACATACCCCTGCGACCAGGGGTAAAGATCCTTTGCTATGCAGATGACCTGGCCATTGTATCTACAGGGCCAGATAATGAGTGCAATTCTCAGCATACCCTACAGCTGATCCATGGGCGATGTCTGGAGTTGGGGCTAAAGATTAATCCCTGCAAGTCGAAAGCCATCGCTTTTTAAAAACCAGACCCTGAGCACCCACTCTCCATCCAAGGTACAGAGCTTGAGTGGGTCTCCAGCCACCAGTACCTAGGTGTCTGGTTTGATAAGAACCTGTCCTTTGCTGCACGGGCAAGGTACCTGCGGGAAAGAGCAGCCACTTGGACCAGGGTCATGAGATCCATCACAAGCCTGAAGGGAGGTGCCAGCTACAACGTACTTCGCACCTATTATACCCATGCCATCAGATCCTTGGTTGACTACTCTGCCCCATGTCTTGTAACTCTCAGTGAACATTTGTTAGCCAAATTGGAGGTAATACAAAACAATGCACTCCAACTTATACTTGAAGCCCCCATGTGGACCAAACTGTGCAATCTCCAACAAGAAACTGGCATTATCCCTCTAGCAACGTACAGCTTGCATTCTTGCTAAAATGATACATCTTCCCAGGTCATCACCTCCTGCTGATACAGTAACTGCAGTGCTGCATCGACAGACTGCTCCTTATAGAGAAACATGGACACAACGTGTGGCGGCAGCAATCTCAGTTGTTGGTATCAAAGACCTCATAATTGCAAAGGGAAAGGACACTCCTCACCCCAGCTATACTATCCCTCCACCCTGGGCACCACCAACCATTCACCTGCATACCATCACCCCCACCAGTTCCACGGCAACATCTGCAACAGCTCAGCTATGCCAGGAAGCCCTCCAAAGCATGCATGCTGCCTCCCTGGATGGAGCCCTGACATACTATACTGATGGCTCGGTAGACCTCCTCAACAACGCTGCTGGAGCAGCCATGATCTGTAATGAAACTGTTAAAGTGTGGAGACTCTCAGATGGAGCCTCCACGTTACAGACTGAGCTGGTTGCTATTGCAGGTGCCCTCCAGCATGCTCTTGACTAACCACAGTCACACCACGTAATACACACAGATTCTCTGACAGCCATACAGACACTTGCCTCCACTCAACCAAAAGATAACATCCACCTCATTACCCATGTACTCTCCCTTGCTCAGGAACTGAAAGAACAAGGCAAACACATCACCCTGAACTGGATACCTAGCCATGTTGGAATTAGAGGGAATGAAAGAGCGGACTATGCTGCCAAACATGCCACCAAGAGGCTAAATGTCGACATGAACATTCCCCCAAGCCTGACACAGACCAAGGCAAAAGCCAAAAGCCATGCATATCTTCTTTCTCAATGCCAACATGAGTCATGCGTGGCGTCGGGTTCATCATCAGCAACCTGGTATGCTACGGCCACCCAGTACCAGCCTCTCAGTGTTGACAAGGCGGTCCCTGCCCATGTTTGCACTTACCTACACCGCCTTCGCCTGGGATACAAAGGAGCACGTCAAATGCTGGACACCAGCAAAGAAGAGGAACGTCAGTACTGCAAAGAAATGTCCAACGAACCTCTTCTTCACTACCTTCTCAGGTGTCCTGATACTACCACTCTCAGGACAGGCTATCTAGCTTCACCACCAACCACTGCTAGTGAGGCATCAACAGCGGCTGCCAGGCTCTTTGCAGCGACACCAACAGCTGAGTTTGTAAAGCTCGTCTCTGTCAGACCCCCACCACGATAGGAAGGCGATGGGTTCAGCTTAACCTTGGGCCGCCTGAAGGCAAAGGCCCGCTCCAATAACCCATGAAGGGGATATTGGGGGAAAAAAAAAAAAAAAAAAGCTTGAAAGAACACGGTACCATGTAGGGGTAGGGTCACCTGTATCATGCATTTTTAAGCTCAATTGAGCACTTTCTCTCTGAATTTTCGATGTTTTTCATAAAAAGCAGAGGTTTCAGCCAAAAACAAAATTATAAAAATCTGCCGGGATTAGTGGAGGTCATCGGTGAAAATTTGCTGGAACATGGCGGGTTAATAACAGACAGTCCTATAGGAATGAATAGCACAATATGTAATAGTTAAAGGCATTATATAATCATTTCACAGTATGTAATACTAGCACAATATGTAATAGGCAGGTAGATATGTCTGGTGCATAGGAAGAGAAGACATATACATCCCCTGGCCTAGGCGACCAAGAATGTATGATGTTTGTCAGCACACGATGTAACTCATGGAAGCCAGTTAGCTCACATGTCGGAAGCGTGCTAGACGCTATACACACACACACACACACACACACACACACACACACACACACACACACACACACACACACACACACATACACACACACACACACAGACACACATCAGGTAACAGGAAACCAGGCAGAGTAATAACTAGGTGTAGGGAACAGAAAAAGTCAGATGGAATACGAGATCAGGAGGAGGCAGAAGAAATAGATAAGGAGGAGGCAAAAGGAGACTGGGGAAAGTAGGAGGTAGCAGAATGAAGAGATCAACTGTCATTCTGACTCAGTGGGTCACGTCACTGTCTGTTGCAGGAGTAGACAGTGAACAATATAACTGAACAGTATAATTGTGCCACAATATAACTGTCACAATAAAACCCCTACCTCACCTTCACTTACGGTACAATCTCCACGCTATCCAATGCCTCACTACTTTATATTGGTATCAGTCCACATTACTGGTCAGAGTAATCTACGAACTCCTAAGCTACGACTATTAACTACATTGGCAGCAGAAGAAATCTACTATCGTCGGCTATATCCACTAATCGACACTGGTAGCCCCTACCTACATACATACCTACCTATCTATCCACCTATCGACAGTCAGATGCTGGCAAGCTGTAAATACTACTAACACTATTACATTCTAGGAACTATTTTTGTACTCTTTGTTGAGGCTTTATGTATCTCTGGTGAGACAACCCAGTTATGCATGTTGTGTAGAAGTATATATGGCTCTATGTATCTCTGGTGAGACAACCCAGTTATGCATGTTGTGTAGAAGTATATATATATATATATATATATATATATATATATATATATATATATATATATATATATATATATATATATATATATATATATATATATATATATTTTCCCATTCAGTACAGACAGCATATTAACTTTGACATTCGGGCCTGACTTTCCTTTACCTTCATGCTTTCCTCAGACAGTTGCATTATTACTATCACATAAAATAAACATCTTTTTAATAGGTAGTTCCACGAGCACCTGGTTTAATATCCACCTGGGAATATATGTGGTCCAATTCCCCTAGATATATTCCGGATGATAGAAGCCAAAAGAGGACACAAAAACACTAGCCAGTTACTAGGAGAACAAACAACAGCGTGACAGAGATAACACCAATGTTGAGGTAGAAGGTTTACTTTCCAGCGACTGACTAATTCCATGTATATCTGGCACAGAAAGTTACCCAACGAGTTTCAAAAGTTCGTAGAATATGCAGGGCCTTTAATCACAGTTCCGGCAATAACCATTATGGTGCTCTGTTTTTGGTTCCGTCTTAAGTATACAAGTTGTATTAATGGCCATTCACACCTCCACCATCTCGGCAAAATGAAGTGAGCCTGAAAGTATATCAAATGGCGTCAGCCTGAGAAAAGACCAGAAGGGCCTCGAAGACCAGACAACATGGACGAAATGTGACAGCACTCAGTAAGTTATAAAAGATGAGTAAGAAACTGCCTTACCTGGAACCTCTCTACTATATCCGGATAAGAACGTTTACTTCAGTGATGGCTTTCAATAGAACAAATCACGGACCCTCACAATATCCATTTCAAGAACCTCTGTCAGGTCTGAATTGCCTAGATCCATAGGATATAATGCGTATTAATTTCCGTCTACCGTCAGGCGCCTTAATCTCGTAAGGGATAGCCACAAACGAATCGCCTCCATATCACTCTGTCCTTGCCAACAAACTACCCTCCCTACAACTCATATTCCTTCTCTCAGATACTTCCCCATCCCATCTGTCCATTTCTTTCTAGGTTTCCCCTTACCCTTCAATCTCCACTTCTTCAAATGCACTCTGTTTGTCAGTCTCTCGTTCTTCATCTTCTCCACCTGGCTACACAGTTTTGCTGGGCACTTAAATTAGGTCATGAAAAATCCTCATTCACATATGATTACCGTAAATGGAGACTCAACGTCACTGTATTAAGGGTTCTAAAATCGTCAGATGGTTCAAGCGATTACATCAAAAGACTTAGTTCTAGATAGGGGTAACTCAGGACCAAGCCTTAGTACGATAACTAAAATTCCTTCAAGTCGGGGAACAGTCGTCCTTTTGAGATATTATTTTCATTCATTGCTGTAACTTTCTTGTATGATTCAAAATTTCCTATTACTTGATCTAGGTACAGTCAGTAGCTAAAAATCTATATAAATGCAAGAGCCACGTTGTTTGTTTTTGTTTGTTTGTATGTTTGTCCTTCAGTCACGCCAAAACCAAGGGTGAGAGACCCTGAGACCCATATATATTCTGAATCAGGGTGACCCAAGGATGGTTTAAGGGGGGTCAAAATTCAGATGGCGATCATTGAAGGTCACTGGAAGGGCGTTCACCTTTTTGGCCCAGGCAACGACAGGTACCTCTGCAGTCCAATTTTTGGCATGGACAGTCACATTACTTCCAGTTCGGACATAGGCTATGTGAGGTTGACCTGTGGGGTCATTTGAGGTCATTGATCTAAGGTCGTCTGTGGCACTTTGGAACTGCGGATTGGGAGGCCCTCAAGCAGTATTTCTTTGATTTTCCCAGGAATGATTATTGCTTCCATGGCAGAGAGCCATCTGAGTGTGCCTTCCATTATTCTTTCGGATATGGACGCATACATTCCTCTGTCATATCCTTTGACTAATGCAAGGAAGCCTTGGTTTAATCACGTTTGTTCTAATGCTGTCCACAACAATGAGAGGGCCTATAAAAGGTACCAGAACCAATCCATCCCTGAATCACATCTTTTTTATATTTCTGCCCGGAATCGTCCTAAGTTTGTACTTCTCTCTGCTAAAAATAATTTCATCCGTACTAAATGCTCTCAACTCTCTAACTCGAATTCTTCCTGCTCCTTCTGGCACTTTGCCAGAAACCTTTCTAACAACATTACCTCATCATCCTTCCCTCCTCTTTTCTACTTTGATGGTTCTGTAGCTATTTCTTCTACCGATAAAGACTTTCTCCTCTATTTCCACCTTAGACGATTCCTGTGCCTTTCCTCCATCACATCCCCCCTCTGACTTCTTAATGGCTGACATTAAAATTTCTTCAGCTGATGTATTTTCTGCCATCACTGGCCCCAATACTAACAAGGCATATGGGTCCGATGGAGTCCCTCCTGTCGTCCTCAAAAACTGCATCTGTGCTTATACCCTACCCAGGTAAACTCTTTCACCTTTGTCAACTTCTACCTTTCCTTCTTGCTGGAAATTTGGTCTCATTCAGCCAGTCCCAAAGAAGGGTGATCATTCCCAACCCTCTAACTATCGTCCAATTGCTTTAACTTCCTGTGTCTCAAATATTTTGGAGCCTATTCTTAACAGAAAAATTTAAAAGCATCTTTCTTATCACAACCTTATTTCTGATCATCAGTATGGGTTCCGTCAGGGACGATCCACTGGCGATCTTCTCAACTACCTTTCAGACTCCTGGTCATCCTCCTTTCGGGACTTTGGAGAAAGCTTTGCCATTGCACTTGACATCTCAAAGGCTTTCGATCGAGTCTGGCATAAATATTTAATTTCCAAACTGCCCTCTTACGGTTTCTATCCTATCTGTGCCTTCATCTATACCTTCCTTTCTGGTCGTTCTATAGTCGCTGTTGTAGACGACCATCGTTCTTCCTCTAGATCTATCAAGCGTGGTGTTCCTCAGGGTTCTGTCCTATCACCAACTCTCTTCCTTTTACTCATCATTGACTTCTAAGCCGTACATCTGACCCTATCTACTCATACACTGATGATTCCACCCTTCACCTTTCCATTCGGTTCCTGCAATGTCCATCTCAGAAGTTACTTCATCAAACATGTAGAGAGGTGTATGGTATGTAGGAGGACTACTGGGCCATGAGAGCAGGCTGTGAAGCCTATGTCCAGAGTCGGACACATAAAAAAAAAAAAAAAAAAAAACAAGGGATGAGGCTATGGCACACCTATTG
>NC_136974.1:24400946-24503446 GCF_032717465.1 Coenobita brevimanus
GGCTCTAAGTAATGCTGAATGTGACATTGATGAGCTGAATGACACACTAACAAAAGTGCTAAGAGAATCAGCAGAGGTAGTAGGAAAACCTAAAACAACCAAAGCCAAGAAGTATTCAGAAAAGACACTCGAGATTATGAAAAAACGAAAGGAAATGAAAGTAAAGACAAAGAAAGACGAAATAGAGCGAGCAGAATTAAATAAGGTTATCAAAAAAGACAAAGAGAAGAAGAAAGAAAGAGAAACATGGATCAGATCAAGAAACCATCAAAAATGGAAAAAGTCTGAAACAGGTCAGAAATAAAATGGCACTAGGAAAGCAACAAATGACATCACTGAAAGAAAAAAACGGTGAAATCATTAAATGCAGAGATAAGATGGTGAAGAGAGTTGAAGAATTTTACAAAGAACTGTATGCATCAAAGACAGTAGTACCAATAGCTAACTTTTCAGTTGACACAAGTGAAATACCTGAGGTAACACCAGACGAAGTAAATATTTGTCTTAAAAATATGAAAAGAGGGAAGGCTCCGGGAGAAGATGGAATAGTAACAGATTTACTGTTGGATGCCGGAGTAGAAGTACAAAATAGGCTTGCTCACTTATTTACCCACTGTATAAAACAGAAGAAAATTCCCAAAACATGGTGTAATGCAATAGTTATTTTACTCTACAAAAAAAGTGACTCAAAAGATCTTAGTAACTATCGACCCATTAGCTTATTATCAGTCATTTACAATCTCTTCACTAAAGTCCTTACGAATAGAATAACAACAATTTTGGAGGAAAACCAACCACGTGAACAGGCAGGATTCCGGAGCGGATATTCGACCATTCGTCATCAACATACAATGAACCAGCTAATTGAGAAAACTACAGAATATAATAAACCACTTTGCTTAGGTTTTGTTGATTACGAAAAGGCTTTCGACTCAGTGGAGCACATAGCAATTACAAATTCATTCCGAGAACAAGGAGTGAATGAGAACATCGTAAACCAGCTCGAAAACATATATAAAGAGGGAACTGCTTCAGTTAAATTACATAAGGACTCACAAAAATTAAGATTGAGAAGGGCGTGCGTCAGGGAGATACAATTTCACCAAAATTATTTACAGCATGCCAAAAAGTATTTTCAGAAAGCTAGACTGGGAAAACAAAGAAGTGAACATTGATGGAGAAAAGCTAAACCATTTAAGATTTGCAGATGACATTGTCCTAATCTCAGAAACAGCGGAGGCATTGCAAGAAATGTTAAATGACCTGAACAGAAAGTCTGAAAGTAGGACTGAAGATAAACCGAAGTAAAACTAATGTTTAATCCACAAACACCAAAGAGCGTCATCAGAATAAGCGATGAAATTCTTGAAGAAGTTAAGGATTACAACTACTTGGGACAAATACTAAAATTAACGAAAGATCATGATAGCGAAATAAAAAGACGCATTACAATTGGATGGAAAGCTTTCGGTAAACATAGAGACATTATGAAAAGTAGCTTGCCAGTTTGTATGAAACGAAAAGTATATAACGAATATATAATTCCAGCTACGACGTATGGTTGTGAGACCTGGAAACTGACAAAATCAATGGAAAATAAATTAATCTATTCTCAGAGAGTAATGGAAAGGTCAATGTTGGGAATATCTTTAAGAGACAGGAAAAGATTAACTTAGGTGAGAGAGCAGACTAAAGTCAAAGATATTACAGAAGTTATAAAAGAACAGAAATGGAGGTGGGCAGGCCATATGGCAAGAATAAGGGATAACCGATGGAGTAATAGGCTGACGGACTGGACACCAAGAGAATGTAAGCGTAGCAGAAGAAGGCCAGACAGGAGATGGAGAGTTGAGATAGAGAAATTTGCAGGGAAAACGTGGCAAAGATTGGCTCAGTCAAGGAATTCGTGGAAAAGGTTGGGGGAGGCCTTTGTTCAGCAGTGGACTAGTTATGGTTGATGATGATTATATATATATATATATATATATATATATATATATATATATATATATATATATATATATATATATATATATATATATATATATATATATATATATATATATATATATATATATATATATATATATATATATATATATATATATATATATATACTGTATGTATATGTATATATGTACGAGTATATCTATATGCAATTAAATCACTTAATAACACGTGATTCATAGATATACTGTTATCCACAAGAAATGGGAACACAATATATCCAGAGCGCTTTCCTGTATTCACATCTTCAGGGGAAAGCAAAGTGAAGAAGTTGGAGAACACCTGTCATTTTTATACAGAAAATAGGAGTGGAAGAGTCCCAAGGGAATTTACTAAGTCGCTGACAGATAGTACTGTTCTAAACTTACATCCTTGTTTCTAGCTAAATAAATACAATATTTAAATAAATAATATTATATACATAAAACATAAATCTTGATATACACACCGCACGGTAAGCATAACTGAGGAGTGTCGTAGCATTAAGTTCTTAAAGGATTATCAGGGTGTGGGAAACGGACTATCAAGCATGGGCCTGTTGACCTACCCAGACTTCTCTCTCTCTCTCTCTCTCTCTCTGAAGTTTTTTTTGGTAGGCTGACTACCAAAAATTCTGAATCTCTTATTCCGTTTCGTTAATGTTTGTCGGAATCTAGTGTCCACCAATGAGCTCTATGCCTCACATGAACTGTACAAGTCTTGGGAATAGCAGCCTCCAGGGGTGGATCCAGGAATTTTCGGTGGGGGGGTCTGATTCACTGATTCAACCAAAGACTTGACGCGACATACTGATATTTCAATGTTGAAATTGCCTCTTTATTCAATGATGCATGGCCGGTGGGGGGGGGATGCATCCCCCCCATCCCCCACCTGGATCCATCCCTGGCAGCCTCAGCTGCGTGTACTATGAAATTGGTTAAATTTTCGACTTTTACATCTATGGTCTCCCCAGCTATATCTAAATCAGTGATCCTTGAGATGGACCCCCAAGCTGCTTTCTTATAGTTAAATTTTGGAGGTGGAGGGTCCAAAATAATGTCACATGTATAAGAAAGACAGATGGGTAAATAATCACTTCCCAAGGAATCGTCATAAGTGTACCACGAGAAACCTGGATGCATACCTGGAGAGGCCGGAGATAGGACAATAACCGAAAAGTTACCAGTACGATGGTCTAAACGAATCGCTCTACCGTTGTTCACAAGACGGAGGCTGGACTGTAGTATTACTGTATGTCAGCTACTTGCTCTCCACGACCATCGATCATCAAGCTACCCCATTGATAGTGATGGACATTAAAGTCGCCCACACTAACTTATTCTGGGAATGTGTTCATATAGTGAATTCAAAGCATCACTATCAACAGTGCCACGTAGTGGGACAGTAGAGAAAGCAAATAGACAGATATACTGTACATGTTATTAGATTTTACTCTGCATGCGACAGCTTCCAGAGTAGAATTTAGAACCACTTCCGTTTGTGGGTGTGATTTGTGTGCGTATATTGCAACTCCGTGACCATCATATCATTTATATGAGTGGTAGTGTTTGAACTATGGAGGTTCACACGATCCACCAAGCACGTCTTCTGTGAACAAATAACGTTTGGCCTATGTGAAGACAGCAATTTTGCTATATTGTGTGATTTACCCCCCAGAGTCCTACAGTTTCATTGTAACACAGTGAATGCGGTGGTTTAAGATTTATGATGGTGGCCAGTGTCCTTTTTTTTTTTTTTTATGCCATCCGCCAGCAGGCGAGTGACTAATGGGGGACTTATCCCGCTGCTTGCTAACAGGAACGTCCATGTTTTCGTCAATGACAAGGCTCCCAGACTCCCCTGAGGAAGAGGTAACCCTTCTCTCCATCACTGGAGCAGAAGCTGGAAGAAAATAAGGACGTGACTGTTTCGTGACGGTGGTAATATTACTCTTACTAAACTTGTCAGGCTTTGGTTTAAGCTTGACTGACTGAAAAGCAGCAGCCGCCTGAGAGTAAGAAGTTGCAACAGGGATGTCAGTTTGAGAGCTGGAACAGACAGGAGGCTGAGATGGACAGGCAGAGTGCTTGGCATGAGGAACAGGAGCATGATCAGTATACATTTCAACAGAGCACATCAGGGGACGGGACATCATTAGCGAAGCATATGACCTATTCGGTGTGGGAGTTGCATGCAACTCCCTCACCTTTTTCCTAGCTTCCTAATAGGACGTGCCCTCGGTCGTCTTCATTGTTCAGACCTCTTTCTCCTCCTTCAACTTGGGACAGTCCCTCGAGGAAGTGGAGTGAGTACCCTTGCAGAAAAAGCAACATACAGTCCCCAGTGTGCAGTATTCAGCATCAGAACACTTTGCTGCACACTTGCCACACACTGACTGGGAAGCCCGACAAGTCTTTTCATTATGTCCATATAACTGAGATGGTAAAATATGAACTGGGTTAGGGATATATGTCATTGCGTTAACAATTTCATATCCCTCTTTGACATGCGCTGGGAGAGTCACTTTACCGAAAGTCAAGATAATGGTGGCCGTTTACGTCCTCTTGCCCTCTGGATATCTCATAATAAAACGGGCATCAATTACCGGTACGTCTTGCTGAGCAAGTTCACGTATTATCTCGTCCTCTTCCATTCTCATGAGGTCTCTGCAAATGGTAAACCCCTGTAGGGGTTCATGGTATGCGGGATCCTCGGTTGGACATCATAACAATGAGACTTGCACAGTTTCATTCAAGAACTTGGGAGGAGTTGACAGTTATTATCAGGTGATCTCCATCGGCATTTTTTTTTTTTTACTTTTTCCACCTCCCCTACCCAGCAATCAGTTACATTCTTGACAATAAAAGGACTGACCCTGCTGAAGGAAGTGGAACCGAGAGCAAGTAGGGTGACAAACAATGCATTATTTACAGGGATGTCCAGTGGGGTGCGAGTCTGGGGTCGTTCAGTCTGTATGGCAGTCTGGGGTTCGTCAGGACTTCAGGGGGAGGAGGCAGCAGGGGCGTCTGCCATAGTATGTACTTCCCCCTAATGGGGGAAGTGAGAAGAAAGAGAAAAAAACAAGCAAGAGACTAATCAGGGAATAAACACCTAGTCTGAATTCACCCTCTCAAACCACTCTCAGGAGGTCGCGTGCGTGTCAATTTACACCCCAGAGAGATCAGTTGGGGGGACCCTCCAGAGGCGAGTAAGCAAACTTAATCTCAGTATATAGGGACAGACACCTATTGTTCCAAACTAACAGGGAGGGGAGGAAAATGAGCAACTAGCTAATCCTAACCTCACCAGGCAGGTAAAAAAATAAAAAATAAATATAAAAAAAACTAATGCCGGTGGGGCAACCCTAGAAAGCTAGAGGAGAGAGCATACAAAACACGTCTGCACCCTCCGTGAACCATGCATCAAAGTCCCCTGCATACAATGTTTACACTCAGCGACTTGACTAGGCCTCACACCTCCTAGTGATGTCATGCTCGACCAACCAGAACAAACAACCATATTTTAGGTCTTCCGTTAGTTAAAAGGTGGGCAAAAGGTTTGGCACCTGTTTAAAACTCTCAGTTCTGACTAAAATTATTCGAAACAGCAGTCTGTCCACTTGCTGCATGTATTTCCTGACGAAACCAGTCTTGGCGAAAAGCTGAAGCAAATTGGGTCCGTACTCTGCACTTTCTGTCATCCTCATCATTGTTGCTGTTGTTGACTAACCCCGGTTGTCTGGCAAAGCAGGCCCATCGACTGTAAGCAAGCAAACTGCCCTGCAAGAACGTCCAAAATTGTTTACTGATATTCTCTTGAGACAGATGGAGCCTCGCCACTGCGAAAAACGGGGAAGAGTGCAAAGGTTTGGTTCTCGGATGGACACACCATTTGTGTTTGTCAACCCAGTTAACAAGGGCACCACAATAGAGACCATATCACCCTGTCATCTGGTTATATGGTTACCAGCCAGCAATGTAAATGGTTTCTTGTGTTACAGAAAACCATTTAACTTACCACTTAGAGTACAGAACCTTAAGTGGAAGGAACAGCAGTCTAAAAAAAATGAGAGAAAATTGTAAGGGCATAAAGCTTTTGGACGAGATAATGAAGGTATTGAAGAAAGGCCTGGAAGGTATGATATGGGAGAATGAATAATGATGAGATGCAATTTTCGTTGATGCCAGGCCCAGGGACCAATGATCCAATATTCCATTTTCGACATTTTCAGGAAAATATATATGGTAAGGAAGAGAGTCGAAATTTGATCTTGTTTATTTGGAAAATGCTTTTTACAGAGCCCCGAGGCAGTTGGTGACTTGGCCCATAAGAAAGATAGGGACTGGAAATGGGTTAATTAGAACGGTTATGGCAATGTATAAAGAAGCCAGCACCCAGGTGAGAGTGACTGGAGATCTGAGTGATGAATTTTCCGTGAATCTTGGTATTATAGTGATTGAAGCTCTCATGTCACTTAAGAGATATGCTCACATGGGACGTGTATGTTTATGACTCAAAGGGCTGCGGTGAGAAAAAGGAGAGACTTAAATTTTGAAAAGGACATTTGGTCCCCACCCCACCTCAAAAAAAAGGACAAACCCTATAAATTTACTGTATACTTGTATAAAGAGAGAGAGAGAGAGAGAGAGAGAGAGAGAGAGCATGTGTATGTTAATGTACCGTACCATTTTGTGTGGATTCTAAAAATTCATTGGAGATAATTTCTTTCAAAGGAGCAGTCTTCTTTTTCCTCTCTGGTCCGGCTATTATTATCACTGCTCCAACTGCTTCTATCATATACCGGTACTACTATAATAGTAGTAATAAATTCTGCAAACTACCTCCTGATTGAAATTTCACAAACATAAGTAAAAAAGACAACTAATGTAAGTGACCTTTAAATCCAACCTTGCCTAACCACCGAAGTTATTACTAATGCCCTCCCCACTCCAGTCGTTACCTCCCCATCCCTGTCGAGCGAACATGTACAGGACCAGATCTAGCTTCCAACCCAACTCACTAACTCACTGTGATAAAATTTTATGTACTTATGTTTTGGGAGTAAAAGGGTGCGGTGAAGTAAAGAAAGACTCTCAAAAGGGACAAAAAGACATATTCAGGCTGTTCTTTTTGGCTTAAAATACAAAAAGACAACTTGATCTCACAAAGGACAGATTGTCCTTAAACGGACAGACCTGGCAACCTGCCCGGACTATAGAAACTAAACCCCGGTATTGACGAACTTGAGCGTCTGGCGTTTCTAGTTTTCGTACCACAAATAAATCTGCATTTCACGCCAGGCGTTCGACACCTGGTTGTGATGCAAAATAGTACTGGAAAGTGACAGGAGGATAAACGCCACCAGAGACCCCTTTTTCGTGAAACAACCTTTAGTATTCATAAATAGGATAGCTGTTTTTCTTTTTTACAAACACTGAATAATTCATGAATAAGATTTTCCTTGGCAGGTTAAAATGTATGAAAAATTCAGACCTGTTCAGAAATTTTATAAGACTGAAAATTTCTGTAAATGACTACGAATAAACAAATGTGTGGTTGTGAGGAGGTGACGTGGCGCATACTATTGGGAGTTATGATAATAAATTGTGCGTGAGTTAATTTCGGACAACCTGCGTAATTTCTCAAAAAGTTTGAAACGGAAACAATATCGAAGTGTGTGTGGTTGGCATCTTAATGCTGTAGTTCTCATACTTGAGGGCAAACCAGTAAGCTTCAGCCTTTATTCTAACAAAATCCTTGTATGACAATCTTGGCTTTAAATATTCGTGAGATAAATGACAGTTTTTGTCAGTGGAGTGCATCTTGAAGAATATCACATGCAGTTTAAGTGTAAAATTAATTTATGTAGCAGCTGCATTGATTGCTAACATAATGAGTCATGACTTTGTTGGGTACAGTATTATTCTTCCCCCATATTTGAAGCTAAATAATTATATAATGTAGAGCTTATATATTACTATAATACATGGCATATACTACAGATATTAAATACTGTATAGGTCACTTGGTAAAAGGTTAGTTAGGTTTGTATTTTTCACCAGATTTAGTGTGCCCAGATATTCTAAGTTACAGTAATGGGTACACAACTAGAGTACATACATTTTTCATCAGTACCAACAAACACAGTAAATACAATCAAGTTCTTTTCTGAAATATGTAGTTCAGTTTTGCACCAAAATAAATTAACGAACTGATTTAGGTAAGACAAAGTTAGGTAAAGTTACCACTGGCAAGTGTGAATTGGTTAGGATGTTAGATGAAATATTTAGCTATTTCAGTCAACAACTCATTTTTGAGCATAGGTGTATTGGCTTTAATACGACATTTTGTAATATAACGATGCAGATTATTTTCAAGAGATTCATTATGTATATATATATATATATATATATATATATATATATATATATATATATATATATATATATATATATATTGATGGAGGGATGGGGTGGAGAGGTATATGAGAGAAGGGGTTGTGAGTTGGGAGCAGGGCAGTGAAATGGCGGGGACATGGCGACGTGGAAGCGATTTATTTATGGCCACCCCGAACGGGATTGACGCGTCGGGCAATATATATATATATATGGGGAAGGGGTGATAGAATACTTCCCCAGTATTCCCTGCTTGTCGTAAGAGGCGACTAAAAGGGACACTTTTATCTACATTCTCTTTGCTCTCTTTCTTTCTCTTGTACTTTGTCTGTCCAAAGCCTCTGCATTTTACTTTCATTTAGTTAATTTCCTCTCTCCAATGTCTGGTTCCTGCGAATCACTGGCATTGGCTCCAGGGTAAAATATTTTTCTGCCTAAGAAATCTTGACGAACTCTGGTGACGAAGCAATGGCCCTCAGTCCCGTGCAACCCTTAAGTGGGCAGGGGGTGCTAAGAATCCCACGGTGTAAAAATAAGTTTATACATCCAAAAAGAACCTTAAAGAATAGGAAACTGGAATGTTCGAACTCTCAATCAGGCTGGTAAAATGGAAGAGCTTATTTCAGTGTTCAAGGAATACAAGCTAGATATTTGTGCTCTCACAGAAACAAGGTTGCTTGGAGTTGATGAAATGAATTTGGAAGATGGTATTACTATGTTGGTTTCTGGTAGGAGTGATGGATATCATTACCAAGGAGTAGGCTTACTGCTGAGTAGAGATGCTTGTAAGGCAGTATGTGAGTTTGAACCAATTAATGAGCGCTTGTTTTATGCTCGTTTAAAATCTGACCATGGTAATATCAGTACGGTTGTAGGGTACGCTCCGACAAATGAGGCCGCTGATGAAATGAAGGATGACTTTTATGAGAAGCTGCAGGTTGTAGTGAATAGAGTGGCAAGACATGATGTGTTAGTTTACATTGGTGATTTTAATGCGATTGTTGGCAGTAGTAGGGATGGCTTTCAAGATTGTATGGGTAGGGAGGGTGTTGGTATAAGGAACGAAAATGGGGTGCGACTTGGAAGCTTTTGTTTGGCAAATGACCTTATAATTGGTGGAACTATCTTTGAGCATAGAAAAATACATAAGACTACTTGGATTTCACCATGTGGTAAATACTGTAACCAGACTGACCACATTGCAATTAGCAGAAGGCATAGGAGTTATTTGCAAGATGTTTGCGTAAGGAGGAGGGCAGATACAGGTAGTGATCATCAACTTGTGTCAAAGATTAAAATAAAACTTAAGAGAAACGTTAATGGTAATTGTACAGGAGGTAATAATTATGATTTGGATGAGCTGAGAAGTGATGAGAGCACGAGGGAAAAGTTTCGGTGGGAATGTAGGAACAGGTTTCTAGTCCTACAGACTTTGATGGAATCTGAAGACAATGATATCAATCAAATGTGGAGAGAGGTAAAAGAGGTTTTGCATGAGAGTGCTAAGGTTACTATTAAGAAAAAGGGAAAAGCGAGAAGGAAAAAGTGGATGTCAGATGAAACATGGAATGCAATTCAGAAAAGGAAAGAGGCTAAGTTAAGAAGTGAAGAACAACATGTTGATGGCCAGGTAGTTGAAGTACTTAGAGCAAAGTACTGGAGTTTACATTCTGAAGTAAAAAGACTCGTTAGACGTGATAAGAGGAGACTATATGATGAAAAGGCGACAGAGACAGAAATTAAATTAAGTAAAAATGACGGTCAGAGCACAAGAGCAGCGTATCAGGCCATATAAGAGTTAACTGGGACTGAAAAGAGAAGGAAGGAAATACCTGTACGAGATAGAAATGGTAATCTGATGACTAAAGATTTGGATATAAAAGGAAGGTGGAAAGAGCACTTTGAATCTGTTCTAAATAGACCAATCCCAGCTGAAGAGGACATTTTGCCAGCCGAGAGAGATTTGCAGATAGAAACAGGGGATATAACTTTGGAAGAGGTAGCAAAATCTATAAAGGAGTTAAAGAATTTTAAGACCCCAGGAGAGGATGGAATATTCCCTGAAATGCTTCAGGTGGAAAATGACGAGTTGATGAATACGCTTTTGAAACTTTTTAATGTGGCTTGGGATAATGGTGGAATTCCAGAAGAGTGGAGAAATGGAGTGATTATAAAAATAACAAAAAAGGGAGATTTAAGTGTGTGTGGCAATTGGAGGGGGATAACTTTGACACCTGTAGTTGCAAAAGTCTTTTCCAAAATCTTGTTGAACAGAATAGAGCCAGTAATTGATAAAATTTTAAGAGAAGAACAAGCGGGATTTAGAAAGGGTCGAGGTTGTAATGACCAGATTTTTATTGTAAGGCATCTAATGCAACAAGCCAATGAGATGAAAATGCCACATAGTATGTGTTTTGTGGACTTTGAAAAGGTGTTTGATAGTGTTTCACGTGGAACTATGTTGAAAATTATGAGATTCTATGGTATACCAGAAAAGTTTGTAAATATTATTAGAAGCCTGCATGAAGGTACTTTTTGTAAGGTAATGGTGGGTGGTTCTTTGAGTGATCCATTTGAAGTTAGGTCAGGAGCGATTCAATGAGGAGTTCTTTCGCCATTGTTGTTTGTTTTGGTTATGGATTATGTTATGAAAAAGGTTGTAAGGAGAACAGGTGCAGGAATTAACTGGAAAGAAAATAAGAAGCTGATGGATTTGGACTATGCTGATGATATTGTATTGATTTGCGGAAGTATTTACGAGATGCAGAGGGTGCTTGATTGTCTGGTGGAGGAAGGAGAAAAAGTGGGATTGGTAATAAATTGTGGAAAGACTGAAATTATTAATATGAACGTGGAGAACCAAATCGATTGTGTAATTGGGAATAATGTGGTGAAGAATGTAGAAAACTTTAAATATCTGGGAACAATTGTATCATCTAATGGATCATTAAACAATGAAATTGAGGAGAGGATTAGACAGGCTTGACGAGCTGTTGGAATGTTGAAATCTGTTTGGAATGATAATATGCTTTCGGTACATACTAAAGTGAAAATTTACAAGTCCATGGTTAGATCAATTTTAATATACGGGTATGAGTCATGGTACAGTACAATTGCAACAGATCAGAAAGTATTAGGATTTGAGAATAAAATACTGAGAAGGATTCTTGGGGTAAAGTGGCAAGACAGAGTTACAAATGCAAGAGTAAGGGATATTACGAGAGTGGAACCAGTTAATGAATATGTGAGACTGTCTCGCTGGAAGTGGTTGGGGCACATATACAGAAAAGAAGGTAGTTTAATACAGGATGTGCCAGAGTGGACTGCTAGGGGAAGAAGAGGTAGAGGTAGGCCGAGGGAAACCTGGTTGAGGACAATGAAAAAAGCAGGAGAGGAGTGTTGGTGGGACCTGAAGGAGATGGCAAGAGACAAATATTGGTGGAGAGAGTTCAATGAGGCCCTATGCATCCCGTGGGGTGCCACATCAAAATATATATATATATCTATATATATATATATATATATATATATATATATATATATATATCAGCCGTTTGAGTATCCACTGCAGGACCGGCCTATCCCTCGAGTGGGGATAATACAGCCAATGTATCTCTATCAAGTGGCTTAGGCTGTCTGGTAGAGCCTGAATGTGGGCTGAGAAGCGCTTCTTGTACTTGTAAATGTGATTGTAGGGGCTTTGGATATGTGTGTAGTCTGGAAGCCAAGTGTAATCGGCTCACGCAAGCCGACTGGGTGCAAGCATGGGCTACTTTATAGTATGCGACACTGGCTCAACCACAGCACCCCTTAAGTCCGCCAAAGCAGTACGTGACCGGGTGAATACTCCCCAAGTTTGTTACCCTGGCGGGACACGAACCCTGGTTCACCCATGCACAAAAACACGCACTCTAACACTGTACCACAGAGGCTCCATATACAGTAGAGAGAGAGAGAGAGAGAGAGAGGAATCTTTCTATCTTAAGAGATTTCCTTACTTGTGAATAGCTGCAGACCTAAATAACCTTTACCATGATATAATAAAAGAGAAAGTTACCTAGATGGAAACGACAGTTAATATAATGAAGTATTTGAGTGTAGGAAAGGCAGGAAATATTGGTTTGGGTGGAAATGTTATACAAAAGCATGAAAGGAGTAGCAAAGCAATGATTGTGACAGACAGAAAATAATGAGATAAATATTTAGTGGGAGGGGGGGTGATCAACATCAAGCATATGAACAGTTTAGGAGAAAGCTCGGAAAACAGTAGAGTAAGCAGTCTGAAAATGTATTAAACAAAATTGGATGAAGGTACTGTAGAGGTGGAATGATTTCTGGGAAAAGGGATAAGACATATCAAGCACACTGGGGTAGAAAAAAAAAATACTGCACCAAACAGCTTAAGAAATCCTTGGATACTGCTTAAAGGACAAGGTAATAATTAAGGGTTAGAATACCACAGGAACTAAACTGAAAATTTACTAGTAATAACTGAGACAGGGATGGTGGCAATGGTATAGAGAAAGAAAACTATAGCCAGATATATAGAAGCTGAATGAACAACCGTTACAATACACACATCATTCATTCATTCATTGCCAGACGCCATGTATCCCAAACAGGGTGGCCAAGGGCTTAGAGTTAATTGTTTTACAGGGAGGGGCACTAATCCTCCACCAACCCCACTTGACACGTAGGGATGCCAACAGCCAAACTATATAATCCAACATTGTCTGCTGGTCAAGGCTGGACAATTGGTGTGAAAAGAAATTGCTGAAAAAATGGAGGAATGTTACTACATCCCTCTGGTGTTGGTGCTGCAGTGGATGTCACCAGTCCACCAGCTTCGCAGTGAAGCAAAGCAATCTCCATGATAAAAGTAATTCTGTAATAACTATGTATTTACATCCCGCAGTATCAATTTAGGAACATAGACTGTACTGTTACATGAGTAGAGGTGCATGTATTCGGGATGTAGCCTAATGCTGAATAGTTCCTGACTGGTGGGCTGGCAGAGAACATACCATGGAAGTATAGTATGAAGTATGCAATAATACATTCAATTTGTTCGTATAAGATCATTTTTAGATACTATCAACATTTTAATTCAAATAATGGCATAAGGAGGCTAAATCATAATTCATACGGTACTCAGCCAAAACAGAATAGGGTACTGTATCGTGCACGTAAATGCATCCTCTTTATGCGTTCTACCTTCAGTTTTAACCAATTTTACCGCATATGTACATATTTCCTTAAAAATAACAGTTTAAAATGGGTTAGCGATATGTCTGGTTTATCAAACTAAGGAAACATTCTAAATTCGCGCTCTGTTAGCGCTCATGCAGCGTATTCTCGTCCAGTATAGCGACTGGCTTGACATTCAAACCCCTCAGCTGGGGTTTCGCCAATGCTTACGGTCCAGGGATGCCTGACGCTCAGAAACGTCTGACGATTGAACGTCGCCGTTCCACCGCCTGAACTTCACGGTTTATATACTACGTGCCTTAGTGTTCTTCACGGAGAATAAGAGTGCAGCAGAAGATTTTTGAAGTGGAAAAATGGACCTGGATACATGGGTTTGGCAATAACGTGGGCAAAACAAAGGTTATGATATGTAGGGTAGTTGTTGGTAACGTCATCGCAGAAGGAGTATGGCCATGCCCAGACTGCCACACGGGTGAGAGAATAACTCCTTTTGTGTAGTGTTTGGGATAAGTGGGTGTGAAAGAGATGTAGTGGCTTTAGCTGTAGGTTCCAAATTAATGCTGGCTTTGCTTGTGCAGTATGTGAAGTAGCGCATACACAAGAAAAATGGAGGGAAATGATTAATCTTCCTGGAGTCTCTTGAGTATGTGGAGAAATTTTGATATTCTGAGAACATGATTTGTGCTGGTGATTGGGCTGGAGCTATCTCGGTATGAAGGGTAAGGAGAGGCGAGATTTGAGAGTTGTCTCTCATGACACTGAAAGGGTTCTCCTACTCTGCTAAGTGGTCCTTACATGCAGCATGTGTTAGGACTGGAATGGTGTACGGTAGCTAGACTTGAGAAGTAAAGGAGGAGAATATTCAGAGTTCAAATGTATGGAAATGAGTATGACCAGATGGGTGTGTGGTGCATCCTTCAATGACAGGCCTGGGGGTGTTAGGCTTGATAATGAAGAGTTGACAAGAAGGATGAAACTTCCTTGTCTTAAGCACACTCTAATACCATCCACCACTCAATCAAGCACAATCTGCCACCACAAGTATGCCGATAGCCAAACAGCCACAACAAATACCATTAGGCAATCAACTAAACTCAAAGAACATCAGTAAAGCAGGTGCTCACGCCCATTCTAGCATCATCCATCATTCATTGAAGCATACTCTAACACCATCGGACACGCTTTCAACGACACTCTATAACCCTAAGTTAGAAGAAAGCTAGCCAAACATACTCCGACATCATCAGATATGCAGCTAATGCCAAACACGTTCAGTAAAGCAGATATTCAAGAACATAAAAGCATTTTCATCAAGCAGACAGTCAGCCATGTACACACAATCACAATCAGGCACTAATGCTTTCAGTTAAGCGGATACCCAGATTAACACACTCATACACCCTTAAGTAATCAGCCTAATCACAAGAAAGCACACCAGCCACCCATTCAGCACAGGCGGGTGACAGGCATACCCAGACCCCATCAGAATTCAACAATAATTACGCCCACACCACGAGAAAGCAGTCAGAGCTGTATTATCATGCAAACCCATGGGGTCGTGGAGAGGACAAAGGGGAGATGAATCTATGAATACCAATGTGCATGTGGTTATTATGCCCTAACAAGCAAACACAGTGGACAGGCTTGCATATTGTAAGGGGGTGGGGAAAAAGAAATGAGAGAGAGAGAGAGAGAGAGAGAGAGAGAGAGAGAGAGAGAGAGAGTTACATAGATACACAAGCCACACAGCTTTACGGTCCTAAACAAGGTGGCCCGGCCCTAACATTAATACGGTACTCAAGATATAAAAGTAGGGGAAAAGGGAAGAACACCAGAAGGCTCTTTCCACACCTTATAGCCCCTTAAGCTACTGCGGTGCAGCTCCCCCCTCCCCACAAAAAAAAAGAAAAAAGAAAATAAGAAGTACAGTAGGTGTAAAAAACCATTATGAAAATTCATAGGATCGGCACGAAGCAGGATACAATGGAAATGAAAAGGCCGAGCATACAACCAAATATTAATTCCAATCCCACCCTATTGCATACAATCCTTATTATCTATCTATCTGCCTAACTATCTATCTATTTATCTATATGTATATATCTATCTGTATACACAGTATATATATATATATATATATATATATATATATATATATATATATATATATATATACACACACACTTGTTTGTACAGGTACTGTACCCTACTCCTGTTTGTCTGTTTGTTTGTTTGTTTAACTATCCACAACAACAACAACAAAAATTGCCGATGGATTTCAGTGAAATTTTGTGGATATATTCGTACGGTTCGTGGGCCAAGAAAGAGTTTATCAAATTCTGGTGCTGATCTGAATTCGAATTCGGTTTCAGGACTCTTTTACTTGTATGTCCACAAAATGTATTAAAAAGTCATTGCTGAATATCAATTATCTTTCGTGGATGTAGGGCATGGGCAACGGAAGAATTGCTTAAATTCTGGTGGTGATCTGAGTTGCCTGGGATAGGCGTTGGCAGAGGTATGCTCTCTACAGTATGCGTGCGTTTATTTTGGTTTGCCTTTGCAGCTCTCACGGTTATGGATTTAAGATGCTGAAATTGTCCAGAGCTGAGTCTAGGTCCAGAGTTCTTAAAACCTTGATTTCGGTGATAAATATATGCTTTAACTCATGCTACCACTAGATACATGTTGTCAACTTAAAGACTAATTTATTATACAGAAGGGATTAAAATTGTCTGTGTAATCTAACTCTTCCAGTTCGACATGCCTCTACTAAGCTATATAAAAAAAAAAAAGTCATATTGGTAATGTGTTAAATATTATCTACAAATCATGTTGATCTGCAACTAACGACCTGTTATAACGCATTAAATCTAAACAGACAAACATCCCCAATCCGCTTCACTTCAGTTAACGGTCACATGTAGTCAGATTAAAGATGCTCTCTCTCTCTCTCTCTCTCTCTCTCTCTCTCTCTCTCTCTCTCTCTCTCTCTCTCTCTCTCTCTCTCTCTCTCTCTCTCTCTCTCTCTCTCTCTCAACTTATTTACCCAAAAGGCCCTGGGCATACTCTCTCACATTGAATCCGTTGTGTCTCAGCCGCTTTTCAACACTTTATCTTCTTTTCTTCCCGTTCTTTTAATTTTAACTTTTTCTTCCAACATCCTCTGGAGCGTGACTCTGCCACCCCTCGGTCTCAGTGGCGGCTGCTGTGTTGGGATGGCGGAGGCTGCCGTGGTGGCGCAGGTTAGTCAGATAGTACGGGACTGTACCCGAGAACTTACCCAAAGGTAAGGGAAGTAAGAAAGAATTAATGAAAATTGGTGAGTATGCACTGCAGGGATGGAAGGATGGAATTGTGAATATGAGGGAGTAATTCCGGGGATCGAGTTACAACAATAGTCTGCAGTTTACCAGTATGTTATTAACGACGTCGCATCCTTCTCCCCCGTCGTTACCCTCCATGCCACGGTCTCTGAGCTTTCCTCAAGAAGCAAGGAATACGGTGGAGCAATAAGTAAAGAAGGAAAAGGAGAGGAAGGAGAAAAATAACGAAATGGGTAGGACGGACGAAGATATAACTGTTTCCTGTCATCTTGAAAGATACCGACGGCCACTCCCCTTACTTTCCCTTAGTTGATCTTCACGTAGTAATGTATGAACCCCCCGCCCCCCAAGAGGTAATCAAACGGACGGGAACATTGAATAGAAAGAAAAGTTATAAGGAATAGAAGACGATGCGGAAGGAAATGGAGGATGACAGGGACAAGTTTCGACAGAGTTCTGCGGCTGAAACAAGATAGAAGCATGGGAAAAAAAAAAAAAAAGAAAGAAAGAAAGCGAGCAAGTAAAGAGGGAAAGAAGTTATCGCAGAAAGTAATGTATGGATGATAAATAAAATGCTCATAACATACACTGAAGTGGAAGACAGAATTAAAAAAAAAAAAAAAAAAAAAAAGGCGAGGGAGATGAAAGAAAGGTGAAATGAGAAAAAAAGTTCACGGTAGAAAGAGTGAGAGGAAAATATGAAGGAAAAATGAAAGAAATTGGAGGGAAACAGGAAGTAAACAGGAACAAAAACTGAAAAGACGAACGAAAACCAGTAATGTACAAGAAAGTAACGAGCGAAGAACAGAAGGGAGAGCCAAATCACTTGAATCTGACTATCTTTTTTTGTGTGTGTGTGAGTCAAGGGGAAACTTTGCCACTACCGTGCACTTTTTGTTCAACTTCGTGCAAGCTTTTCGAACTTGTAGAGTTTCATATAACTTTAATTATCTTATTTAGATCTAAAAAAAAGTAAACAATCGTAGAAAAATATCATCTAGTAATAGTGTTACTAACGTAAACAAGTGCATAAGTGCTAATTAGAAGTGAGACAAAACGGCCTGCAATATAGTACTTCAGTAAACTCTATGGGGGTGAAACACCTCGTGTAAAAAAAGAAAAGTGAATTATAGACGGACAGGCTGTTCCTAGATATGCTGCTATATCTTAAAAAACAACATTGTAGTGAACGTAAACATGTGAGAGGTATGATGGATGTTAGGATAAATGGGTAACGAAAGTTAAATATAACGAAAAGACACCAATTTTCCCCCACCCTCCATGCTCATTACTGAAGCCTCAGAGTCCCCAAGACAAGCGAGGCAGAAACCGTAAAAGAGGAAAGGGGAAATAAGGAGAAGGAGGCGAGGAGGAAAAGAAAGGAAGACTATTGATAAAGAATGAATTTAAACTGGGGCTAGAAAACCATGAACGAAAAATTATACTGTATATCTATATTCATATACCTGTAATTATCTGTCTGTATCTATCTATCTATCTATCTTGTCTATATCAATCAATCTATCTATCTATCTATCTATCTATCTATATATATATATATATATATATATATATATATATATATATATATATATATATATATATATATATATATCGAGAGAGACAAACAGACAGACAGACAAAGGAGGTAAGGAAGCAAGACTGAAGGGTGTGGCACGTTGAGATGAATTAACGTGAAGTTTAACGACGTCCCTCGTTACTTCCTCTTCGTAGAACCGCACCCGAGTGGAGGGAATGAAGAAAGGAAACAGAGACGGAGGAACGCGGGGAGTAAGTGAGGATAGCATGGAAGGGAGGAAGGAAGACGAAGAAGAAAATGAATGACGTAAGAAATGAAGGGAATACAGCTGAGAAAGAGAGTAAAGGAATTGGGATAATGAAACAAGGGATTCGATCTGCCATCCTATCACTGTTTCGGAGATTTTTATATTTGGTGATGGGGACTGACCGCCCTTAAAATCATGACTTTAATATATACAGTAGCAGAAGACCTTCGACGTAATCAGACAAACACACCCGGAAAGTCTCATTCAGATCTTTACCCTATTCTGATCGTTTATATTTTTTGGAGGGGGCTGACTCCCCAAGAATCCATTTCCCAACTAACGTATTGCTGATGAGAGTTCCTTGTACATTATACTGTAAGATATCAAAGGCATATCTGCTTTCCCTTGCCTATTTTTGAAAATGTATTCATCCACCATCCAGTCCCACATTGCCCCATGAGGAGCGTATGAGGCCGGGGCAAGGCAGTTGGTCTCGACATTTAAGATGAAAGTGACCAGCCTCACTCATCCCTGAGTGGCATTACATGAGCAATCAACCCCAAACACCCCTTGGATATAAACCTTCACCGGCTCAATCCGATTGGAGCGCAATATGAAAATGTATTACTGAGAATTTTAACTTTGGTAGGAGAGACTGATAGCCTTAAATCATGGAAGGAAAACTGTATACCGTGGAAAACATTTGGAATAAACAGACTAACTCAATTGGGAAGTTTCGTTCGAATCTTGCCCTTATTGCCTCCGCCAAGGAGATTATGTTTTCACCCCTGTCCGTTTGTTTATTGGTTGGTTGGTTTGTGAGCAAGATTACACAAAAACTACTGGACGGATCTCCACGAAACTTGGTAGAAGAATGGACCTTGGCCCAGGATAGACTCCATTAAATCTTCGTGCGGATCCGGATAAAGGTGCGGATCCAGTTTTTTTTTTTTTTCTCACTTTCTTTAATATTGCGAGATGAAGCGTTTTTCGACATTTTCGTAAAATTTTCAGTGAATATTGCATGGATGTTGATGGCGGAGGCATGCGCTCTACTGTGTGCCATTCTAGTTTCTGATCTTTTTGGTGGGCGGGGGAGGGGAGGAGGCTGACCTCTCGAAGAATCATTGCTGGAGAGGGTGACGCTTGCTGAATATAGCATTACGGATGACAGTTCATTGTATAACGTGTACAATGATATCAGAGTCATACTTGCCCTCCTTTCATTATTTCTACGAATTTTTGGTTTGGTGAGGGGGTGGCCCAAGCTAGAAATCATGGCTCATTAACTGTATATAATGGAAGACATTCCTAGGAACCAAACTCACCACGGACGTTTCATTCAAATCCATCTAGTAGCCCGGGAGGAGTTAAATCGCACACACACACACACACACACACACACACACACACACACACACACACACACACACACACACACACACACACACACACGCACGCACGCGCGCACGCAAACACACCCACACACACACACACACACACACACACACACACACACACACACACACTGAATCTTGGGCAACGGCACAGAGCGAGGAGCCTAAAATTGTACCACACTCAAATAGCAGAAATATATATTAAGTAACTGGTAATTGATCAGAATGGAAGGAAGACTGGACACTAGTGAACAAAATCAGAGAGAGAGAGAGAGAGAGAGAGAGACTGAGCTTCTGTGTGTGTGTGTGTGTGTGTGTGTGTGTGTGTGTGTGTGTGTGTGTGTGTGTGTGTGTGTGTGTGTGTGTGTGGTGCAGCCAAACCTGTAAAAGGATTTTGATGAAACTTGGCAGAATGGTTTGAACTGGATCCCAGTTGGGCCAATTCAGTTTCGATTGATATTTTCTGAAGGCAGTACCGTGAAGTTTCACGCTTCGTCACAAAAACGACACTCAATCGGGAATCTGCTTCAATGCACAAATCACTGGCTGCCAGCAAAGCCAAGTGGGGTTCAGAAACAGGTTTCATTTAAGCATGTGCTGAGCATCGAAGTAGTTAAGGAGAGGGAGAGATCAGAGAGCAAAGAGTAGATGACGATCAGATACGATGGAGGCCACAGCTGCTACTGCTTGCGACCCGTTGACGGGGGCAAGAAGCAGATCCCAGTCTCCGAAGGCCCAGAAGATCATGTGAATTGTGGTATGGTTCAATGTCAGGGCTGAGAATACATACATACAGGTATATATACATACTTATATATATATATATATATATATATATATATATATATATATATATATATATATATATATATATATATATCTCATCTCATCAGCCGTTTGTGTGTCCACTTCGGGACCGGCCTATCCCGACCAAAGTTGGGACGATACAGCCAATGTATCTCTACCAAGTGGCTTAGGCTGTCTAGTAGAGATTGTATGTAGGGTGAGAAGTGCTTGTAAGTGTAACTGTAGTGTTGGAGTGGCTTTGGATGTGTGTGTAGTCTGTGAACCAAGTGTAATCGGGCCACGCAAGCCGACTGGGTGCAAGCATACTTTATAGTATGCGACACTGGTCCAACCACAGCACCCCTTGTGTCCGCCAATGTAGTATGTGTCCTGAAGAACGCTCCCAAAGTTAATTACCCTATACTTTACCACCGTACCCCAGAGGCTCCATATATATATATCCAGAGGCAGGATCCCACTGCTACATGGCGCGTCCCCGGGTGGCGGATAGAGGAAGGCCTTGTAGGTATACGAGGTACCATCTTAGACGGCACGGACGATGGGACCCCCTATAGATATATAGTGCTCCACCGAATATAACGAATAAGTTGGCACAAAAATTACATCTCGCCAGAAACTATGTGGCTGGGAGGTGAGATTATTTGCCACAATCCTCCCAACCAAACATGAGTCCTATTGCAAATGATTTGACGGGCGTTCCTGTTGGATCATCGTCTACTAAAGGTCCAACAGCACTGCCTCCTGTGCTTACAGGCAGTGTGCCACCGAAAGTAAGTAGGCACTGTGTTGGAAAATTTGACTCTTGGATGTTAAACAAACTGAAATCGATGAAGATCTATGTATACAATGTAAGAAGCCTCGCAGAAAATTACAAACTGGATAACATGATGACTGAACTGGAAAACATTAGTTGGGATATTGTAGGTTTGAGTGAGATCCACGAAAAAGAAGAAAAAGTAATTCAGCTCGAAGACAGCAAACACCTATTTTACTAAAGAGGAAAGGAAAATGAAAGAGTTAGTGGTGTAGGATTTCTAATTAACAGAAATCTTGCAGACAACATTGTTAAATTCAGCAGTGTATCTGACAGAGCAGCATTTGTTGTCATTAGACTGTACAAAAAATACACCATGAAAGTCATACAAGTATATGCACCAACTTCTCAAATCCCAGATGAAGAAATAGAAACATTCTATGATGACATATCCCAGATTATGGAAGAAGAAAAGATAACATATACTATACTCATGGGAGACTTCAATGCAAAAGTTGAGAAGTCGAAAAATGGAGAAGCATGTATGGGAAAATTTGGAGTGGGAGAAAGGAATGAAAGAGGAGAAATGCTGGTAAATTTTGCTGAAATGTTTAACATGAGAATAATGAACACATTCTTCCACAATAGAACAGGAAGAAAGTGGACCTGGAGAAGTCCAAATGGAGAAACAAAGAATGAACTCGACTTCACTATAGCAGATAAGAATACCACGATCACAAATGTCACAGTTATCTTCAAAGTAAATATAAGTAGTGACCATAGAATGGTGGGATGCACAGCCAGATTCAGTTTCAGAAATGAAAGAAAGAAGATGATTAAAGATAAAAAGATATGCCCAATAATAGTAAACGAAAACAAAGCCTTTCAATTGGAAACAAGGAACAGATTTCAGGCTCTAAGTAATGCTGAATGTGACATTGATGAGCTGAATGACAGACTAACAAAAGTGCTAAGAGAATCAGCAGAGGTAGTAGGAAAACATAATACAACCAAAGCCAAGAAGTATTTAGAAAAGACACTCGAGCTTATGAAAAAACGAAAGGAAAGGAAAGTAAAGACAAAGAAAGACGAAACAGAACGAGCAGAATTAAATAAAGTTATCAACAAAAGACAAAGAGAAGAAAAAACAAAGAGAAACATGGATCAGATCAAAGAAACCATCAAAAATGGAAAAAGTCTGTAACAGGTCCGATGTAGAATGACACTAGGAAAGCAACAAATGACATCACTGAAAGAAAAAACGGTGAAATCATTAAATGCAGAGATAAGATGGTGAAGAGAGTTGAAGAATTTTACAAAGAACTGTATGCATCAAAGACAGTAGTACCAACAGCTAACTTTTCAGTTGACACAAGTGAAATACCTGAGGTAACACCAGACGAAGTAAATATTTGTCTTAAAAATATGAAAAGAGGGAAGGCTCCGGGAGAAGATGGAATAGTAACAGATTTACTGTTGGATGCCGGAGTAGAAGTACAAAATAGGCTTGGTCACTTATTTACCCACTATATAAAACAGAAGAATATTCCCAAAACATGGTGTAATGCAATAGTTATTTTACTCTACAAAAAGGTGACTCAAAAGAACTTAGTAACTATCGACCCATTAGCTTATTATCAGTCATTTACAAACTCTTCACTAAAGTCCTTACGAACAGAATAACAACAATTTTGGAGGAAAACCAACCTCGTGAACAGGCAGGATTCCGAAGCGGGTATTCGACCATTGATCACCTACATACAATGAACCAGCTAATTGAGAAAACTCTAGAGTAGAGGTTTTGTTGATTACGATAAGGCTTTCGACTCAGTGGAGCACATAGCAATAATAAATTCATTCGAGAACAAGGAGTGAATGAGAACATTGTAATCCTGCTCAAAAACGTTTATAGGCCTAAAGAGGGAACTGCTACAGTTAAAATACATAAGAACTCAGAAAAACTTAAGATTGAGAAAGGCGTGCGTCAGGGACATACAATTTCACCAAAATTATTTACAGCATGCCAAAAAGTATTTTCAGAAAGCTAGACTGGGAAAACAAAGGGGTGAACATTGATGGAGAAAAGCTAAGCCATTTAAGATTTGCAGATGACATTGTCCTAATCTCAGAAACAGCGGAGGCATTGCAAGAAATGTTAAATAACCTGAACAGAAAGTCTGAAAGTAGGACTGAAGATGAACCGAAGTAAAACTAGAGTAATGTTTAATCCACAAACACCAAAGAGCGTCATCAGAATAAGCAATGAAATTCTTGAAGAAGTTGAGGAGTAAAACTACTTGGGACAAATACTAAAATTAACCAAAGATTATGATAGCGAAATAAAAACACGCATTACAATTGGATGGAAAGCTTTCGGTAAACATAGAGACATTATGAAAAGTAGCTTGCCAGTTTGTATGAAACGAAAAGTATATAACGAAATTATAATTCCAGCTATGACGTATGGTTGTGAGACCTGGAAACTGACAAAATCAATGGAAAATAAATTAATCCATTCTCAGAGAGTAATGGAAAAGTCAATGTTGGGAATATAATAAAAGACAGGAAAAGGTCAACTTGGATGAGAAAGCAGAATAAAGTCAAAGATATTATAGAAGTTATAAAAGAACAGAAATGGAGGTGGGCAGGCCATTTAGCAAGAATAAGGGATAACCGATGGAGCAAGAGGCTGACTGACTGGACACCAAGAGAATGTAAGCGTAGCAGAAAAGGGTCGGACAGAAGATGGAGAGATGAGATAGAGAAATTTGCAGGGAAAACGTGGCAAAGATTGGCTCAGTCATGGAATTCGTGGAAAAAGTTGGGGGAGGCCTTTGTTCAGCAGTGGACTAGTTATGGCTGATGATGATGGAGATTATATATATATATATATATATATATATATATATATATATATATATATATATATATATATATATATATATATATATATATATATATATACAGGGAGACTGTGAAATCAGTTATTTCGTGAAATGCATAGTCAATTCGTCAAATCAGTCTAAATTGGGATGGGTTAACTTAGGTTAGGTTGATTTAGGCTGATGTTAGGTTAGGCTGGGATAATCTAGGTTAAGTTTAGGTTAGGTGAGGCTAGGTTTGGTTAGGTGAGGTTAGGTTAGATTAGGTTAATTTCGATGAACTTGAGTTACGTTAAGCTTTCATCTAAATTAACCTAACCTAACTAGACCCTGCGTAACCTCATGTAACCTAACCTAACCTTAACCTTGATTATCCCAGCGTGACCTAACAGCAGTCTAAATTAACCTAACCTAAATTAACCCATCCTAGTTTAGACTTTTTTGACGAATTGACTAGGCATTTCACGAAATGACTGATTTCACAGTCCTCCTGTAACATATATATATATATATATATATATATATATATATATATATATATATATATATATATATATATATATATATATATATATATATATATATGTGTGTGTGTGTGTGTGTGTGTGTGTGTGTGTGTGTGTGTGTGTGTGTAAAGAGAATATCTACATTAAAACCCATACAAATACTTGAAGGACACACCAAAAAATATGAATTTAAGAACCTGAAGTACAACTATGCATTAAAGTTAATGCTCATCAGCGAGGCCTGCTTCCTCAACAAATGAGAAGGTGTCGTCTCCCATTTTACACGAGAGAGAGAGAGAGAGAGAGAGAGAGAGAGAGAGAGAGAGAGAGAGAGAGAGAGAGAGAGAGAATCATGCACCTAAAGAGAGTAAATTTTCCTAAGAGGGATTGCCTCTGATAGCTAAGGACATATCCGAATGTGTTACCAAATTGGGAGAAGAAAAACCAGCAGACGACACTAATATATGTCTGGGTCCAAATCCAGACACACCTAGATAAGTGTGTGTGTGGGAATAAATTAGTCGATGAGAATTAACTCACTCTGGCCTGGGTTTCTTGTCGATATTTTGTCGCTCATTTGTTATCAGATGTGATTTTACAGATTAGTTGGCAAAGAAAATTCGAAGATAAGATTCTCTTCAAATAAAACACAACATCGATGCCGTCGACAAAACAGTGTAAAAAGTAGCTACCGAAATAAGGTATACTGGAGAACATTAGTCTGTTGTGTTTTTTTTACTTGCAATGTACGGTACGTAACAATGAATATAGCGATATTGTTAAAAAAAAACTATTGTACAGTATTAACAAAACTTGCATATATTCTGGTAGCGGAAAAGTTTATGTTTAATTCATTGCTCATGGAATACATTGGAGCTGGTCAGTCAGACTGTATATATTTGTTTCCCAAATATTAATTAAAGTGAAACGAATATTACTGAATAACTATCGTATCACTGAAGCATTCTTTGCTAAAACTAATGTCAGTTAATGCAATGGTCCAGGAAGAGAATAATATTATGCTCTGTATTATGCTTGACTTAGTTGGCTAAATACTTTTTCTCTCCTTATGTTTCAATGCACCATGAGCCGCACAAATTATCCCGAAAGAGCAGCTGGGTGCCAACTCCTGGCTGAGATTATAAAGGAGTACAAAGGAGTACAAAGGAAAGCAAACAGCAAAAGACCTTATGGTCCTTTCGAGGCTGTTTGTTACAGAGTACGCTATGAATACGAGATCTAACTCTACATGCTGAAGGATAAGAACAGTAAAGCAAGAAGGCTCCCCCCAGTTCCAAACCCTCCAGTTAAAACTGGTAAGAAAAAGTGAGAATAACCACCAAGCAGCATGGAAAAACTGACATGGAAATTTCATAGGAAAGACTGAAAAGGAAAAGTTGCATTCTATAATATTTTATCTATAAGCTTTCAGTATGAATAACCTGAGAGAGAAAATAGTAAAGTAAAATGAATAATCGAATAAATAAATAATGCATTACACCATGTACAGGAACGTCGAGTTAACGGGGTGTAAGCAAACACAGCATGGAAATTGCACAGCGCACGGTGTGGGTGTTCAGGTGTGGTGCAGCAGCCTTGCCTGGCACTATTAAGGTAGGCAGCAGTCACTCAGGCCCCAGCTCTGTTCACTCCATTGAAACTAGGAGCGTTCCCATGCGGGATAAGCACACAAGTCATATCCTGAAGTAGTAACCCCTGGTACATTAAAAAATCCTGATGGTGGTCACTTGACTAACAGAGACCCTCAGTGATCCACAGCCCGTCACGGGTCGAAAGTATGAGTAGTGACCGTTAACTCAGGGCTATCTGTGCAGATCCTAGTCTGCACATATACTATATTTGCATTCATTAAATTGATCCAGGCTCTAAATAAAATAAAAAATGAGATATACACAAGTGTTTTATTCAGGAGTAAACATATGGAGCTGGGGGTTAGACGACAAATACTTATCCAGGTGACCTTTAAAGGTCCGTACTGTATTAGAATTTACTACATTAGAGGGCAATTTATTCCATATATTTACAACTCTATTGAAAACGAAACGCTTAGCTTCATGCGACTGGAATCGTTTGCCCATTGCCTCTAGTATAATTCGAGTGATCAACTGTGAAGTATTTATCAACAGCCATGTTATCATGTCTTTGACTATTTTGGATATTTAAATTTGATCACCTCGTAACCTCCGTTTAGTTAGGGTAGATAAATTCAGGGCTTCTAAACGTTCCTCGTACGGTTTATTTCTCAACCTAGGTATCAGGTTTGTCATCCTTCGCTGCACTCTTTCAAGCTTTTCCATATCCTTTTTATAATACGGTGACCAAAACTGAACGCAATACTCCAAGTGCGGGGATACTAAGGAATTATACAAAGTGAGGACAATATTATCGGATTTATATTCTAATGCTCTACCTATGAATCCGATCAATTTATTGGCTTTTTTCACAGCTTCTGTGCATTCTTTGCTTGGTTTCAAATCGTTTGTTATTATAACTCCTAAGTCTTTTTCATGGTTTATCCTGTCAAGTTGGACATTATTCATGCTATAACTAGCTCTTACATTTTTACTGTCAATGTTTAGCACTTTGCATTTATTAATACTGAAATCCATTTGCCAAACTTGGGCCCAGTTAAACAGGCGATCAAGATCTCTCTGAATTGCCTGCCTTTGCAGTGCTGTATCTGCTCTGTTACCTATTTTAGTATCGTCAGCAAATTTTGAAATTTTACAACATAATCCTTCATCAATATCACTGATATATATTAAGAAAAGAATAGGACCTAACACTGAACCCTGGAGCACTCCACTTGTAACGTTTATCAATTACAACTCTTTGCTTTCGTCTGGTGAGCCAATCTTCTACCCACCCGAGAACACTGCTGCTGAAACCATGTGCCTTTAGCTTCTGGAGGAGTCTTTTGTGTGGAACTTTGTCAAAAGCCATTTGAAAATCGAGGGACACAACATCAACAGATTTAGTGTCGTCATATATGCTCAGTATATCATTGAAAAAGTCCAGCAGATTCGTGAGGCAAGAGCGATTATTACGAAAACCATGTTGAGAATCTTTGATGAGATTGTTTGATTCTAAGTGTTTTACAAACTTATTTCTGATAATAGTTTCATGCAATTTGCAAATCACCGATGTTAAACTATTTGGGCGGTAGTTTTCTGGCTGTGCTCTGTTGCTTTTTTTGAATATTGGGTTTATGTTGGCAAGTTTCCATTCATGTGGCAGCTTACTGTTTTTAAGTGATAAGTTAAAAAGTTCAGATAAAGGCTTTGCAACTTCATTCTGTAATTTCTTCAAAACACGTGGAGATATTTTGTCTGGTCCCGGTGTTTTATTCTCTTTTAATATGCTAATTGCGAGTAGTACGTCATGATCACTAACTGTAATGTTTCCTCTTCTATAGGAATGGGGGAAACAGCAGGAATCGTATGTATATTTTCTATAGTAAATACTGACGCAAAGAGAGTATTGAGAATTTTTGCCAGCATAGTTTCATCATCAGTGTGTGATTAAGGGACTGATTGTTGGAGTTACTACCTTTTTGTTTCTTATGTTACTGAAAAATTCTTTGGGATTTGATTTACTGATACTTGCAATATGTGCCTCAAGGTTTTTCTTACTGCATTTAATTCATGTTTTTGCATTCCGTCGAAGTGCTTTGTGTTTATTTTTATCACTTTGACTCTTTGTGGTATTATAATTTTTATATGCAAGATTTTTTGCTTTCAGACAATGTTTAATGTCGGAGTTCCACCATTTGGGTTTAGAATTTTTGGCAGGTCTTCTTTTGGGCATTGGAATAAATAACCCAACAGCACTGTTGAGGTTTCTGTAAAATAATGCCACGCGTCATTGATATCTAAAGTTTCGGCAATAGGATGCCAGTTACCTGCACCAACAATTGACTTTAATTTCTTAAAATTTGCCCTCTTAAAGTCAGGCACTTTCTCACAACTGGCCCTGACAGTGTCTTCACTGTTTTTAATGTTAAATGTAACTATGCGATGATCACTTGTACTAAATTCTTCTCCTACAATAACATTACTCACTACGTTTTCTTATGTGGCTAGACAAGATCTAGGATGTTAGATCCACATGTCGGATAATTCACAAACTGATACAGAGAACTTTCCTGGAAGTTTGTATATATGTCTAACCCAATGTGTGAGGATAGCTCTTCTCCCCATTTTGGAACTGGCAAATTAAAATCACCAAATATTACAGTGCATTGCATACAAGATATTTCGGCAATTTGATTGTATATTTCATCATCGATGTTGAGTGGCTGACCGGGTGGACGATAAATTAAGCCAAGTGTGATTTTATGACGAGATTCATTCCTAAGCTGAATATTAATAGTGTCAATGTTTTTAATACATGGCTTGGTAATTACAACTGAATGAAATCCTGATTTGATTATAACAACACACCACCCCCAGCTCGATTCTTCCTTTCACTACTGAAAATGTGATAGCCTGGTAAATTAAACTCTGCTAGAAAATCTCTCTGCTCAGTATTTAGCCACGATTCTGTTATACCAATTACATCATAATCTTCAGTAAGGACAACGGCCTCTAAATCAGAAAATTTATTACGCAGACTACGTGCATTTGCAAGAAGAGCTTTAATGTGTTTTCGATGTGTGATGCTTCCATTACTTATTGATTCATCAGATCGTATGACATTTACGTTTGCCCCCCTTGATGCTTGTTTTTTCTCTAGAAAAAACTTATTGCATCACTTAGCAAACGACCGAGATGGGCAGAACCAATGGCATTCAAGTGTATTCCATCATTCGCAAATAGTGTTTGCTGCTCATAAAACTGGTTCCATGTGTCAATGAACTCAACTCCCTCCTGCAGGCAAAGTGACCTGACCCTATTATTTATACTAAATACTTTACCGAAAAAGGCATTCCCTGTACCAATCCTTGGGAGTACTCCTGAAATTAAGATATTGTTAGTTTTCTTCTTGTAGCGTCAAATCCTCCTCCTCCGATCAGGTCCGTATGACATCATTTGTACCTGTATGGATGATAACTAAGCTGTTTTTTTCTGCTTTCCCAAAAACATCATCCACAGCCTCCGTTACTTCGTCTACTCCTGCACCTGGGATACAAAAACGCTTTCGTTTAGGGGGTGCCCGCGCAAAATTCAACCAACTAATCACGGATGATGGAGTCCCCCACAACCCGTGCCTCATGGGGCTCTTCCTCTACTTCTGCGAGAATCTGAAACTTGTTGTATGTTGTTACTGGAATGATGCTCCATTTCCTTACAAGCCTTGCACCATTCCGCACTGGCTGGAACTCATTCTGTACGGTGGGGGGAGAAGGAACTACAACAGGAGGAGGATGGTCAACCTGGACTGCAGTTAGCCTAGTAGTGACATTATCTTCTGCAGTGTGTCCGACATTACTCGCAAAGAATTCCTCCAGCACATAAACTTTTCGGGTCAGGCTGTTAATTTTGTTTGTAGCCTCAGTCAGCTTGTCTTCTAAGCACTGACCTAGTTTGCACATCCTGCAAAAAAAGGTGCAGTCCATATAAAAGGATCCGGTGAAACTACCGGAGCAGGTTACGCAAATAATGTTCCACGGCATTCTGAAATGCAAGGTAACTGCGAGGATTTATCAGAGAAAAAAATCCGATAATACTGATTAGTACCTGGAAGAGATATTGGAACAAGAATAAGTTACATACAAAGCCTGCTAGAACAGACAATTTCTGCAATGGTTACAGGTTTTACTGGTGGAGTCTTGATGCTGTTTAGAACTGTACAGGAATAGCTACCTTACTGGTTAGTAATATACCTGTTACAAAGAATGGAAAGCTAACCGTTACCTGGAATGAAGAACTAAAATGATACAACCTGAAATACAGCAACAGTGAAGTCACAATAGAGTCTTACAATACACAGATAAGTTTATTATCACCTGAAAAGTTACATATGAAAATACAATTATATCTTACCTATAAGGATAACTGTAAACCTGGGATATAAACTGTTTTCACGTGAAAAAAAAAAAAAAAAAAAAAACTAAGGGAATAGTACTGACTCACAACACTGTGCACATAGGAATGCTTAACACTAAATACACCAAGTATACTATACCAGACTGCAGCTGTTTACATCTACCAACACAATGGCGCCAACCACAGTCACAGCGGAATGCCACAAACTGCTTAAATCGTCACAAAACTCGTTCCCACACTAGTTAATACACAACAATTACACTGAACTGCTGTATCACCCGAAAATAAAGTTCAGTTCAAAGACAAGTCAAAACATTACAAAATTCCACTCAGCCTACAACATCAGCTCGAACAAAGAAATCAAAACAAAACAAAGTTCCACTTAGTTCCGAATGGTTATAAACTGTTCTTACTGGCGAAACAACATACAGTTAACACTCACCCAATCGTAGCTCTAAATTTACACAGGCTAATACAATTCACTTCCACGAGAACAATAAACACTCCCCGCAGTCACCCTATTTGGCGCCAAATGTGGATAAACAAACACACGAAAAGGCAGAGCTTATCACTCATAAAACACAGTAAAAACTCTAGCATACGCTGGACTTTCACACCTTTCACTGGAATAATACTTCCAAGACACTTGTAAACACAGATGCACTATTTGCGCATGGAATAATCACTCAAATTCACTCAAATCGTGTAAAAACTGGTGAGTGAGAAAGGATACATCCTTCCTCAGCGGGGACAACTGATTACTGCCGATGTATGGTTTTTTAGTCTAAAAAACCATACATCGGCAGAGAGAATTATTATTTCCATGCACTTCCTGGGAGGACAGGAGAAAGACTTACGCACGTATCATATGAAATATATAGGGACAAATATAGAACATTTTATTCCAGCCGTATCATAAAAAGAAGTTAGAACAGGTTTCTATTTGGCCATAAGAAGAAACACGACTCTTAATTTATTTTCTCTTTACCACCAGACCATTTCAGCTTAGTGAAAACCTCTAATATCCCATTTCTACGATGACAACATATATAATAAATTAGCACTCCCAGTACATTTTTTTTAAATCAAAACAGAAAACACTTGATAACATTATAAAATCCATTATTACTTTCACTAAGATTTCTAATCGTTTTATTTATTCTTGTAATTATCAGGCATTAATTAACACCTCAGTGACAATCTCTCGTAGTCCAAGGGTTACGAGGGACAGTGGGAATGAAATTACCCTGTCTTTATCTTTACCCCTTCAAACCGGTGATGTATTTTTGAAAAATATTCTTGCTATTAACAATTATTTTCCCAACGTCTGTTACACCTCTAGAGCTGAAGGGTTTCGATAGATCTACCATCATTTTCTGTTCTGCTAAGGGTTCTCTTAAACAAAATAAAATTGACCAACATGGTAATAGCGAGGAAAACAAAGGTCAGCGAACAGAAACTGTACGAGGATGCTTTGTATTTATTCTTATTATCTGCAGACGATTTTTTCCAGGTTAAGAGACGTCCCTCGCATGTCTGGATTGAGAAGAGTTTCAACCTCTTAACTCAGTAAATTTAATGATGTATTTTTGTTACCACCAAACGATTTTTGCTCACCTAAGGAATATCTTTAGTCCCTTCCCTTGGACGCAGCCAAGAGGGAGGGGAGAGGGACCGGGTCCTTTCCTTTCTATTAGAGTAAGCTGAACAAGGTGGTAGACATTAATAATGTGCGTGTATGTATATTTAATCATTCAGGTACTAATGATAATTGGACGTAGTTGCTACATAATGGATGCTTACTGATATTTCTTTACTCCTCTGCCTCTTCACCCGAAATTAAAATAATAATATCTGGACCCGTATTAACTGTGCCTCTGTAAATATTGGACACAGGGACAGCATTATGATGGTAATGATGATGATGATGATGACGCTGATAATTTCAATTATTCCCTTATTGCCTTTCATTTGTGTCAGTGATACCTATTTTTGAATTTATTACCATCATCTTTCAATCACTGATTATATTTTCAATGTTTTCATTTAGTTCTTCCCCACCTGTTTACTGTGCTGTGATGCCTCAAACTGACCGTATTCAGTGGAAAGTCATACGGTCTCGTTTAACCTCAAGAAACGATAAAACCAACCATTTATCTAGCAAACAGATGCATAGTGGTTTACCCTATCGGGATAAAGTGCTCCAAACTGATGTGCACTTCAAAAAATTTAAGTACAGGGAAAGATGCAGGCGCATTGCTGATATAATGCCGCTCAGGCAAGGAAAACGACTGATAATACCTGCCATAAATGTGTCAAATGAGTAGCATAGCCCCAGTCATTTACGCTCTGATCCAAGATTAAATGTGTAATGCTGCGATGACTTTGTCATATCAATTATTAATTTCTTCTTCCAAATCCGGGTCCGTAATTCCTTTAGCATTTTTATTGTGCCTTTCTTATAATGTATTTGTACAGCTTTTTTTTCCCCTTCTGTCTGATTTCACATTCCTTGCTCTGCATCGTTCGTATTCTCTCTCTTCAGCATTTCTCCCACGTGTGCTCCCTCTCGTAATTATCTGCATTCTCCCTCATTTCCATAGCCACCTGATCTACTCCAGTCTCTCTCTCTCTCTCTCTCTCTCTCTCTCTCTCTCTCTCTCTCTCTCTCTCCATTATGTCCTTTAAAAAAGTGATATTTTTTCAGTTTCTCTTCCTCCGTCCTGCTTTTTCTTGTTCTTATTTTCCCCATTTTCTTATTCCAGTCCACCTCCGGTTCCCGTTATTATATTTTCCACCATTCATGTCATTCCTTTCTTACCCTGCCATTCATTTCTTAGTTTGTTTCTTTCCTGTTACTTCTTTCTTTCCGGTATTTCATATCCTCCCCACAGCCCCTTGTGGTGGGTAAGGGAAGCAAAGGGAAGGGGAAGGGGAAGGAAAAAGGGAGAGGGAGGAGGAGCGCGAGTGGGGAAGTGCGCTGCTCTCCATCTCTCCAAACCCCATCACCCCCTCTCCTCCCCAGCCTTCTCCCCACCACAACGACTACACTCCCATCATTCACCCCTTAACGGAGGAGTGTCGGTCTGGCTGCAGCGTACCGTGGCTGAATGCAGGCTCCTCTAGGCTGGATTTTTTCCAGACTTTCTTCAGCCTGGAGTTTGTGGAGCAGATTGTTGAACAGACAAACACTTTCGCAAGAAGCCAGCGTCAAGCCAGCCAGCATGAAGGGACCCAGGACAAGCACAGCAAACAGTATGATTATGCTGTAACCACAAGTGAGAGGTAACTATTTTGGGGCCAGATTCTTTTGATGAGTATTGTATAAAAAAAAAAAAAAAAAAAATTCCCGGCATACTGGTCTACGGACCCATTACTCAACACACCTTTCTTTGACAAGGTAATGGGTCGTAACCGGTTTCAACAAATTATGAGCCGTCTCCACTTCTATGATGCCGAGAACCCTGCTAAAGTAAATAACACTGATAAAACGAGGAGGATACTGTTACGAGGAGTTATCCCTTATTTCATACAGTACGTTTTCTTTTGTTGTGTATCATGAATGTAATGAATATTATGTTTATTATTGTATAATGTGATTGTATATTGTGTTGGAGTTTATCTTTGGAGAATGTAGAAATGAATTAATATTTGTGAAGTTGTTAAGGGTTAACATGTAAGGTTATGTTGTTGTATTGTGATCCCGTTAGTGAGAGATATGTATGTACGAGGGGAGAGTGCGTGGCTTCTCTCTCTCTTGGTGGCTGGCGGCGTGTGAGGAGCTGATCTGGGTTTCTGCTCGGGTGGGCGTGTTGGAGACACGTGGTGATTTTGGGAGAGCAGTGTGAGGTGTTATACAAGGGAAGTGGTGAGATAATTATGTGAATATATTGATGAGTATTATTTGTGGGAGGAGACTATACAGGTGATGGAGAGAGAGAGCGTGGTGTGGGTGGCCACAAGATAGCCTATGGTGCACGTGGTGGTGTACTTGTGATAGTGGAGATTATTATTGTGTGAACCATTGTGGAGTATTTATGTGGTTAATATTATAGAGTAACATGTGAGGGAGAACGGTTAATCATTTTGAGATATTATGGTTATTATTGAGTGTCATTTGGTGTTGTTAAGATCACTGTGGGGATATAGCATAAGTGATCTAAGCATATTCTTTATTTGAGTGTCAGTGTGTTTATTTGTAAATATATGTAAATAGTGTAGTAGACTATTTCATTATCATTGATGGTGTGATGGATGATACAGTATTTGTGGTGGAGATATTTCATGTTGCTATCCAGCTGGCCCGGGAATGAGGAGTTGCAGGCCGAACGAATTTCTTGCTGTACCTAACTATTGCAGCGTGCTTGAGGAGTGAGGACAGCTGGGGACGTAACAGAAAATTGGGGGCCTGTCCGGGATATCTTTGTGATTGTGTGCCACTTGTCCATGAGCCCAGTGTGTGTGACCAGGAGAATCTGCCTTCCTTGCCAGCCCTCCCCTCTGGACTACTGTGTTGTGGTGAGCCTTGAAATTATTTGTAATCATGGCAGAGAGTAATGTGCAAAACTTTGTGAGCAGTAGGGATGTACATTTTCTATACCAGTGCAGAAGAGAAGAGCTGAGGGAGTTAGCATGCATTTATGGCATTGAGTTAAAAACTAATCTTAAGGAGGATATGCAGAGAGAACTGATAAAGGGTTTGATGGAATCTGGCATTTTGGGTAGAGAGCAGAGTGAGTGTGAAGAAGAAAATATGGAAAAGGATGAAAAGTATGTAGAAAGAAACAAAGAAATGACTGGTAGTGAGATGATGGAATGGAAAGTGAAGTTAATAGAGATGGAGATAATGTTACAGAGGGAAAAGACAAGAGGCTTTGATTCAGGTGGAGATAAAAAAGTTGGAAGTAGAAAAAGGGGAACACAGAATAAATTCAGCAGATATAAAGATGAAACTTATGCCAGAATTTGTAGAGGAAGAGGCTGAGGATTTCTTTATACAATTTGAGAAAATTGCTGAATTGAGAAGTTGGCCAAAGGAAGAGTGGGCTTTGTTGGTGCAAGCTAGATTAAAGGGCAAGGCAAGAGAGGCTTATGCTGGTTTGGGTATTGATGAGTGCAGTGATTATGATGTTGTTAAAGAGGCAATTTTACAGACTGTGAAGGTGGATCCAGAAATTTATAGACAGCGTTTCAGAGACGTTGGAAAGACACATAGTAACACCTATTTGGAAGTTGCCAGAGAGATTGTGCTGAAGTGTGGTAAATGGTTGAAATCTGAGGATGTGACAAGCAAGGAAGATGTGATACAGTTATTGATGTTAGAACATTTTAGAAATACTTTAAAACCAGCACTGAGGTATGAAATAATGAAACTAGACATTAGAAATGTGATTGAGGCTGGACGTAAAGCGGATCAGCTTGCTGTTGCGTATGAGATGAGCAAAGGTGCTGGTAAAGGTAAATTTAACCAGAGCTGGGTTAACAAGTACACCAACTCTTGGGGTGGTAAACAAGGTACAGCTAACCAAAACAGTTTCAAGAACTCAAATAATTTTCTGAAATCTAATGTTGGACATGTTCAAAGTCAGGCTGTAGAGTCACCTTTGTTTAGGAGTGATAAGGTTAGTAATGCTTCACATCAAAATAAGTCAGGAATCATATAAGTGTGGTGATTTTGGACACTTAAGTATAAGTTGTAAGAAAAATCAGGTGCAACCCAAGTGTCTGCATTGTGGTAAAGTAGGTCACAGGAAGTATCAATGTTATAGTTTGAAGAATTCCAAGGAAGCTGGATTGACTGTAACTGGGAAGGAACATGTAGAACAATTGTTGGCAAATGTATGTACAGGATCCAAGGTGTTACCTGCAGTAGAGTTTAAGCCATTTATCACCAAAGGTCGGATGAAGGTGGGTGAGGGACAAGGAAAGGAGATTGTGATACTGAGAGACACAGGAGCTAACCTGAGTCTTGTACATTAAGGTATTGCAGAGTGGAGTGATGAGTCCTTTACTGGTGAAAATGTTGTTGTTAGGGGTGTGAGTTCTTCAGAGCTTGAAGTACCAGTACATTGTATGCGGCTTGAGAGTGGATTTGTCAAAGGAAATGTGAAAGTTGGAGTAAGTGAAGGATTGCCTGTGTCAGGAGTGGACATGCTATTAGGGAATGATTTGGCAGGCAATAAAGTTGTCCCTGAGCCTGAAATTGTGGAGAATCCTGAGGTTGACCAGGAAAGTGAAACCGTAGACCCAGAAGTATGTGAGGATGGTGAGAGACTTGAGGAGAGTATGATTTATCCAGCATGTGTAATGACAAGGGCTAGTGCTAAAAGAGCGGAGGAAGATGAGGAGTGTGAGTTAGACCTAAGCTCATCCTGGCTTTGTGAACCTGGAGATGAAGCAGAGCAGGTGAAAGGGAAGGAAGTAGAGACTTTGTTGTGAAAAAGGAGGACTTAATTGATGCACAAAGGAATGATGAAAGTCTGAAGGCGTTGTGGAGTGAGGCTGAGAGAGGAATTCTTGATGGAGATGTGGGATATTATGTGCAAGACCAAATTTTAATGAGGAAATGGAGACCTGCTGATAGCCCAGTATCTGATCATTGGATGATGAAGACCCAAATTGTTGTCCCTAAGAAGTACAGAAGTAAGATTTTGGAGTTGGCTCATGAAGATAGTTGGTCAGGACATTTTGGTGTAAGAAAGACTTTGAGTAGAGTGACAGCACATTTTTATTGGCCAGGTGTAAAGATGAGTGTAACTAAGCATTGTAAGACTTGTCATACATGTCAGGTTGTTGGTAAACCTAACCAGAATATTGTAAAGGCACCATTGCACCCTATTCCTGTTGTAGATGAACCATTCAGCAGGATATGTATTGATGTTGTAGGTCCTCTTCCTCGTTCTAAGCGAGGCAATCAATATTTGCTAACTATTATGTGTATGTCAACAAGGTTTCCAGAGGCAATTCCTTTGAGAAGTATCCATGCCTTTGTGATTGTGAGGGAGTTGGTGAAATTTTTCTCATGGGTTGGACTCCCGAGAGTAATTCAGTCAGATCAGGGCAGTAATTTCACTTCAAGGTTGTTTGGTCAGGTGTTGAAAGAGTTGAGGATTAAGCAGCAGTTATCGAGTGCCTATCACCCGCAGTCGCAGGGATGTGTGGAAAGGTTTCACCAAACTCTAAAGAAGACTTTAAAAATATACTGTACTGAAATGGATAAGGATTGGGATGAGGCAGTGCCACTAGCTTTGTTTGCCATAAGAGATGCTGTACAGGAGTCCACTGGCTTCAGTCCATTTGAACTTGTTTATGGACATGAGGTCAGGGGACCTCTGCGTATGTTGAAGGAGAAGTGGTTGGGAAATCATGATGTGCCAAATATGCTGGATTATGTTACTATGTTTAAGGAGAGATTGTTGAGAGCTAGAGAGATTGCATGTGAGAATTTAAAGGAGTCACAGACTAATATGAAAACCTGGTATGATAAGAAGGCACGAGATAGAAGTTTTCAGCCTGGTGATAAGGTGCTGGTGTTGTTTCCATTGCAGAATAATCCTTTGAAAGCAAAATATTGTGGGCCTTGGGCTATTAAGGAGAAAGTCAGTGATGTAAATTACATAGTCAGAACCCCAGGGAGAAGGAAGGGAACTCAATTGTGTCATGTAAATATGATCAAGCCATACTATGGTAGGGAAGAAGTATTGGATGTAAATGATGAAGTAAATTGTGGTAATGTTGTGAAGGTGGAGAAGAGTGATGGTGAAGATAATGACTTGATGAATTGTGAAGGTCAGAGTTTGGAAAATTCAGTCATATTAATTAATTTGGATGAGAGGTTGAAGCATTTAGATAAGGATAAGAAAGGAGAGGTAAAAAGAATTGTTAACAAGTTTAGATCTTTGTTTCCTGATGCTCCTAGAAGAACCCATGTTATTGTGCATGATGTGGAAGTAGAGGATGTAAGGCCAATTAAGCAACGTGCATACAGAGTGACTCCACAAAAGAGAGAAATTATGAGGAAGGAAGTAGAGTACATGTTGAAAAATGATTTAATTGAGCCAAGTAATAGTCCATGGAGTTCACCCTGTGTACTTGTACCTAAGGCTGGAGGGAATAGTTAAAGATTTTGTACTGACTTTAGAAAAGTGAATACTGTAACTAAGACTGACTCATACCCTATTCCCAGGATTGATGACTGTATTGATCAGTTAGGAAATGCTAAGTATGTGACAAAATTAGATTTGCTTAAGGGTTTCTGGCAAGTTGGATTAACTGAAAGGGCTAAGGAATTGTCAGCATTTGTTACCATGGATGGGTTGTATCAGTATAAAGTTTTGCCGTTTGGAATGAAGAACAGTAGCAGTTGTTTTCAGAGATTGGTTAATGCAGTGTTGAGTGGAGTGAAGTGTTGTACTGTATACATTGATGATATAGTACTGTATTCTGATACATGGGAGGAGCATTTGAAGTTTTTGGATGAAGTATTTAGAAAGTTAGATGATGCAAATCTCACAGTGAATTTAGCAAAGAGTGATTTTGTGAAGGCTTATGTGGACTATTTAGGATTCAAAGTGGGACAAGGACAAGTGAGGCCATTGGATGCTAAGGTGAGAGATATTCTGAACTTTCCTTCTCCAACAAATAGGAAAGAATTGTTGAGGTTTTTGGGAATGAGTGGGTATTACAGAAGATTTTGTAAGAACTTTTCAGCCGTTGCATTGCCATTGACCAGGTTGTTGTTAAAGAAGGTGAAATTTATGTGGAGTGAGCACTGTGTGGAGGCTTTTAAGAAAATTAAGGATATGCTAGTAAATGCACCCATATTGGTCACTCCTGATTATGATAAGCCATTTAAATTGTATGTGGATGCCAGTGGTGAGGGAATTGGAGGAGTATTAATGCAGGAAGTGGAGCAGGTTGACCATCCTATTGGGTATTTTTCTAAGAAGTTGTTACCATATCAGATGAATAACAGTACTGTGGAGAAGGAGGCTTTGGCATTGATTATGTGTTTGAATCATTTTGAAGTGAATGTGAAGGGTACCATGAGGCCCGTGCAAATTTTCACTGATCATAATCCTCTTGTATTTGTAAATAGGATGAAGAACTCTAACCAGAGGTTAATGAGATGGTGTCTGCTGTTGCAAGAATATAATTTGGTTGTGACTCATGTAAAGGGAAGAGAGAATGTGATAGCAGACGCTCTCTCTCGCGTTCCTGAGAGATGTGAATCCTCTTAAAGGGAGAATTCACATCTTTACTGGAAGGGGGGTGTTACGAGGAGTTATCCCTTATTTCATACAGTACGTTTTCTTTTGTTGTGTATCATGAATGTAATGAATATTATGTTTATTATTGTATAATGTGATTGTATATTGTGTTGGAGTTTATCTTTGGAGAATGTAGAAATGAATTAATATTTGTGAAGTTGTTAAGGGTTAACATGTAAGGTTATGTTGTTGTATTGTGATCCCGTTAGTGAGAGATATGTATGTACGAGGGGAGAGTGCGTGGCTTCTCTCTCTCTTGGTGGCTGGCGGCGTGTGAGGAGCTGATCTGGGTTTCTGCTCGGGTGGGCGTGTTGGAGACACGTGGTGATTTTGGGAGAGCAGTGTGGTCACACAGTGTGAGGTGTTATACAAGGGAAGTGGTGAGATAATTATGTGAATATATTGATGAGTATTATTTGTGGGAGGAGAATATACAGGTGATGGAGAGAGAGAGCGTGGTGTGGGTGGCCACAAGATAGCCTATGGTGCACGTGGTGGTGTACTTGTGATAGTGGAGATTATTATTGTGTGAACCATTGTGGAGTATTTATGTGGTTAATATTATAGAGTAACATGTGAGGGAGAACGGTTAATCATTTTGAGATATTATGGTTATTATTGAGTGTCATTTGGTGTTGTTAAGATCACTGTGGGGATATAGCATAAGTGATCTAAGCATATTCTTTATTTGAGTATCAGTGTGTTTATTTGTAAATATATGTAAATAGTGTAGTAGACTATTTCATTATCATTGATGGTGTGATGGATGATACAGTATTTGTGGTGGAGATATTTCATGTTGCTATCCAGCTGGCCCGGGAATGAGGAGTTGCAGGCCGAACGAATTTCTTGCTGTACCTAACTATTGCAGCGTGCTTGAGGAGTGAGGACAGCTGGGGACGTAACAATACGGATGGTATTTGTTCATCTGCGGGAAAAGTTCCACTCCTTATTCTATCCATTCACAGACCCTATCATAGACGAAAGTCTCGTGTTGTGGAGAGGCAACGTTTTCTTTAAACAATATATACCCAACAAAAGACAACGTCTCGGGTTCAAGATCCTCGTGATGTGTGACTATAAGATTAGTTATGTGCATGACATAGTTTTGTGCACAGGCGTACAGACAGACATAACAGAAGATCGGAGTATAGGACTCTCAGCGGCCGTAGTGAAAACCATGATTGAGGAGTACCTTCATCGTGGTCACGTCTTGTACCTGGACAAGTGGTACACTAGCCTTCTCACTCGGTACCTCAACCTTCAGGAGACAGGACTCTGCGGCACCGTCAAGAGAAACCGTCGGCACATGCCGAAGTTAGAAAGGAAGCTTGATAAGAACGAAGTGGTGTTTTTCAAGGCAAACAACATCCTCGCCACTGCCTGGTACCACAACCGAGAAGTCTTCCTCCGTTCCACGGTACACTGCCCCTTGGTGCAACGCATAGAGTTCATGGACTACCGCAACGAGGGGAGGCACCACGTTTGGAAACCGGAGTCAGTCATGGCATACAACATCAACATATGCCAGGTAGGCCAATCTGACTCCATGATTTCGTGTGTGAATTGTGCCAGGACCACGATGAAGTGGTACAAAAAACTCTTCTTTCACCTTCACAATATCACCATACTTAGTGCTCAGTATCTCCACAGACTGACCACGGATAGGTCGGAGACCTTCGAGGGGTTTGTGAGGGAACTGGTCCGGGAGATGATCGGAAAGTATGTGGAGAACCGGCCCCACCATCATCCCCGTACCGCTGGCGCCGCACAAACTCCTCTGCAACTCTCTGCACGCCACTTCCCCGAACCCATCCCTCCAATACGAACCCATGCGAATCCCCAGTGCAAGTGCCAAGTATGCAAGTACTCGAAAGTCAAGCCAACAACTCAGACGAAGGACACAAGACATCATTGTGTTAAGTACAACGTAGGACTGTGCTTACATCCATGTTTCAAAGAATACCACACCCTACAGAACTAGTAAGAATGTGTGCACTTCTGATATATGATGCTATATATAATTGTAAGCCTTTGTAAATATGTTAGAACAGTAGTGTATGGTGAGAAATGGTATAGTGTTAGTGGAAAAGAGTACAGTGTGCAAGAATTTGGCGAGTTTGATGTGTTCTGTGAGTAAAACTATGCTTATATATCCTATATTAGTGTGTGAAAAATGTTCTGTTCTTGTATGACCTACTAATTCCTACGTAATGAACCTCTTTATATCTTCCCTTAGCGTTTTGGCCAACTCTGGTATAGCTGGCCCTTGCATAAAAGACGAAAATGAGGACGAGCTGTGGACTGCAAGAGAGTACACGGCGACAGGGAGGAACCCCCAAAATGGCATTTCTAGATCCAGATGAGAACTTTAATGGTTGTTTTCCATGGTTTCTTATCAAAACCAACTTTTTTGACAAGAAACCCAAGATCGAAAAGTTGCCGGGATTGGGGTGGTTTTTTGTGCCAAAGTAGTTGGGATGCGGCGTGTTAAAATGTTCTTTCCAGCTGCTCACTTTTTCTCCCTTCTCCAATATCACCATATTATTTTTATCTTTCACTCCACTATTACTATCTTTATCACCCTGTCTAACTCTTGTTACCTCCTTTCAGAACATTACTTACATTCCCACTACTTTACTTTCAAATTCCTTCCTCATCCACTCTCTTCTTACTCCCTTTTACTACTCTTATCACCTCTCTCATCCTCTCTACATGTAATTTTTCATTCCGTCTTAGAGCTTCCTCCATGCCCCTGCTTCCCATCCACTCAATATTTTTTTTTTTTTTCACCACAGCTTGTCTCACCTCTTTATTTCACCATTCTGTTCCTTGCTACCCCTGTCGTCTTCTCTTTACCCCACACACCATCTCACACGCTGAATAGATTCATCTGCGAAAATCTTGCACACATCTTCCAACTTCCCCATCTGCTCCAAATCATATTTATCCAATCGCTCTGCCAATTTCCTCTTATATTCTGCTTTTTTTTCATGCTCTTGCAACCTTCCCAACATCCTTGTATGGACTACTTCCTCCTGCCTTACACTCCCTTTTATCCATAACTACACACCCCTCTCTCCACTCACCACGTATACCTGTGGATCATTTTGTGCTTGCTGAGGGTACTGGCTTTCACCAACCCCCTCGCAGCACAAATGTGCGCTAGAGCTCTACCATTCTCATCCACTTCTGCTGATACACCTCACATACCAACTACTCCATCCACCTTCACATTCCCTACTTACCCATTCATATCTCCAGTCAAAAGCACTCTCTCACTCCTCTCAAACCTTTCTATGCACGCTTCTTCATTAACCCAGAACTCGATTTAGTGCTGCCTTCAAATGACTCTACACTGAGTTACAAGACAAACGGTTTCCCTTAACCCAGAAATCATTACTAAGTTGGGTGCCTACTTTATAACCAAATGATGTGTGGTTGCCTACCTTAGTGTGCTGGGGCGCTCCAACTGAATGGGATCACATACGTGGGATAGTTAGAGTTTATTGTTTACATTATGCCACTCAGGGGGCATTGAGGTTGATCACTTTTGCCTTGAGTGTCAGTACTAAGTAGCCCAGCCAGTGGCTTCTACGCTGCAGGTCGGACGAAAAAAAGGACTCGATGATGCATGGTTTAAAATAAATAATCCCTAACCTACACACAGATATGCTCGTATTTGAACACTCAGTTTTTACTTAACCATGCATTCTAACATTCCTAATCACACACAGTAGGATAAAGTTTCAAATTAACTAAAGATTGAAGGCCACTGGAAATTAAAGGAGAAAGTCCCTCTAAAATACATGAAAATGGATCAAGCTGGGGACTAATGAAATTCATAGGTAGTAAAAAATCACTGTCAATGAAAGGCTAGTAGGTGGTGACGCTCACCACCCACTTGCCTGAAGTAATCCAGCCTTCAGATGGCTTTGCACTGCGTGACAAGTGAATTTCTTTTTTTTTTTTTCTGAAATCCATGCAACCATTTACTCAGCTGGATGGTAACATTATTACTTAACAGACATTCTGGAGGTATAATGGGCTCAAGGCATTCCAACGGGACAGAACCCATAAGATTTTCCATCGAAGTGATGGTTGGTATTTATTGTTCACACTAGGCTACTCAGGGGATGAGAGGATGATCATCCATGCCTTAATATCGGGAAGGAGTAACCCATTCTCGGGTCCCTATTCTAGTGATGGAATGAAAACAAGCGAGGGAGGGGGAGACAAACAGGAAGAATTTTTTTGTTATTTTATACAGTGACACCCTCTTTTTTTCTTTTACTGTAATATATTATTCTATGCAGACAGGGTCAAAAATGTGAAGCACATAATGTCTATAACACCTCCAGTTGAAAAGGTCTTTTATATTCTGAATAAAATCCCTTGGAGGTAGCTGAATGATATAAAACACGTCTTCTGGTTGAAGTGGTTCACTCATACTCCAGATCAGTCACAATCATTTGTTCTTTAGCTGTGAGTAGTCTACCTTAAGCTGAACCAAATCTGACCATACCGAATACACACACACACACACATACACACACACACACACACACACACACACACACACACACACACACACACACACACACACACACACACACACACACACACACACACACACGCACGCACGCACGCACACACACACACACAAATGTAGAGGCAGCGGATACATTACCTCTCCATTTCATTATAAAGGGATCTCTACTATGCTGGAAGGTAGCACTAGGCGGCAACAAGAGTAAATAAAAGGAAACAGCATTTTCAGATGTTAAAAAAAAAATCCACGTATACATATTTCCATAAAACTCCATATTTAAACCGGAACTAGGCACTCCAATCGGTAAAAGAGCCCACTCACTTGCAAGAAAAAATGAACTTTGATTCACACTGGGGAAAAATGGATTAATGTTAGGAGTGAGAGAGAGAGAGAGAGAGAGAGAGAGAGTTCCCCGAGGACTAAACACAATCGTGTGGGAGTGGTGGTCGAGGGGGGGAGGGTATTTTCTTTTCCATGAGTTGTAACAGTGATGACAAACTGGAAAGGTTGAGGTGGTAAAAGATGAATGAGCAAAACTACTGCTACTACTAGCCTACTACTACTACTACTATTACTAAAACCTCTACAAGTACTGCTGCTGCTGCTGCTGCTGTTGCTAATAATAATAATAATAATAATGATCGTCATCATCACGAGGTTAAAATAATAATGCTTATCTAAATTAATATTTCAATGATATACAGTACGTAGCGTATTGAAACGTACATGTACAATAAAATTCACGAACACACAAATTCACAGGCACTCACAAATGCACAGAAGCATGCACAGACTGTTATGCAAATATTTTTCATAAAGAATTGTAATGATAACAGCAGAAGACATGATAACAGCGGAAGACAACACGACACCCCCAGGAGGCGACAACAGAGGGGTAGATGCAGCATACGGGATGTCCGTACCATATGGGCACAAGTCCCGCGTAGCCACGCACCCCTACTCTCTGAAACCGACCCAACCCGTACACCTCAGCCCGGGTGCACTACCTTCTCACCAGCCCAGCCTGTGTCAGGATCAGGGTGGAGCTGAATCCTACACTCCTTATTGCCCCACGGAGATGGCCTCAAGCTGCTCCACTTTAGAGACAGCCTCAACCGCTCCACATACAAGATGGCCTCCAGCCGCTCCACTAACGAGATGGCCTCAAGCCGCTCCTCCACATACGAGACGTCCTCAAGCCGCTTGACTATTGAGACGGCCTCAAACCACTCCACAAGGACTACCCACAGAGTTGGTAGCGGTCCTAAGGAGAAGACACCGACGACGGCCTGCAGCCGCTCCTGCAGACGAGAGACGGCCTCTAGCCGCTCTAAACCCGCATGTCGTCCTCCCGCGTCCACCTGCCGTAGTACCAGCCTCCACCCAGGGACCCCACCACTGACATCCTGGTGACAGGGCCCTGTAGTGTCACCGGGGCTACTCTCCTTGCAGCTGGCCCCTGAGGAGGACCTGCCCCTGACGGACCCCTCCCCGGAATGACGCTGCAGCCCCCTCCTGACGGCAAAGCACCTCGGAGCAGACCATAGCCCCGGGGTCCCCGACGGCGTTCCCGGCTCCCCGGGGCACAAACCACCCCACTCCCGGATGAGGCGACGTGGATCCTCCACCCAGCGGCTCAGAAGACGTCTGGAGGAGTTGTTTGGCCCCTACCCCACAGGCCAGACCTCTGTCCCCGGCCCCCAGCACCCGGGGCCTTTCATCACGCCCACGGGGGACAACGTCAACCTGCCCGGACTGTAAAATGATTCAGGTATGTAACAGTACGAAGATACATAGTGAAAGTGCCAACGGTGAAATCATTAAGTGACCGTGATCAGACAGTGACTTAAAGTGCAGTGTGATAGAAGCAAGGCTTCCGTACCCGAAGTAGTGATATTAAGATTCAACAAACTCTCTCCCTCCCCCCCTTGCACTTGTACCAACCTAGATTCTCCCCCCCATCCGCCTCTGTGTGCTTAATGCAACAAAGTCAAGTCAGTGTCCTCCCCCCCAGTGATCATCACGAGGTTGGACTTACGGACTCTCATGTAACCCGGAGCCAGTGTTCCTGAACTGTAACACCCTATACTGTGAACTACACTGTGAACTGCAATATAATATCTTTGACATTAGTCTGCTTTCTCACCCAAGTTGACCTTTTCTGTCTTTTTTTATATTCCCAACATTGACCTTTCCATTAGTCTCTGAGAATGGATTAATTTATTTTCCATTGATTTTGTCAACTTCCAGGTCTCACAACCATACGTCATAGCTGGAATATTACATTCGTTATATACTTTTCGTTTCATAGAAACTGGCAAGCTACTTTTCATAATGACTCTATGTTTACCGAAAGCTTTCCATCCAATTGTAATGCGTCTTTTTAATTCCCTATCATGATCTTTGGTTAATTTTAGTATTTGTCCCAAGTAGTTGTACTCCTCAACTTCTTCAAGAATTTCATCGCTTATTCTGATGACGCTCTTTGGAGTTTGTGAATTAAACATTACTTTAGTTTTACTTCGGTTCATCTTCAGTCCTACTTTCAGACTTTCTCTGTTCAGGTCATTTAACATTTCTTGCAATGCCTCTGTTGTTTCTGAGATAAGGACAATGTCATCTGCAAATCTTAAATGGTTTAGCTTTTCTCCATCAATGTTCACGCCTTTGTTTTCCCAGTCTAGCTTTCTGAAAATACTTTCTAGGCATGCTGTAAATAATTTTGGTGAAATTGTATCTCCCTGACGCACGCCCTTCTCAATCTTAATTTTTCTGAGTCCTTATGTAATTTAACTGTAGCAGTTCCCTCTTTATATATGTTTTCGAGCAGGTTTACGATGTTTTCACTCACTCTTTGTTCTCGCAGTGAATTTATAATTGCTATGTGCTCCACTGAGTCGAAAGCCTTATCGTAATCAACAAAACCTAAGCACAGTGGTTTATTATACTCTAGAGTTTTCTCAATTAGCTGGTTCATTGTATGTAGGTGATCAATGGTCGAATACTCGCTTCGGAATCTTGCCTGTTCACGAGGTTGGTTTTCCTCCAAAATTGTTGTTATTCTATTCGTAAGGACTTTAGTGAAGAGTTTGTAAATGACTGATAATAAGCTAATGGGTCGATAGTTACTAAGATCTTTTGAGTCACCTTTTTTGTAGAGTAAAATAACTATTGCATTACACCATGTTTTGGGAATTTTCTTCTGTTTTATACAGTGGGTAAATAAGTGAGCAAGCCTATTTTGTACTTCTACTCCGGCATCCAACAGTAAATCTGTTACTATTCCATCTTCTCCCGGAGCCTTCCCTCTTTTCATATTTTTAAGACAAATATTTACTTCGTCTGGTGTTACCTCAGGTATTTCACTTGTGTCAACTGAAAAGTTAGCTGTTGGTACTATTGTCTTTGATGCATACAGTTCTTTGTAAAATTCTTCAACTCCCTTCACCATCTTATCTGCATTTAATGATTTCACCGTTTTTTCTTTCAGTGATATCATTTGTTGCTTTCCTAGTGCCATTTTACTTCGGACCTGTTTCACACTTTTTCCATTTTTGATGGTTTTTCGATCTGATCCATGTTTCTCTTTCTTTTTTCTTCTCTTTGTCTTTTTTTGATAACCTTATTTAATTCTGCTCGCTCTATTTCATCTTTCTTTGTCTTTACTTTCATTTCCTTTCGTTTTTTCATAAGCTCGAGTGTCTTTTCTGAATACTTCTTGGCTTTGGTTGTATTATGTTTTCCTACTACCTCTGCTGATTCTCTTAGCACTTTTGTTAGTCTGTCATTCAGCTCATCAATGTCACCTTCAGCATTACTTAGAGCCTGAAATTTGTTCCTTATTTCCAACCGAGGGGGCTTTGTTTTCATTTACTGCTATTGGGCATATCTTTTTATCTTTAATCATCTTCTTTCTTTCATTTCTGAAATTGCATCTGGCTATGCAAGCCATCGTTCTATGATCACTACCTATATTTACTTTGTTAATAACTGTGACATTTGTTATTGTTATTCTTATCTGCTATAGTGAAGTCGATTTCATTTTTTGTTTCTCCATTTGGGCTTCTCCAGGTCCACTTTCTCCCTGTTCTTTTGTGGAAGAATGTGTTCATTATTCTCATGTTAAACATTTCAGCAAAATTTACCAGCATTTCTCCTCTTTCATTCCTTTCTCCCACTCCAAATTTTCCCATACATGCTTCTCCATTTTTCGACTTCCCAACTTTTGCATTGAAGTCTCCCATGAGTATAGTATATGTTGTCTTTTCTTCTTCCATAATCTGGGAGATGTCGTCATAGAATGTTTCTATTTCTTCATCTGGGCATTGAGAAGTTGGTGCATATACTTGTATGACTTTCATAGTATATTTTTTGCACAGTCTAATGACAACAATGCTGCTCTGTCAGATACACTGCTGAATTTAACAATGTTGTCTGCAAGATTTCTGTTAATTAGAAATCCTACATCACTAACTCTTTCATTTTCCTTTCCTCTGTAGTAAAATAGGTGTTTGCTGTCTTCGAGCTGAATTACATTTTCTTCTTTTCTGCGGATCTCACTCAAACCTACAATATCCCAACTAATATTTTCCAGTTCAGTCATCAGGTTATGAAGTTTGTAATCTTCTGATATATATATATATACAGTATATATATATATATATATATATATATATATATATATATTTATATAACCCATTGGATCCCAGAGTTGCTGGGCGAGACACTGTTCCGGAAGGGTCCTAAGCGTGCTGCCCTCCGCCTATCGGCTCATAGTCGCGAAGCTCATAGGCCCCTAGCTGGGGGTTCCCTACTTTATTAAGGTTTGAAAATTCCCAGTTCTGTCCAATACTGTGGACACTGGGCTCCAGTGGGATATATATATATATACACGTATGTAGGGCCTATCTGTCCCTAACTGTCACTTAATCTAACTATACGAGTATATCAGTTACCTACCTATCAATTTATCCATCCATCCACTATACAGTCTACTTTATATCTATTGTCATCACTTTCAATCTCTGCAATATCCGTTTACATCTCTGTTTACGAATCTGTCTGGCTGTCCATTCTACCCAGTACATCGATCAGGTACTTTTCCTTTCATCCACTCATAAAGCCGTAGGATTATCTCCAAACTGTTTTACATGAAATGGAGGAGACTTTTTGAACAGGAAGGGTAGCCTTAGCCTTCGTTAACCCTCTGCCGAGAAAAGAGCTTTTCTAAGCTCAATAAAATCCCCTGACAGAAGAAGGAACATATGCGTATTAACAAGTATACAAGTATTGCCATACAGAACTAGGTACGAACCTAACACAGCACTAAATCTGGAGCAAAATTTACCACTTCAAACCTGTCACGCATATTCATACATTTTCCGCTTATATTTCCATAATCAATGCAGTCAAACCTGTTCGCTGATGTAACGTATAATTCAAACACAGATTTTAAAAACGCACCCCTGAAATAATGTCACTGTATCATCTAAGTATATTACCATTTTCAATATACATCTTAAGTGCTTATGCAGAACCAGATGCTTAAAATGTTTTGTTATAGGTTTACCTTTCTGTATGAACAACAAGCATGAACTGAACTAGTCACACATGCGATTTTAGTTTGGTTTTAGAACTCTTAATTCAAAGGCTGAATGTGGTTATGCGTTTAAGAAATAACCCTCCCTATCACATATAGCGGTGCCAGAGACGCTGGCTGACCTCCTATCCTTATTAGACTTAGGGTAGCTTACACACACACACACACACACACACACACACACACACACACACAGTCTAATAGAAGACCCAAATAGGTTATATGCTCTAACTTTTGCAGTTGTTAGTTTGTCAATACTCACAGTTATATAATTCTCTTTTTTTAATTTCAGAGTAAAACATATGTCTGCATCATGAACTCCTTCAGCTGACTACATAATCTGCATTTTTCTGGTTAACCCAAGGAGTTTATATCAACATCTGGGAAGCCTCTCAGGAAATTCTTGAACCTGAAAACAGAGAACTTATTGGGAATTATGCCCTCCTCACGATATTTAATCGTATTTTTCCAAAAAAGCCTCTCGAACAATTTCCAGTTTTATTCTGATGGCCAGTGTATGACAGACTATCCCCGTTCACCAACAGTACAATAACTGGAACGTCAAAAATAATTTCTTTAGTTCCATTTCGCCAGGATATCGCCTGCTGTACAAGTATTTTCTGTTTTCCTTTGCAAGCCTTCAAGTTTTTAAGATAAACTTTATAAAGAAATGAAATTATTCTCTCTCTCTCTCTCTCTCTCTCTCTCTCTCTCTCTCTCTCTCTCTCTCTCTCGTGCGCGGGTGCGGGCGTGTGTGTGTGTGTGTGTGTGTGTGTGTGTGTGTGTGTGTGTGTGTGTGTGTGTGTGTGAAAATCGTCATTGTTAGGATCAAGCCTGTTATGAATTGTTCACCACATCTATCAAACCTGAATCACTTGACGGGTTTATGGGTACGGTAGGATTGAAGTACCAGATATCACTGCTAGGCTCCTTCGATTGACTTGCTGGTGAAGAATACTATCTGGCATCCACTGCAGCAAAAATATAAATTTCTATCAGCAATGAAAGAGTCATTATTAACAGTACTAAAGCTCGAAGACACTGGTGTTCTCACTTATTCAACTGAATAAACTCTTCTGAGTCAGTTAGAATGCAATGCTACAACTGTAAACTATTAATCATCAACAAATCATGAATCCTAAAGCAGATCTTTTACAGTACATATATATATATATATATATATATATATATATATATATATATATATATATATATATATATATATATATATATATATTAGTGCGTTTCATGATCATAAGGTGATTTCTTTAAAAACTGGACTTGGATGAAAGCACACACACTTATTTGTTTATGTTCGGAAAAAAGTGTATACAAACGAAGATTCTTTGTAAAAGAATGAAAATAACTCACCTCGCAGATGGTGTCTTGTCTTACACTAATGGCTCATGAAGGTAACTACGAAATTACACCAAGAAAATGAAGACAGTTTCTGACAAAACGACCAAGACTCGATTCTAGGACAATATCCCCAGGAGGAAAATATCCCCCTGTGCACAATATCCCCCGAGGACAAATCCCCCCCAGACAGTATCCTTCCATGTACAATGTCCTTTTTGGACAGTATCTCCCTGGACAGTACCTATATGTATAAACGGTACATATATACATACGTATGTATATAAATATATACGTATACCGGTATTTTTATATTTATGTATATACGTGCAGTATATACATACATATGCACATTTTTATACCTAACCTAACCTAAACTAACCCATACATACTAGCTGCGATATGTAACCAGTAAGGGCACGAAGCTAGAGTATTGAAAATTTGGGAAAAATTTGATTTCTCTCTCTCTCTCTCTCTCTCTCTATGAAGAATGATTATCGTAGGTAAATATATATATATATATATATATATATTATATATATATATATATATATATATATATGAAGAAACATTATCGTAGGTAAAAATTGGTTCGAGAAATACGAATGTTCTGATCTTTTCAGTAGGGGTAATTCAGACAATTATGTTATGAACAGTACAGCCACATGTTGGATGAAAAAATTATTAGAACAAGAAGGGTTATAGTGTAAGTAAATCATTATTGCGTCCTCACGAATTAATTGAACAATGATTGGTTATCTTAGTACAATAGAAGAGGCAGTACTCTGATCTGCAGTGGTGACTAGTGTGTTGATAACACTCAGAAAATTACATATTAATATGAAATAGTAAACAGTTCTTTTTAATGAAGTACTGCTCATATGAAATAGTTAACAATACTTTTTAATGAAGTACTGAAGAATGGCACTATAGCAGACGACCGGTTGAAAAGTATGACAATGAACTTCCACAAAGGCAAGGGTAATTGACTAGAAACGACGTAAACTAAGAGACCTGGAGCTGTTGCATCATACAATGAACGTGTTCATTGTTTTGGAATATTTGGCTAGGGCGAGAGTGAGCTTAACCCGCGGCGTCCCATCGACGTACTTCCACGTCCTCACGTTATGTCACAGCTAATCCAGTCGACGTACTTCAACGTCCTGCAATTGCAAGGTTCATAATTTCCACAATTTTCAAAATTCGCGCGAGATTTTCGATTCGCCCACGTACCCAAGCCTCCCCTACCTGCTGCCAGGCGGGCAGCGTCCTAGACCCCGCGTGACCCGCGCTCGCCCTTGTCTCGGTCACTCACCTGCTAGCAGTGACCCAGGTCAGACATGGCACGGAAAGGTCTCTCAGACGAGGAAATCGCATCCGTCCTGGAAGCCTTCACTGGAGACAGTGATTCTCCACTCGACGATGATGTGGTGGATCGCGATTACGTCCAGCCAGAGGAAGAAATAAGTAGCAGTGATGAGGTCCCTTCACCCCGAAAAACGCGGTATGTGACATACCGTAAGGCAAGGGAAGGCCAGCCTGCTCCCCAGCCACTTGCACAGCTATCTCTCCATCCCGAATCTGATGAGGACGAGGATGAGGACGATGAGGATGACGGAGGTTTTGGACGTGATATCGCCGCATGGTTGGGAAAAGAGAAAATATCACCACGAGGATCAGAAGGTGGGGCGAGACGACACATAAGGTATGGTGAAAGTACTTTGTCTGGTTAAGTGGCAAGTGGTGTGGTGGGATTGCTGGGAGAAAGGGAAAGTGTTGTGGCGGCAGCGTGGGGTGAAAGTGAGAGTGGTGTGGGGGTAGTGCGGGGTGAAGGGGCAAGTGGTGTGAGGGAGGCAGCACGAGCACGTGGTGCTCGTAGGCCTAGGGGAGAGGAGGTGGAGTCACTCCCCAGCACTTGTTTCGCCCCAGGATGTGGGGAAAGGAAGGAAAGGGAAGGGAAAGGGTAAAGGAAAAGGGAGAGGGAAGAGAAGTGCGAGTGATGAGAGGCGCTGCTCTCCACCTCCCCAACCTCCCCCACCACCCTCACCTCCCCACCCTGACGAAGGGGACGATGGTGACGTGGCTGGAGACGGTGGTGTCACGTGGAACTGGGAAGATGGGAATAATTTTACTCCCATCATTCACCCTTTCACTGAGGAGTGGCGGTCAGGTTGCACGGCTCCAGGTGTAAATGCAGGTTCATCACGGCTGGATTTTTTCAACTTGTTCTTTGGTGAGGCGTTTGTGGGGCGCATAGTTGAACAAACTAATATTTTTTCACAATCACAGCACCGTGAAAGTGAACGTTTGGGAACCACGAGCAGGCATTCCCAACGGTATGACTATCCCGTGACTATTTCAGAGATGTTCCTATTTTTGGCCCTGGTTATCTTGATGGGTGTGGTAAGGAAAAACCAAATTCCTGCCTACTGGACAACTGACCCAATCATCCTCACACCTTTCTTTGGAAAGGTGATGAGTCGTAACCGATTTCAGTATATTCTCGGCTGCCTCCACTTTTTTGATGCAGAAGATCCAGCCAAATGCAAATAACACCGATAAAATGAGGAGAATTAAGCTGGTATTTGATCATTTACGGCAAATGTTCCGCTCCTCACCTTATCCCTACAGAGACCTCGTCATAGACGAGAGTCTTGTGTTGTGGAGAGGCAATATTTCCTTTAGGCAGTACATACCCAGCAAGAGACACCGTTTCGGGTTCAAGATCTTTGTTATGTGTGACTGTAAGACTGGTTATGTGCAAGACATAGTCTTGTACACGGGCGCACAGACAGATATAATAGAAGATCGGAGTGTAGGACTCTCTGGGGCCGTGGTGAAGACAATGATAGAAGAGTACCTTCATCGTGGTCATGTGTTGTGCCTGGACAACTGGTACACTAGCCCTCTTCTCGCTAGGTTCCTCCACCAACACGACACCGGAGTCTGTGGTACAGTCAAGAGAAACCGTCGCCATATGATCAAGATAGGGAGGAAACTTGACAAGAACGAGGTGGTTTTCTTCCAGGCCAATAACATCCTTGCAACCCTGTGGAACCACAACAGGGAAGTTTGCCTCCCTATCAACTGTTCACAGCCCCTGATGCACCGCACAGACTCCGTGGATCACCGTAGCGAGAGGAGGAGCAACATATGGAAACCAGAGTCTGTACTTGCCTATAATCTGAACATGAGGCAAGTTGATCAGTCAGACTCGATTATTTCAAGTGTTGACTGTGCCAGGACCACGATGAAGTGGTACAAGAAACTCTTTTTCCACTTGCTCGACATCACGGTCCTGAACGCCCACTACCTGCACGCAATGACCACCGGAGTATCCGAGACCTTTGAGGGGTTTGTGAGGGAGCTGGCACGTGAAATAATCGCCAAGCATGTCCAGGACAGACCCACACACACACCCCGCACCCCATGGCTGCTCAGACTCCCCTACGTCTTGCAGGACGCCACTATCCCAGCGCAATCCCTTCCGACCCAAACCGTCGTAAACCCCAGCGTCGCTGCCATGTATGTAAGCACTCAACAGTCAGACCATCCACTCAGAGAAAAGACACAAGATACGAGTGTGTCGAGTGCAATGTTGCGTTGTGCCTTCAGCCTTGTTTCAAGGAGTATCATAATTTCCTACACTACTGAAACTGTTTGGGAAGGCGAAATGACGCTCATTTAATGGTAAGGCCAGTCAGTAGATGCTAAGTCAAATATAAAGTTGAAACGGGTGTTATTTTTTCAGAAAAGTAATGTATAAGTTGAGAATTAGTGTAAGTGGAAATAATTGATATCAAAACTACACCCACTGTGTAAATCTGGTCAGTAAATATGTGATAGCAAGGAAATAAAGTGGAAACGGGTATAATGTTAGCATGAATAAAACGTATAAGTTGAACAATAGTGTAAGTTATAATAATTGATGTCATGAGTACACCCACATTCTGGTCAGTATGTGATAGGAATTATATACAGTGGAATTTGTTGTAATGTTAGTAGTAAGGTATTTTATAAGTTGAATACTAGTGTAAGATGAAACAAATGATATCGCGATAACACTCCCTGTGTAAGTACGAGCAAATATGACGATCAGTTCCATCGTAAGTTCAGAAATTATGTGATATCAATTATATCAAGTGTAAACATGCGCAATGTTAGTGGAGAATTATTATATAAGTACAAAAATAGGTTGTAAGTTGAAATAGTTGTCATAGCGACTTCACCGTGTGTGTTATTATGCGCTATTATTACGCTATATATTTACGTAAGGCCTGAAATAATCTCAGAACAGTTCTATAAAGTTGAAAAGTGTATAATAATATTAGAAAAGTATTATGTAAGTAGAAAAAACACAATACGAGTTGAAACAACAGTCACAGCGAGTTCACTCACTACGTAAATAAGCGCTAACATTACGCTAAATGTTATCAAAAGGCCTGTGAATACGTAAGAACAGTTTAATAAAATGTAAAATGGTATAATGTTATTGTAGAAGTATTATGTAAGTAAAAAAAATTATATGTATCATGATTTTAGAATGTTAGCGATTCATCGTGACCAAGTTGGCCGATTTTGCTCGTTTCGCACGATGGTACAATGCTTATTTCTGCTCTATTTTTGTATAAAATCCAATATACTCTTTTATCACATGTTTTTATGTTTGTAATAAATACATTTCTACTTACTTTCATTGGTATCCCAGACTTATAATACTATAGAAAACGTTAGAGGCTCAGACCGCCTACGGAGAACACAGGGCCAGGTGGGACCAAGGCATACCTGGTTAAGGTAATTAGGGACCCCAGGGATCAATTTCTTTGCCATTGACCATTGTTTCTGACCAAAAGCGAAAGTTTAAGCAAAAAAAAAAAGGGTCGAAAAATGGTCGGGATTGAGGGGTACCAGTGGTCGAAAAGTGGTCGGGACGGGGCGGGTTAAGAAGTAGTTTGACTTCTTGCCGGACAGAGGAACTACATCGCTATCTGTACGAGAATTATTAAAGTTTCATTTTTTTTAGGGAGGTAAAAGATGTATATATATATATATATATATATATATATATATATATATATATATATATATATATATATATATATGTATATATATGTATATATATATATATAGATAGATACATAGATAGATAGATAGATATGTATATATATACATATATATATATATATATATATATATATATATATATATATATATATATATATATGGGAAACGTTCACTGAGGCACTTAGTGCTTTGGCAGACATAAGGTGTGGTGTGGTTGAACCAGTGTTGCATACTAGTATGCTTGCACCCAGTAGGCTTAAGGCGAGCCGATTACACTTGGTTCACAGACTACACACACATCCAAAGCCACTCCAATATTACAATCACACTCACAAGCACTTCTCACCCTACATACAGTCTCTACCAGACAGCCTAAGCCACTGGGCAGAGATACATTGGCTGTATCGTCCCTTCTTCGGTAGGGATAGGCCGGTCCTGCAGTGGAAAATCAATGGCTGATGATAATTATATATATATATATATATATATATATATATATATATATATATATATATATATATATATATATATATATATATATATATTCATTCATTCATTGCCAGACCCCATGTATCCCAAACGGGGTGGCCAAGGGCTTAGAGTTAATTGTTTTACAGGGAGGGGCACTAATCCTCCACCAACCCCACTCGACACGTAGGGAGACCGTTATGCCAACAGCATCTGGTGTTCCCAGGCAGTCACCCATCCAAGTACTAACCAGACCCATATATACTGTATATATATATATATATATATATATATATATATATATATATATATATATATATATAGTTTGATAGTGTTTCACGTGGAGCTATGTTGAAAATTATGAGATTCTATGGTATACCAGAAAAGTTTGTAAATATTATTAGAAGCCTGCATGAAGGTACTTTTTGTAAGGTAATGGTGGGTGGTTCTTTGAGTGATCCATTTCAAGTTAGGTCAGGAGTGATTCAAGGAGGAGTTCTTTCGCCATTGTTGTTTGTTTTGGTTATGGATTATGTTATGAAAAAGGTTGTAAGGAGAACAGGTGCAGGAATTAACTGGACAGAAAATAAGAAGCTGATGGATTTGGACTATGCTGATGATATTGTACTGATTTGCGAAAGTATTTACGAGATGCAGAGGGTGCTCGATTGTCTGGTGGAGGAAGGAGAAAAAGTGGGATTGGTAATAAATTGTGGAAAGACTGAAATTATTAATATGAACGTGGAGAACCAAATCGATTGTGTAACTGGGAATAATGTGGTGAAGAATGTAGAAAACTTTAAATATCTGGGAACGATTGTATCATCTAATGGATCATTAAACAATGAAATTGAGGAGAGGATTAGACAGGCTTGGCGAGCTGTTGGAATGTTGAAATCAGTTTGGAATAATAATATGTGTTGTATATATATATATATATATATATATATATATATATATATATATATATATATATATATATATATATATATATCATACAGAGAGAGAGAGAGAGAGAGAGAGAGAAAGATGTATTTTGTCTTTGTGGGTCCAGAGAGTCTTACTATCCTCATATGTGGTACAGTGGGCTATGAGCAAGTTAGAAGTTAAATAGGTTATAGGATAGGACACGAAACTGTACAAGGAAGTTAAAATTTCAGTGAGAATGCAAATGTAAGGGATAATCTTCTCGTCTTCGTGAAAGAGAAATACTCGCCTTTCATTTCTCCCTAATGCCCATTTACAGCAATAAATTTTCAGGATTAACATTAATCTGTAACTCTTAAGTATTGTAAATAGTCTTGCATGATCACCATTTATAGCTCGTATTTTCGATGATCAATGAAACTTATTAGCACCGCTCCTTTACCAGTTTATATCATTTTCAGGCACATTCATATATTGTTGCATGTCGCAGACCAAGAGACTGTTAAGATGAGCAACTAGAGAGCTCGAAAACTGAGGAAAGCACGACATCCGGTGCCGAAATTTAAACGTATGATCGAGAAGGGAAACGCAGACCACTAATTGTACTTATTTTTTCTTTTCTTTTTTCTTTTTTTTTGAGGGAATACATCATAGAAAGAAGATATTTGGTCTCTATATGTTCTTAATTTCGTTAGGTGGAATGGAGTCCAGTGTAACCAATTTCTATCTCCGTAAATATTGTATTTTTAACAATATACAAGGGTATTTGCCTACCCCTTCTCGTATTCATTTCAAAATACTGTACTACGATCAACGGTCATATTATTATACTCGATTATATGAAACTGCAATGAAGCACCGTATGTAAATGCTGATGTCTACTTATGAACACCTCTGCTCGTTAGATATCATCATTCTTCATCTCATTTTGGGCTGTATCGTGACACAACACAATGAAGAAGTGCATATAGGCATTACAGAGGTCGTTATAGGTGTCCATCATATTACAGAGGCAGCGTTACAAGTCTTCCTTTATCAGTTCCACGTTATATAAGCACTATACAAGATCCAATCCGGTTGAAGTGTTACAGAGCCATTCCTTATTACAAACTCACATTAAAAAAGCACCGTTCGAGGTCATTGTTGCCGGCATTATTAATATTGTTATGAAGATATATCATGTAACTGAATGGGCATTATAAAAATCACACCGAATAATAAATCCAGGTCGCTAAGGCTCCTTCAGATTCCAGCTTCAAAACAGATCTACCTGTACTAGCGTCACCATCCCAGTCTACTGTACATACAGTAACCTAGAAAAAAAAAACAGGAAAACCAAATAACGATTTTTTTTTTTTCGTCAAACGGCTATATTGATTTCATCAACGTGAAAGGGTCACGTTGATCATGGGAGAAAATAATTATTTAAAGTATAGCGAGAACGAAATGTTGGTGAAAAGAAGTCTTTGAAAAAAAAATAATAGGCGGTTGAAAGACAGAATACTCACAAATTTTCCCCATGGTAGTACTGAAAACTGTTGCTCCATTTAAATAAAAACGTGTTTCAAAAAAGGCGTTTAAAAGTGTGTGTGAGGTGGAGTGGGGGATAACACCCATTTTTCGCTGAAAAAAGAAAAAAATAATAATAATGAGGAAAAATACTGACTGGTAAACACGCAAGATATTCGACAAGGGTGTACTTGTATTAACGTCTGAATAATGTTACTTCTTGCCTGTATATAACGTGTATATAATTCTCTCTTTCTCTCTCTCTCTCTCTCTCTCTCTCTGTGCCCACCAAATTGCCAATCTGCCTAATATTATCACCACCAGTAACACCATTACTGTCGCCCATGAACGACCTAAGTCATCACCGCTGGAGCCTCATTTTTGTCTGACTGGAAGCACGTGCGTCTAGGCCTACCTCTAAAATGTTCGAATCCTGTCGAAACACCAACGATGACGTAGCCTATTCTCTCACTCACACTCACTCAAGGAATGCTAATTTTCCTATGTACTTTTCACACTACACTCTAAAAGCCACCTACACCCACGCCTGGAACACTGAGTAGGCTATGGGTGAGTCACTTCTCCATAAACAGAAATTGATGTTCCTCGACCCTACATATTAGCTGACCTTCAAGACCCATAAAGCAATGGTTGAGTGTTTATAATAGAGCACACTAACTATATCAAGCCTGTCCGTGTAGGATGCTTTTTTTTTCAAAGAAGATGAATAGAGGAAGGAAATATATATATATATATATATATATATATATATATATATATATATATATATATATATATATATATATATATATATATATATATAATCCATACACCAGATTACAGGTGCCCTCCATTCATTAAAAAAAAAAAAAAAAAAATCTGTAACAGTTGGACTTGAACAATTGTAGGCTGAAGTTTGGGGAGGAAACTATTCAGGGAATGCGAGTACCAAAGAAATGCAGTTCAGAGAAAGAAGAATTTTGATAGGCAGAAATTCGGCAGTATGGCAGTGTGACAGTCCAGTCATGAGCGCCACCAGATGCCCGTGTAGCACGGAAGTCGTGGAGAGGAGGCACAATGGATGCAACTTCGTCTGAACATTTGCCAAAAAATATCTGTAAAATAATCCAAGGAAGGCAACATTTCTTCTTACTTGTAGGGGAGGTAGTTCATTTGTAGTTGCAAAGTTATCTAATTCTTACAGCTTTGTTCCGAATTTTGTCCAGTTGTTTTAGTGCAACCTCACCACATCCGCTCCACAAGGGTGAGAAGTAGTCCAGCTGAGAGTGCAAATAACTATTGTAAATTATAGCTAACTGCTCGTCAGTGAAGTAGTTTCGAATTCTATACAATAACCCAAGTTTCTCTGAAGCGGTATTAGCAAGCAATCTAACGTGAGAGGTCGAACTGAGAGTACTGTTAATTAAATTAAACACCAAGGATGTCAATACTTTTAGTGACAGGAATTTTAGTAGTGAAGAAGGTAATACAGAAATCAGGCAAAATCTGCCTATTAGTAAATTATGTGTGTTTGGTTTTCTTAGTGTGGTAGGTGGGGGCGCTCATCATCCACCCACTTAGTGAAGTGGTACGCTGTTTTTAGGGTAGCTCTACACCGAGTGGCAAGCCAAATGATTTCCTGTAAACCAGGAAATCATTTACAACGCGGGGTGGTAACCTTATAACCAACCGACACGTATTCCCTACCTGATAGCAAGTGAGTTGGCGGAAGGTTAGTTCCCCTCCCCGGAAAACAACTAACTAAAAATACGAACTAGAAGCCTTGGACCAGGACTGACTAAAAGATGACGACTAAGGACCGAACAAAGGACATGATACCGATGGCGACGTGGATTGTAAGGGGTTCAAATCATGAGGTGAAAGAGAGAGAGATTGTCCTGGTGCTTGAGGGTGCCAAAGTGGATGTAAGTGAATTAACAGAAATGGAGAGGTGAGAGTGTGAGAGAATGGGAGTATGGATGGGGTATATGTGCAGGAGTACGTGAGAATGAGAGGGCAAAAGAAGGAGTGTCTATTGTTGTCGGTAACAGATGGAAGGAGAATATAGGAGAGTATGGATCAGTTGGCTCAAGGATTGTGTGGGTAAGACTGAAAGTTGGACTACAAATGTGGGAGATTGTGTGTGTGTATGCACCAACGCAAGATCGTGGAAGCAGAGTGAGAGAAGAGTTTTGGATAAATGTGGGTGTGGATGGAAAAGTTTGAAAGGAATGAAAGAGTGTTTTTGATTGGTATGATTGGTAAAGTAGGGAATGTGAAGGTGGATGGAGTAATTGGTGAGTGGGGTGTGCCTGCTGAGATTGATGAGAATAGCGGTGCTTTAGTGGACATTTGTGCCGGGAGGGGGTTGGTAATAGCCAATACTCTCTTCAGGCACAAAATGATCCACAGGTATACATTTCAAGTGATGAGAAGGGTGGATGGCGAACTGTATGAAAGGAAGGCAATGATTGATTATGTGTGTGTGGATGAAAGGAGGCGAAGATGCAAGAGCATATAGAGGTTGGGGGAGTGGACTTTCTGACCACCACTTAGTTGTGGTCAGAATCAAGGTCCAAGTAAAATGGAGAAATAGAAGAAGGGAAGGACAGGAGGAAGCAGTATATGCAGGGAGAGTGGAAAGGTTACAAGAGGATGAGAAAAAGGCAGAATATAAGAGAGACGTGGAGGAACGATTGGGTAAATATGAATTGGAGCAGATGGGGGATGTGGAAGGTTTGTGCAAGATATTCACAAAAGAACTATGTGCAGCATGTAAGGTGGTGTGTGGGGTGATGAGAAGACGAAAGGGGGTGCAAGGAACAGCATGGTGGAATGAAGAGGTGAGTCAGGCTGTGGCACAAAAGAAAAAAAGCATATAATGAATGGATGAGAAATACAGGCGTGGAATAAGTTGAGAGATGGAAGACAGTGTTATATGTAGAAAGGAAGAAAGAGGTGAAAAGCTTAGTAAGAGAGACTAAGAAGAGAGTGGATGAGGACTTTGGAAGGAATTTGAGTGTCAAGTGGAGGGAATGTAAAAAATTTTCTGGAAAGAGGTAAAGAGAGTCAGACAGGGTAGCAGTGAAGTTAGTAGGGGGGTGAAAGATAAAAACTGTAGATTACTAGCTGAGAAAGGAGAAATAATGAGCAGATGGAGAGAACACTTTAATGAATTGTTGAACGTAGAGAATGAAAGAAATGCGACTATAAGTGGCTGGGGAATGGCTGGGAGGAGGAGGGAGGTGATAAGACAGGAAGAAATCAGTAGGATGGAAGTTATGGAAGCAATGATGAAAGTCAAAATGGGGAAAGCCCCAGGAATTGATGGTGTGTTGTGAAATGCTGAAGCATGGGGGAGAGATAGTAGTAGAATGGATGTGGAAGATGTGCAGATTGGCCTGGCAGGAAGGTAGTGTCCCAGAGGATTGGAAGTTTGGTATACTTATTCCCTTGTAAAAAGGGAAAGGGGAAAAAGAAGTGTGTGGTAATCATAGGGGCATTTGTCTTCTTAGTGTAATAGAAAAAGTATACAATAGGATACTTATTGGCAGGGTTAGGGAAATAACAGAGGAATTAGTTGGAGACGAACAGGGAGGCTTTAGGAAGGGAAGTGGTTGTGTAGATCAGATATTCATTCTTAGATCTTTAGTATAAAAGTTTCTAGAGAAGGGAAAGAAGTTGTATGTGGCCCTCAAGGATTTGGAGAGAGTATATGACAGGATGGATAGACAAGGATTTTGGAAAGTATTAAGAATATATGGAGTAGATGGGAAGTCGCTGAATGCTGTAAAGTATGAGGGTCCTAAGGCTGCAGTGTGTGTGGATAGTGAATTGAGTGAGTTTTTCTATTTGAAGGTTAGATTGAAACAGGGATGTTTCATGTCTCCATGGTTGTTCAATCAGTATATGGATGGGGTTATAAAAGAGATACAAGATAGGGCAGTGGATGTTGCAGTGGCCCTAATGAGAGAGGGCAGTGTTTGGAAACTCCCTGTACTGTTGTTTGCAGATGATACTGTGTTATTAAGTGAAGACGAAGGGGAGCTGCAAGGCTTGGTGGATGAGTCTGGGGGAGTGTGTAAGAAAAGGAATCTAAAGATGAATGTAGGGAAGAGTAAAGTCATGGTCTTTGAGGGAGGTGAAGTCAGTGAATGTACAGTGAGGTTGGATGTGGAGGAAATGGAAAATGTGAGTACGTTTAAGTACTTGGGTAGTGTGATGAATAAGGATGGAAGTTTGAAGGGTGAAGTGCTTGAAAGGGTACAACAAGGAAGAAAGTTGCTGGTTCGAGACGGAAGTGAGCATGGAAGTGAAAAAGTTATTACATGACAGTACTGTGATACCAACTCTAACGTGTGGAAGTGAAGCTTGGACGTTGTTGGAGGGACACATGTCATGAGTGAGAGCAGTGGAAATGAATTATTTGAGAGGAGCCTGTGGAGTCACATGGAGAGACAGACTGACAAATGAGGATGTGAAGGAGCGTTGTGGTGTGGATGTGATAGGAAGCGTTAGGAGAAACACACTGAGGTGGTTTGGACATGTGGAGAGGATGGAGAGTGAGAGACTGACGAAGAGAGTGTATGTGAGTGAGATGGAGGGGGAGAGAGGGAAGGGACGACCAAGGATGAGATGGAGGGATGGAGTGGAGAGGTATATGAGAGAGGGGTGTGTGAATTGGGAGCAGGGCAGGGAAATGGCCGGGGACAGGGTGACGTGGAGGCGATTTGTTTGTGGCCACCCCGTATAAGGAATTAAGGCGTCTGGTAATAGATAGATAGATAGGTTTTCTTAATACCGGTATTAACAGAGATAATGTTATCTTGTCCCCATTCAGTGAACTTAGATAAGTCTTGATTTTTTGGAGACTGCTGTACTGAGCTGCGAATTAGAGGTATTAAGCTTTGTGAACGCGTGTTTAAGTGTGAAGTAAGTGTGAATGGATTGAGTGAATGGATTGGGTGACACATATGAATTAGGAATAAGGTTGGAGCCAGGACTGATTCTTGTGGCACATCAGCATTAATCTAGTGGAAATTGGAAAATACATCATTTTCTCTTATCAGTGGAACAAAAGATAATAGGCCATAGCAAGGAAGTTTGGATAGCAGGGTACGGTGCTAGACTCTGTCAAAGCTTTAGAAACTACAGGAGTACTCAGTGGAGTGTATCTCTCCGACAAGGGCAACGTAATTTCCAAACTATTCGTAATAGATTACGTTTGCTCTTCACTGATTAGGGTTTCGCAAAAAATGTTTTCCGGAGCCACAGTCTGTAATACGATTCGGATCGGTCCCAAATGTTAATCGAATATTCCCTGGGACATGGGTTATCTACCCACCAAATTTGGTCCAAATCTCTCCCGTAGTTTTTGAGTAATCTTGCTAACAGACAGACTAACAAACATCAGTACAAAAAGTTTATCGATTGTTCCCTGGGACATGGGCTGTCTACCCACCAAATTTTTTCCAAATCTATCTTTTAGTTCTCGAATAATCCTTTTAACAAACAAACAGAGGTAAAAACATACTCTTCTTGTCGGAGAGAAATATCAAGGGCTACTGCTTGGGTTTCTCGGTGTTGGTCAGTTGACCGATGGATGATATGTATCAAGAGATTGCGTATATCAACATTGGATCTTTCGTGTCTGAAACTATACTGACTGCCATTAATCAATTTGATGGATTCAAGATGTTTAACAATATGCTTATTAAATACAATCTCAAATACTTTACCAAGTGAAGATGTGATTGCTATTGGTCTGTATTCAGAGGGGTCAAAAGGACTTTCTTTCTTTGGGACTGGGTGGATATTGGTTTCTTACAAGAATTAGGGAATGAAAAAGTACCGATGCATAATCTGAATAATTTAACTAGAACAAAAGCAAGCTCTGGTTAACACTTTTCAAAACGATTGGAGGAATTCCATCTGGACCTGGAACTTTGTTGGTTGGTAAATTATCTAGAATGGATTTACGTATCAAGTTTGTATTGTAAGTGGGGCAATTTCGGGAGAGTCGAGTTCTAGTACAGAAACGTTTTAACTAACTTCCTTTTAGGTAGAAATTGTGGCACACTTACTAGCAAGGGTGTTCGCTTTTCCACGTGGGTCATTTATAACGTTTCCTTCCAAAGATTTTAGTGAAAGAATGGGTGATGACTTGTTAAAGCTGAATAAAAACATTTGAGATTTGACCGGAATATTCTGCTGTCATTAGGATTACTTATTAGTCTGGATGCTCGGTTGTGAAGAAAATTTGATTTAGCGAGATTTATTTCTGCCTTTGCATGGTTTTTCGGAATTTTTAATTGACTGAGCCAATCAAATGAATCTGATTTTAAGTAAAAGCTATATGCTAAAGACTTTTGGGTAACTGCTCTGGCACAATTGCTGTCAGGCCATTTTAGGGAGTCCGAGATGAACAGTTCCATATTAGCGCTTGCATTAAGTCATTAAAGTAGGACTGGGCAGAATTGATGTCAGTAGAGAAGAAAGACTGTCATGGAATATCTGCAAGATAATTTCTTGATCCATCCCTGTCTCCCCCATCAAAGTGCCATCTGGTCGCCCTGAGTGGTTCAGAACGGACAGTTTGGGGGATACTGACTAATGAGACTTTGATGAGATTGTGGTGGAAGGATCCAAGTAGTGACAGTACCTCTATCATGTACTGATCTGGGTTACCGGTATTTGTCAGGAAAAAGTCCAAGAGATAGGGACGATGGTCAGAAGATCTGGTAATTTGGTTGGTTGTTTCACCAATTGCATGAGATTAAATGATTCTGCCTCGCATCCTAGACCAGAATTGTCAGTTTTGGCAGAATGCATTTAACCACTCTGCATTATGGATATTATAATCAGTCAGCAAAATTGCTAACTTCAGTGGTACGAATGGGGTTAAGGTTGGCAAGCTGTGTGGTAATGGAGTCAGATATGTTGGGTTCTGAAGAAGCATTGGGGAAGTGATGAACAATGCAGATATAGGCAAATTGGTAACATTTAGATAATCTTGTCTGTATAATGAATAATCAAACTTAGCTGAAGTGTAGTTCAAGACAGTGCCAACTGCATTTTCTGATTTTATATAACAACAGTTGCCACTCTTGTTATCGCCTTCCTTTGCAAGGCGGGGTGATAATGCTATTGCCCGCATGTGTGTGTGTGTGTGTGTGTGTGTGTGTGTGTGTGTGTGTGTGTGTGTGTGTGTGTTCTTATCTAATTCTTACCTAATTGTATCTTTACAGGAATGAGTCAAGCTCGTACTGTCCCGTGTCTTAAACAATATTTATCGTACATATCCTTAAATTTGTGAATTGTTTTGGCACACACTATTTCATTCGGTAGTGCATTCCACTGATCAGTTGCTCTAATTGGGAAACTAAATTTCCTTACGTCTTTATCACCTCTCTTTTTATGCAGTTTCTTGCAGTGTCCTCTTGCTGATGCTTCCCCATACGTTAAGTAATCATTTATGTCTATTTTCTCCTTCCCTGATATGCATTTATATAGCATAATCATGTCACCTCTTTTCCTTCTCTCCTGTTGTGTTGGTACATTCAGTTTATTTAGTCTTTCTTCGTAGCTTAGATCCCTTAAGCTTGGTACCCATCTTGTAGCGGCCCTTTGAACTTTTTCAATCTTGTCTATGTGTTTTTTGAGATGAGAACTCCAGACTACTGATGCATACTCCAGGGTTGGTCTGATGAATTATGTTATTATCTTTCTTAGCATGTCTTCATTTATGTATGTTAACGCTAGTCTCATATTGGCAAGCAGTGAATACATGTTCCATACCTTCTGACTGATGTGGTCAGCCGGAGATAGTCTGTTATTGACAATCACACCTACGTCCTTCTCTCTTTCTGATGTGGTAGGGTTTCCTAATGTATAATCCCAATCAGGTCTTTTTCCACTTTTACCAAACTTGATTACATGGCAATTGTCCACGCTGAATTCCATTTGCCATGTATTGCTCCATTCGTGAAGTTTATTTAATTCTTCTTGTAGTTCTTTACAAGAGTCTGTGTTAGTAATTCTTTGTATTTTTGCATCATCTGCAAACATGTTTAGATAGCTTTCATTTCCAGTGTTACTGTCTATATCATTTATATACACTAAAAACATGATTGGTGCCAGCACTGAGCCCTGTGGTACTCCATTAGTCACTTCTTTCCATATGAGTACCATAATTTCCCCTTAGTACTGTTCTCATTTTTCTTTTCATGAGAAGAGAGAGTTATATGTGGAAAGGAAGAGAGAGGTGAAAAGATTAGTAAGAGAGAGTAAGAAGTGAGTGGATGAGGAATTTGGAAGGAATTTGAGTGTAAAGTGGAGGGACTGTAAGAAAATTTTCTGGAGAGAAGTGAAAAGAGTAAGACAGGGTGGAAGTGAAGTTAGCAGGGGAGTGAAAGATAAAAATGGTAGATTACTAGTGGAGAAGGGAGAAAAAGTGAGCAGATGGAGAGAACACTTTAAGGAATTGTTGAACGTAGAGGATGGAAGTAATGCGAGTATAAGTGGCTGGGGAATGGCTGGGAGAAGGAGGGAGGTGAGAAGACAGGAAGAAATCAGTAGGATAGAAGTTGTGGAAGCAATGAAGAAAGTTAAATCGGGGAAAGCCCCAGGAATTGATGGAGTGTGTGGTGAAATGCTGAAGCATGGGGGAGAGATAGTAGTAGAATGGATGTGGAAGATGTGCAGATTGGCCTGGGAGGAAGGTAGAGTCCCGGAGGATTGGAAGTCAGGTATAATTATTCCCTTGTACAAAGGAAAAGGGGAAAAAGAAGTGTGTGGTAATCATAGGGGCATTTGTCTTCTTAGTATAATAGGAAAAGTGTATGGTAGGATACTTATAGACAGAGTTAGAGAAAGAACAGAGAAATTAGTTGGAGAAGAACAGGGAGGCTTTAGGAAGGGAAGAGGTTGTGTAGATCAGATATTCATTCTTAGATCTCTAGTGGAAAAGTTTCTAGAGAAGGGAAAGAAGTTGTATGCGGCTTTCATGGATTTGGAGAAAGCATTTGACAGGGTGGATAGACAAGGATTGTCGAAAGTGTTAAGAATATATGGAGTAGATGGGAAGTTGTTGAATGCTGTGAAGAGTATGTACGATGGTGCGAAGGCTGCAGTGCGTGTGGATGGTGAACTGAGTGAATTTTTCTCTTTGAAAGTTGGTTTGAAACAGGGATGTGTCATGTCTCCATGCTTGTTCAATCTGTACATGGATGGGGTAATAAAAGAGGTACAAGGTAGGGTAGTGGATGTTGGAGTGGCCCTGGTGAGAGAGGATAGTGTTTGGAAACTCCCTGTACTGTTGTTTGCAGATGATACTGTGTTGTTGAGTGAAGACGAAGGGGAGCTGCAAGGCTTGGTGGATGAGTTTGAGAGAGTGTGTAAGAAACGGAACCTAAAGGTGAATGTAGGGAAGAGTAAAGTGATGGTCTTTGAGAGAGGTGAAGTTAGTGAATGTACAGCGAGGTTGGATGGTGATGAATTGGAAAATGTGAGTACGTTTAAGTATTTGGGTAGTGTGATGAGTAAGGATGGAGGTTTGGAGGGTGAAGTGCTTGAAAGGGTACAGCAGGGAAGAAAGGTTGCTGGTTCCTTGAAAGCAGTGATAAGAAACAGGGAAGTGAGCATGGAAGTGAAAAAGTTACTACATGACAGTATTGTGATACCAACTCTAACGTACGGAAGTGAAGCTTGGACATTGTTGGAAGGACACAAGTCAAGAGTGAGAGCAGTGGAAATGAGTTATTTAAGAGGAGCCTGTGGAGTCACGTGGAGGGACAGGCTGACGAATGAGGATATAAAGGAGCGTTGTGGTGTGGATGTGGATGTGATAGGAAGCGTTATGAGGAACACACTGAGGTGGTTTGGCCATGTGGAGAGGATGGAGGGTGAAAGACTGACGAAGAGAGTGTATGTGAGTGAGGTGGAGGGGGGAAGAGGGAGGGGGAGGCCGAGGATGAGATGGAGGGATGGGGTGGAGAGGTATATGAGAGAGGGGGGTGTGAGTTGGGAGCAGGGCAGTGAAATGGCGGGGGACAGGGCGACTTGGAGGCGATTTGTTTGTGGCCACCCCAAACGGGATTGAGGTGTCTGGCAATAGATAGATAGATAGATAGAAAATCTTGCATCCAACAATACAGTTTGCCTCGAATTCCTCCTTGATGGTACAGTTTCCATAAAAGTCTTTGGTGTGGTACTGTGTCAAATGCTTTCTTGAAATCTAAATAGATACTGTCCACCCATCCTTCTCTTTCCTGTAATGTGTCTGTTACTCTGTCATAGTAGCTCAACAGATTAGTAACACATGATTTTCCTTTTCTGAAACCAAACTGTCTTTCTGTTATCATACTATGTCCTAGGTGATTTACCCAAGCTTTTCTTATAAGCTTTTCTAATACCTTGCTTACAACACTGGTTAGTGATACTGGTCGGTAGTTAAGTGGATTTTGTCTATTCCCTTTCTTGAATGAGGGAACAATGTTTGCTTTTTTCCAAATATCAGGTAGTTTACCTTCACACAAGGATTTCTTGAAAATTACCGTAAAAATAATGGTTTACTTAACTCCTTTGCACATTCACGTAGCACCCAACATGAAATTTCATCAGGACCATTTGCTTTTCCTTTGTCTAATTTACTTAGCTCCTCCTGTATTTCTTTTTCTGATGTTTGTATATCTGGTAGTATGTGTGGGCTTGCATGTTCCACATAATCCCTTTCAATTTTTTTTCCTCTGTAAAAACTGATTGGAAATTCTTGTTTAGTGCTTCACAAATATCCCTCTCTTGTGTATAGGTGATTCCATCGTCCGTAATGGATTGTATTTTATCTTTTACTTTGGTTTTGCTTCTGATGTAGCTGTAAAATAGCTTTGGTTGATCACTACTTTTATTTATGATATCCTCCTCAAACTGTTTTTGGGCTTCCCTCCTTATTCTTGTAAAATCGTTTCTTGCCTGTTTGTAATTATTATATGCCTTTCACTACTGTGTCTTCTGTATCTACAGTATCCCACAACAAATCTCTTTTTTTTTTTTTCATTTTTTACATTCTGTATTGAACCATTTCTTTCTTTTCTTTTCTGCTTCTTTGTGCTGTGGGATGTACTTCTGGACTCCTATTTCATAAAGTTCACAGAATTTTTCATATATAGCATTTAAATCTTGTCCTCTAAGCTCCTTTTCCCAAGCAATTTCTAAGAAATACTTCTTTAGGTCATGATACTTTCCCTTTTTATAGTTTGGGCTCTTTTTGTAACTTTCATTGTTGTTATCTATGTCATATGCAATCCTGAAATTGCAATTTAGTACTGCATGGTCGCATTTGCCGAATGGAGGGTGATATATTAAATTGTCAATATCGTTTTCTTGCCTAGTAAATATGAGATCTAGCATTGAGGGCACATCGAGTCCTCTTTTTCTGGTGCTTTCCCTTATATGTTCCGTTAGGAAAAACTCTTGCACAAGATCCAGGAACTTTTGGTTCCAACAGCTTTCTTGACTTATTATATCTAGAGTATTCCAATTTATATTTGTATTAAAATCTCCAGTTAGTATAATTCTTTTCGATTTCTCTTCCATTTCCTGTAGTAATGCTCTTGAACTCTGAATTGTACTCTCCGCCAGGTCCTCATATTTGTCTCTTTTTCCCATGTGTTTGACCTGGGTGGCATGAACAAATTGGCTACAATTACTTTCCCTTCAGATGTATTTATCACTACTGCAATCAGTTCTACTTGTGAGGGTATATCTAATTATATTTCTTTGACTTTTAGATTTTTCTTAGTTAATATTATAATTCCTTCTCCTTCTTTTAAGTTCCTATCTCTTCTCCGTATATTATATTCCTCTAAGTTTAGGATGTCATTCGATATCCTTGGTGTTAATTTTGTTTCAGTTAGGCATATTATATGTGGTTCATATTCTCTGACATAATCATTCATCTCTAATAATTTAGATACCATTCCATCCACATTTGCATACATCAACTTAATCATCTTGTTTATATACTTGTCATGATTTGGTTCTACCAACTGCCTCCTTTTTATTCCCTCCTGTTTATGTACCACCTTCGTACCTGCAATCCAATTACTTTGTAAAAAAAAAATGTATTCTTCTCCTCCTCTGATCTTCCCTCATTTTTTGTTTTTGCTTCCTCTCTCTTCTCTTTCAGTAATTCCAGTTCCTCTTGTGTTAGGTATCTTTTTATCCATACAATTTTGAACTCCTCTTTTTCCATAAGATTCTTTGGATTTTTTAGGATCTCCTCCACGGTGCTTACACTCTGGAAGGTTACCTTTAGGGGTCTTGACTTGCTTTTCTCGTATTTCCCTAACCTTTTGTGTTCCTCTATGTCTTTACTACAGATTTCCTCTGATACATCTTTCAATATGCCCATTACTTTTGCCATCTCCTTTTTGTCTCTTGAGATCTTGTTTTTTACTTCTTCCTCTTCTATAGCAGTGATTACTATAGATTTGTTGATATCTACTGAATCTCTGACTAACTTAGGATTGTTTTGGATGATTCTTTTCACTTCCTTTTTAATGCTTATTTCTTCCACCCTTGTTTCCAAGTCTTTCTTTACTTTCACCATTTCAGCATAAGTGGTTTCCGCATCATTTTTGTAGCTTTGCACAACTTCATTCGCCTGTGTTATCTTCTCCTCAATATCACTGCTCTGATCTATCAGACTGCTTACTTGCGTAATTGTCTCTGTATCATTTTTGAACTCTTCCATAATACTTTCGTGGTTGACTGCTGTACTTGCCATTTCACTAATTTTCCTCCTAAGTGTACCCACTTCAATTGTTAACTCATCTATGGCTGTGTCTTTCTTGTTGACTTCCTTTCCTAATTTTTCTATTTCTTCCTTTTGCAAGTGCATCTGTTTCTTAATTTCATCAATCTCATTTTGAAAAGCCGTCTCTGACCTGTGTACTCGTTCACCCAGCTTGTTGTGAGTCTCCATTTCAACCAATTCTTGGTAGAAATCATCATTCTGCTTTCTACCTTTATCCCTTTTCTTTTCCAAATTTACTTTACTAAAGCATGTGGTCATTTTGCAATACTAAAAGCGCATATAGTACTTACATTCCCTGGGACAGATTGTAGACTAAACAACGATCAGCTGATTGTGCACATTCTTGCGCTGCTTGTTTACTTTTCTGTTTGACCAAGTCTTAATTAAAACTTCTTTTTTATATTAGAACACCATTTAGTCTAACCTTGTACAGAGCTTGACTCATACAAAGATACTTATTTAGTTAATGCCGCTGGCCAAGTTGGCCAGGTATAGAGCGGTGTCGACGTGTGTCTGCTCTCTCTTGGTGCCTTGGTGTGTGTGTGTGTGTGTGTGTGTGTATTCCCACTATATCTCATGAACAGCTTGAGCTATCAGCATGAAACCTTCTTGGTATCAAATATTGCCAAAATCTTGGCCAAGTTCGAAAATGGGCACTCGGGGTCAAGGTCAGGGTCATCAAAGTGGCTGCCAAAAGTCAACTACTTTTTATCGCCCACCTTTAGCACCATCTCATGAACTGCTTGAGCTATGAGCTATCACCATGAAATCTTCAGGGTATCAAGACATGGCAAAAATCTTGGACTTGGCCAATAGCATATTCTGGCAGGGTATTAGCATTCGGATCCCAAATGCTTTTCTTTCAATATGGAAGTTTGTGGAGACAGTAGCCAGGAAAACTAAATGGGGATATGACAGTAGATGGAGAGATTTGGGTTTCTCTGAGAAATAGGGGTTACAGATTGGTGAAAAAAAGTGTACAGAATTTAGATTCGTACTAAGACCGACCACGGATGTTAGCAAAATTTAAGGCTGAACCTGCAATTTCTCCTGTACCTAGTAGCTTTACTGCGACCAGCAGAGCCCTTGTGCTGCCAGTCCTACCCTGCCAGTGGTGGTAATCCGAGGTACCACCAAATTTGCTGATAATACTGCAACGGCTACTACTATGAGGGGATGGAAATAGGTGTGATATCTAATGTGCATGTAGTGTGGTGTAGACAGTATAAGGTAGAGGTATTATGAGAGTATGCTGACCTACTCTCAGTATTAATGAAAACACTGAAAGTGTTCAGCAAAGGGAGATGGTCAGGAACAGGTCCTGAGGGCTGGGGAAACGAGAGCCTCAGCTCTCCTTGTCACCAGCCTGCCCTCCACTTTGGGAGTACCGCCCTGTTTGACTGGTGCTACAGTCTACTCTCTACAATACATCTTTGGTTTGACAGACATCTGATAATGGTCATATCAGTTTAAAATCAGTGGTTATTGACTAAAACACTGGTTGTCGTATATTTGTCACTCTTCTACAAGTAGTTGCCATATAACACCGAGTGCCACTGCACCCTACAACGGCGCAAATATTATGTCAATATGCCGTGGCAGCCATCTATTTCTTACAGGTGCTTGGGGTCCGTGCCTGTAAATCATCAATCATAATATAGCCTATAAACAAAGGTCATGCTGTTCACCCTTTTTGACAAGCAAGGAATTCTGCTTATGTAATTTAAGGTATTGTAAACGATGCATTTCGCTTCGAATTTTTATAACGTTTGCATCATGCAGCAACACAGAGACACTGTGAGGCAGGATGGTGGTGTCTGTTTCACCAGGACAACACAGCAAGCCGTGCAGTATTCGTTACCATGCTGATCTGAATGTGTGTGTGTGTGTGTGTGTGTGTGTGTGAGAGAGAGAGAGAGAGAGTTAATTAAAACTTTCCATTTATTATTACAGTATTTTGATCACACTTAGTTCATAACACCACCGCTATTATCCCACACAATTATCTTCGAGTTTACAATTGACTGGTGAACATCCATTAACCCGTATTACACTAGGTTAATCACACCAGAGTGTAACTGCAAAGATCATTAATCCGGCAAATGAATAAAAAAAATCCATATTAATTAGCGGATATATATATCGCTTATAAAACTCTCAACATTGTAATCATTATAAACCAGATTTAATTAGGGCAAAAGTGGATTCATTTACTTCATTATCATTTTATTACTTAGTCATAACTGTGTAGAGGACGGGAAGGAAAAGAGAGTCGAAGTAAAAAAGGAAACGAGGGTAAGGGGAAAAGGAGACAAGGAGAATGAAAGGAGAGGGAAATGAAAGTGGGAGGTAGCAGTCAGGGAGATAAGAGGAGGAAGGAAAGAGGGACAAAGGAGAAGTAGGAAACAACGGAGAGGGGTGAGGAAGGGAGCCAGGGGAATGGAAGAAGGAAAGAGAGGGGTAGAAGACGCAATGAAGGAAAGGAAGAAGAAGAAAATGGATGAAGGTTGTAAGGCTAGGGGAATAATGAGAGAAGAAATAATACCGAAGTGTATGGGAAGGGAGAGGAAGGTAGCGAAGGGCGGTGAGGATGGGAATAACAGAAATGCGAAGAAAAAAGTAGGGGAGAGCGTGGAAAGCAAAGAAAGGAGGGAGGGAAGCAAAACAGAGATTGGAAAGAATAAAATTATACCGTACTTTGGGAAGCGAGAGAACGGTTGTCTGGAGGATAAGACTAGTTCAATGTTTGCGATGAAGTGAGAAGGTAACGACTGCATAGGAGGGCAGCGTATATTCTGTTATAAACTGTTTACCTTCGGCATTATTTAAGCCTGGGCTCATTAGGATGGAAATGGCTTCTGTAATGTAGTATTTACAGAACAGTGTCTATATCTACTGAGGGGGCAGAAAGGAAGGTTATGGGAATAATGTAAGAAAGGAAGGACGGGAGAGGAAGGAAAAGGAGGAGAGAGAGAGAGAGAGAGAGAGAGAGAGAGAGAGAGAGAGAGAGAATGGGATAGGAGGGGAAGAAAAGGAAGGAAGAAAGGAAGTTTATGGGAAGGTGGCACAAATCCCTTCCATACCACAGTCTCAATATCATTTTGGCTTGGATTATTCAGTTATCTGTATTATTTGAAACAGTGCATAAAGGACGATGAAAATGGAAGGCAAGGAGTGGTGGGAAGTGAAAGGGGACTAGGAGGGAGAGAGAAAGAGGACAGAGGGGTAAAAGGGAGAAGGGGAGTGAATGAGAAATGAAAAGGGATAATGAGAGAGGAAAGAAAAGGAAAGAGAGAGGATGGGAGGAGACGCAGGGAAGAATGAAAATGGAAATAAATGGGATGGCCTAGAGAGGCACGAAAGACTGATGGATGGAGGGAAGTAAAGAGGGGAGAGAAGAAGAATGAATGTGTTTTGGAAGGGAGAACTAATTGGTTCTCTGCATTACAAACTATAGTTTATTTTGGTCATTATGGCTTCATTTATTTAATTACTTTTATTTTAATTCTTTTATCTTACTTTATCTTGCTGGTGAGAGGAAGGTGACCGAAAGAAGCAAGGGAAAAGAAGAAACGAAGGAGAGAGGATGGAAATCGTAGAGGGAAACGAAAGAAACAAAGATGAGAGGAAAGATGGAAGGGGAGAGGAAGAGAGAAGATAAGAGAAGGAGGAGAATAAGGGGGAAGAGGAAAGAATGAGCTAATTGGAAAGAGGTTGGAGAGGTTAAGCAAAAACAAAGATAAAAAAGCAGATGCGAGTATTAAGAGAAATAAGGTAACAAGGCATGAGAACAGACAGACCGTGATGAACCTACCGGATGACTGAAAAAATATGTATTAGAATAAAGTAGAAGGCAGATTAGGAACACTGAAAGTTAAACCGTGGTAAGAAAGAAAGAAAAAAAAAAAAACATTGGTTGGGAGGAAAGGAAGAGAGTGGAAAAAAGGAGTGGAAGACTGGGGGAAGCAGAACGGGCTCGATTTAAGACAGGAATGGAAAGGAAGCGAAGAAGGGAATGGCGATAGATGAAGAATGAAGAGGAGAATACGAAAGGAGGTAGATAAAGAGTACAACAGCCTCTTTTCTACTTTAGTCATATTGCAGGTAGGCCACTTAATTTGTAAAAAAAAATCCCTTCACTTCGATCACGCCCTACACTTCATCTTTTTTTCTTTCCACCACGACTAACCAGAGACTTTTAAAAACTGGATGGGTTAGACACATGATTCATAAAGCCCTTCAAAACGTGAGATCATTTCAAAGCTGAATGATCTTGACTAAACGGTAATAAAAAATGCAGCAAGACACCATTGTAAGGAAAAGGTTGAGTCCCCTAATATCGATGGGTTTATGAAGTATCTCCATAAACCCACTCTCTTCGAAGACATCTAACAGTACTATCACTACCGGAAGGCGACATTATTCAGGGTAACAGAATGATACGTAATGAAGGGTTAAGCGCCAGAGTGAATAATAAAAGGAAAACAAGGAATTGGTACGAAAATTTTAGCAACTATGGAACGGAAGCGGTAAGTACAGAGTGGAAGGGAAGTTGGGAGAGGGAAGAGAGGAACAGAAAAAGTGGACAGAGGAATGCAAAGGAGAGAAAAGACGGGAATGAGAATATTAACGACAGATGTATATGAAATGAAGCACCGAAAACACGGACCCCAAGCTGTCGACGCAAAGCGTTGCTCGATGTGCCTCCGCCAAGCCTTGCACACGGACTTGCCATAAAACCTCCATAACTTTGCTGACCTAATCAGTTGATCCCACTACCACCATCTTGGCGTGAGTGAGAGACTAAATCACATCACCCCTGACGGTGGTTTTGGGTTGGGTGGGAAACCAGTTGAGGTGGTAAGGAGAAGGAAGACAAAGGCAAAAATCTGGGAGGGGGAAAGAGAAACCCTGAGTTGGGGACGAGGTGGGGAAATAGATTGCCCTACTTGCAGGCCAAACTCGAAAATCCCGACCGGGGAAGGATAAGCTGGCCCTTTCCAAACCCTTGCCCACCCCTGACCTCCTCTCCTCCCAGCTCTTTCCCTTCCCCCACCACCTCTGCACATTATTGTTCAAGTTCTCATTGGTTAAGGACACTCACTCACTACCACCTCTCCCTTACCTCATTATTTACAAATATTAACACTTAAGCCTTATATAGGTGTAGTATGCAAAAAAAAAAAAAAAAAAATAGAGAAGTGTTACTGAGTCCCTAAACAAATGAGAAGAAATGCCACACACACACACACACACACACACACACACACACACACACACACACACACACACAAATGCAAGGATGAACCCAAACTGTTTTATAGATTTGTTAATGGCAAACTGAAACAAAAGGAAGGAATCACCAAGCTGAAAGTAGAAGGAGAGGTCTTTAAGGATGCGGCAATGCAAGCAGAAATAATGAACAAACGTTTCCAGTCAGTTTTCACTAAAGAAAAGGAGCTTGTGGAAGGGGAGGGAGTGATTAGAAATGTTCCGGTGATGAAAGATATAAAAGTGGAGGTACAGGAAGTGTATAAATTACTGGAAGCTCAAGATGTAAGGAAAGCCCCAGGACCTGATGGAATTTCTAACTGGGTACTGAAGGAATGCAGAGAACAACTGGCGGATAAAATTCACAGCTTAATTGTATGCTCACTGGAAGAGGGGAAAGTGCCACAAGAATGGAAGAGGGCAAATGTGGTACCAATTTACAAGGGAGGAAACAGGGAAGAACCCCTGAATTATAGACCAGTGTCTCTAACCAGCATGGCCGCAAAATTGTGTGAGAGAATCCTGAAAGACAGATGGATAAAATATCTGGAAGAGATGAATATCTTGGCTGAATGTCAGTTTGGATTCAGAAGTGGAAGGTCATGTGTTTCTAACTTGTTGAGCTTTTACTCAAGAGCGATTGATGTGGTACAGGAGAGAGATGGTTGGGTGGATTGTGTGTACTTAGACTTAGAGAAGGCCTTTGACAAGGTACCTCATAAGAGACTAATGTGGAAACTAGAATATATAGGAGGACTAAAGGGGAAACTTCTGGAATGGATGAGAGACTTTTTGAGAGACAGACAAATGAGGACAGTAATAAAGGAAAAGATGTCTGGATGGAGGGAAGTAACAAGTGGAGTCCCTCAAGGCTCAGTGTTGGCGCCAGTAATGTTCCTGATTTACGTAAATCATATGGTAGCTGGAGTGAACAGTTATGCAAGTCTGTTTGCTGATGATGTAAAGATCTTGAGGAAGATAGAGGTTGAGGAGGATTGTAAAATACTGCAGGAAGATTTGGATAGGATACACAATTGGAGCCGGACGTGGGAAATGAAATTTAATGTAAAGAAATGTAAAATATTGGAAATGGGTAAAAGTACCAGGAGACCATCACTAAATTATTTTTTGGGTAATGAATTAATCACAAAAAGGAGAGAAGAGAAAGATTTGGGAGTGCTGGTCCAAGATAGCTTGTCACCAGAAAAGCACATTAACAAGATAGTTGGAGAGACTTATAAACTCTTGACTAACATAAGAGTAGCATTTCATTATATGGATGAGGAAATGATGAAAAAATTTACAGTGGCCATGATCCGCCCCAGGTTAGAATATGCAGCGGTAGTGTGGTCCCCACACAAAAAGAAAGATATAAACAAGATTGAGAGAATACAAAGAACAGCAACCAAGATGGTCCCCAGTCTGACAGACCTGTCATACAGAGAGAGGCTGGAAAAACTGGATTTGCCTTCGTTAGAGGAAAGGAGAAAGAGGGGAGACATGATTGCGGTGTTCAGGACCATGGTTGGAGTAGATAAAATTGACAAAGAAGATCTGTTTGTATGGGATAAGAGAGCAACAAGAGGACATGGAATGAAATTGAAAAAGTCAAGCTGCTTGAAGGATATCAAGAAATATAGCTTTCCTTACAGAAGTATAGACTTGTGGAATTGCCTGGACAAAGAGATCGTCCAGTCTAGAAACTTAAACGAGTTTAAAGCCAAATTTGACTTATTGAGAAACAGCGACGGAAACCCAGGAGCATAGTACATTCCGTGTATATCACAATTAGGTATATTAGGTAAATATATATATTTTTTTTTTTTATGCGAGGAAGAAGGAACCAAAGGCCATGAGCCCGCAGTAACAGTTCCCTCCAAGAGAAAAACAAAATACAATAGAGAGCCAAATTCAAGATCCGATCATTTTGAGATGCCTGGACACACTACGTTTGAAAGACTGGAGATCATAGGCAGCAGGAAATACAGACAGAGGGAGACAGTTCCAGAGCTGACCTGTTGCATAAATGAAAGACTGGGAGTAACGGTTAACTCTTGCATTAGAGAGTTGGACAGAAAAGGGATGAGAGTTTGCTGCCAGACGGGTGCTACGCGCCCGTCGTAGAGGTGGAGGAATGCAAGCAGACAGTTCAGAGGAGCAGTGACCATTAAAGTAGCGATAGAAAAGAGATAAAGATGCAACAGTGCGGCGAAGAGACAGAGGTTGAAGGGAGTCAGTAAGAGGAGGAGAGTTAATGAAACGAAAAGCCTTTGACTTCACCCTATTGAGAAGAGCTGTATGTGGGGAGCCTCCCCACACATGAGAGTTGTACTCCACACAAGGGCGGATAAAACCCCTGTATAGAGTCAACAATTGTGCAGGGGTAAAGAGCGGAGTCGGCTTAGCACACCCAATCTCTTGGAAGCAGATTTTACAAGAGATGCAATATGATCTTTCCAAGATAAGTCCCGAGTAAATGAAACCCCAAGCATGTTCAAGGATAATACAGGATTAAGCTGAATATTATTAAACATTAGTGGGTATACCTGTGGAAGATTTTGTCGGGTTGATAGGTGTAAGAACTGAGTCTTAGATGCATTAAAGACAACCATATTATTTTTACCCCAGTCAGAGATATGAGCCAAGTCAGACATTAGGTGTGCCATAGCCTCATCCCTTGTTTCTTGAAGTAACTGTTGAGATGGGCGTTGCGGGAACCGAATGGAAAGGTGAAGGGTGGAGTCATCAGCGTATGAGTGGATAGGGTTAGATGTACAGCTTAGAAGATCATTGATGAATAAAAGGAAGAGAGTTGGTGATAGGACAGAGCCCTGAGGAACACCACTGTTGATAGATCTAGGAGAAGAACGATGGCCGTCTACAACAGCGGCTATAGAACGACCAGAAAGGAAGCTAGCAATGAAGGCACAGATAGAAGGATAGAAACCGTAGGAGGGCAGTTTGGAAATTAAAGATTTTTGCCAGACTCGATCGAAAGCCTTTGAGATGTCAAGTGCAATGGCAAAGCTTTCGCCAAAGTCCCGAAATGAGGATGACCAGGAGTCTGAAAGGTAGGTGAGAAGATCGCCAGTGGAGCGTCCCTGACGGAACCCATACTGACGATCGGAAAGAAGGTTGTGATAGGAAAGATGCCTTAAAATTTTTCTATTAAGAATTGACTCGAAAACTTTTGAAATACAGGACGTTAAAGCAATTGGACGATAGTTGGAGGGTTGGGAGTGGTCACCCTTCTTTGGGACTGGCTGAATGAGAGCAAACTTCCAGCAAGAAGGAAAGGTACAAGTTGACAGACAAAGGTGAAACAGTTTGCCTAGGCAGGGTGTAAGCACAGAAGCACAGTTCTTGAGAACAACAGGAGGGACCCCATCAGGCCCATATGCCTTGTTAGTACTGAGGCCAGTGACGGCAGAAAATACATCAACTGAAGAAATTTTAATGTCAGCCATGAGGAAGTCAGAGGGGGGAAGTGATGGAGGAACAGCACCGGAATCGTCTAAGGTGGAATTGGAGGAGAAAGTCTGTGCGAAGAGATCTGCTTTATCAGTAGAAGAAATAGCTACAGAACCATCAGAGTAGAAAAGAGGAGGGAAGGATGATGAGGTAAAGTTGTTAGAAAGATTTTTGGCAAGGTGCCAGAAGGAGCGGGAAGAATTCGAGTTGGAGAGTTGAGAGCATTTAGTATGGATGAAATTATTTTTAGTAGAGCGAAGGACAGACTTAGCACGATTCCGGGCAGAAACATAAAGATTATGTGATTCAGGGGTGGATTGGCTACGGTACCTTTTGTAGGCCTTCTCCTTGTTGCGGACAGCATTAGAACAAGCGTGATTAAACCAAGGCTTTCTTGCGTTAGTCAAAGGATATGAGAAAGGAATGTATGCTTCCATGCCCGAGAGAATAACCTCCGTAATGCGCAAGGCACACTCAGATGGCTCACGGCCATGGAAGCAATAATCATTCCAGGGAAAATCAAAGAAGTACTGCCTGAGGGCCTCCCAGTCAGCGGCTCCAAAATGCCACAGACGACGTTTCCCTGGAGGGTCCACAGGCCGTACCGGAGTAATAGGACAGGTTAACGTAATAAGGTTGTGATCGGAGGAGCCCAACGGAGAGAAAAGATTAACAGAGTAAGCAGAAGGATTAGTTGTGAGGAAGAGGTCAAGTATGTTGGAGCTCTCTCCAAGGCGGTCAGGGATACGGGTAGGGTGCTGTACAAGCTGCTCTAGGTCATTAAGGATAGAAAAGATGTAGGCTTGTTCACCAGGTGGATCCGTGAAAGGAGAGGAGAGCCAAAGGTGGTGGTGAACATTGAAATCTCCAAGAATGGAGATTTCAGAGAAAGGAGAAATGGACAGAATGTGTTCCATCGTAGAAGTAAGATAGTCAAAGAATTTTTGATAGTCAGTAGAATTAGGGGATAAGTAAACAGCACAGATATATTTAGTCAGAGAATGACAGGAAAGCCGAAGCCAGAGTGTGGAGAATTCAGAAGAATCAAGTTCAGGAACACGAGAGCAAGATAAGTCGTTGCGTATGTATACACAACAGCCACCTTTGGCTTTGAAATGAGTATAGAGAAAGTAGGAGGATACAGAAAAGGGTTTGCTGTCAGTTGCCTCAGACAGCTGAGTCTCCGTTAGAAAAAGAAGGTGAGGCTTAGAGGAGGAGAGGTGATGCTCAACAGAGCGAAAGTTAGATGAAAGGCCGCGAACGTTGCAGAAATGTAGAAGAAGAGAGTCAGTGGTTCCAGGCACCTCGAGTCGTCACCGGGAGAGGGGCAGATGGCGGGGGCATTTATGGTCCCCCCCCTGGGGACTCCGAGGCTGGGTGAATTGACGCCATTTTTGGTGAATTTTGAATAGGAAGTGTAGTGTGTACTGTGCATGTAGTTTGGTGAAGATAGAGAAATTTGTACTGGAGAGCATGCTGGCCTACTCTCTGTGTAACTGAGACACTGAGGTGGTGCATGAGAAAAACATTCATGTGTGTAAAGGTAGACTTGATAAATGTGGATATGGAGACAGGACAATACGAGCATTGCTCAATTCCTGTATACTACAAATAGGTAAATAGGTAAATACACACACACACACACACACACACACACACACACACACACACGCAGAGGAGAATGAGAGGAAAGAGGGAAGGTCGGTGATTCCTAAGCTGCCACTCCTGGGATGTTGCATCGGCCCACATTTGTAGAATGGTAGGAGAGGTGGAGGGAAGAAAGGTGGTTAGAAGAAATGATGGTTGAAATGAGACTAAATGTAAAATAAGTCGACCCCATAACTTGACCTTTGACTCCTTGATCTTGCTGTCGTAATCAGTTCATCGGCCTTTCATACTGTATCATTGACATAAGTTTTGTCAAAATTCATCAAGGGCTTTCGGAGATATCGCGCCTACAGCCATATGTCCTTGACCTTGACCTTGCTGACCTAATCAGCTCATGATCCCTTCATACTGTATCACTGACAAAAATTTGTCCAAAATCCGCTAAGGGCACAGGAGATATCGCGCCAACATCTACATGATCTTGACCTTTGACCCCTTGACCTAGCTGACCTAATAATTTCACCATCTCCTTATACTATAGCATTGATAAAAGTTTGGGGGAAATATGTCCTTGGGTTTAGGAGATATCGCGCCTAGAGAACCGTTACAGACACATGCACACAAACGCACGCACCCGGACACACACGGACAGGACATGCAAAGGACAGTCAAATGAACGAATGAAGAAGTAAGAGGATGAAAATATAGGCAGGAGCAGCGTTGAAACAAAAAAAACGAAACAAATCGAGTGATGAGAGAAACAGAAGGGGAGAGAAAGACAAACTGAGAGAAGAAAAGTGGGAAGTATAAACGTCGAAGCTGAGGTCCATGGAGAAAAGAGTTCAACGATGTGAGAAAGGTAAAATTCAAAAAAAAAAAAAAAATGCAATGATTAGGCATATTTATGAGACAGAATGACGGGTAGGGGACAGAACAAAGACTCCCGTAAATAATAATAATAATAATAATAATAATAATAATAATGATAAATGACATAAATGGTGAAAATTTCTCGAGGTGGAGGCGGCCATCGACCACTCACTTGATGTTGTGCTACCTACTTCATCATTCACCATTATTGCTCTTCTACAGTGTCTGCCCTCCTCTTTTCCTATTCCTCTAATCTTTCCTGTCACTTTTTATTACCCTTCTTTCCTTTTCAGGTGGCTTTACATTGAGTGACAAGCCTAATGGTCTCCTGTAATCCAGGAAACCATTTATAACGCTGGCTGGTAACCTTTAACAAATCCATACGTGTCCCCACGAATTAACAAGTGTGTTGGTGGAGGTTTATTTCCCCCTCGCCGAAATACATCTAACTCAAGGTCAGACTGCCACTCCTTGCGGGATTATGCCGTCTGGCTATATATTGATGGACAGACCTTTTACAAACCTTCACTAAACTAGATACTTATTGGGTATAATTGCAAAGTGGAATCGTGGTCAAAGAAGAGTAGGGGAAAGGAAATGAGAAGCAGGAGACATAGGAAGATATGGAAAATACGTGATGAGAGATGAAGGGAAAATGAGAATGACAATTCAAAGGAAATGAATGAAATAAAACGAGAGAGAGAGAGAGAGAGAGAGAGAGAGAGAGAGAGAGGGTGGGGGTGGGGGGGATACTAATTTAAGGAATAAGCAGGAAGACAATGGTTAGTAAAAGGCAGCCTCCACTGGAAAAGGAAAGTCTCATAATCTAAGTCTTAAACCACATCCTTAGAGGGATTAAAACAGTGATCCATCTCTCCTTATTGGTAAAAATTCTGAAAATGGTCATTTTCATTCACTCATATCTCAGTAACATATCACCTAGAACATTAAGTTATCTACCAAAATATTCACCATCCTTACACTTTCCAAAGGAATTCTCTCCGAGCAGCCAGGTGGAGTCGCTGAGGAGCATGGAAGTGAATAATATAGGTAACTTTTGTCCATGCTGAGAGGCAACTTTCCAGTGGACATGGTAGTGCAGCCTTGGCTGACAGCCATGCCCCATTCCCTCACACTGCTACACTGCTTCCCCACACATCTCCCCAGTCGTAAAAGGTGTTTAATTCACCCTGTACAGTATATATGCTGATGACCAGTTACATCATTTTCCAGTCATTCTATGGTGCTGTGTCCGATTGTATGCAGAGGGTAATAATATTAATAAATAATCCCTATATGAAAATCACATTTTCAGAAATAACTTTTTTCACCTTGCTGCATTATTTTAACATATTATATGTATCACTGACTGTGTTAAACACGTATTTATATAGAAATATCTTATTTCTTACTGTATGAAAATAACACATAAACATGCAGTTGATTTCTGTCCATGCTATTTTCTGAAAAATGTTTTATCCACTTACATGTAAATCTAATTTTTCTATGAGTATACTTATACAAATACTATACATGCACGTCACTGTCATTAAATACGTACACGTCATAGTCCTAAAATATATATATATTTTTATTCACTATTATAACATGGTGTGCTTGTCACTAACTGTTAATAATTTATTTTTTCTATAAATCTCTTTTCACTTATTACCCTATGAAAACAGTATATGAACAGGCAGTTACGAGTATGTTCTATCCACGCTAATTACTTAAGTCATTTACCCAGTTGTATGAATATATACTCCCAAATATTGTATACAGCACGTGCCACTGTTGAAAAAGAATATCCAAGGCACTGCAGTAAAATATATATACGTTACTATCGTAAAAATCATATTTTCCACCTACTGCATTATTACCCGTCCTCGCCCCAGAGGGGCTAGGGGCTAGGTATTGTTTTCACATGGTTTGTCTGTTTGTCTGTCTGTCTGTCTGTGTGCGATTTTGACTAAAATTACAGAGATGATGGGCTATGACACTCTGATCACATGATTAAATTTTGGGCCTAACTGGGCCAAATCCCAGGCATTAGGCCCAAAAAATGTAAAAAAAGAAAAAACAATAATTGTTTTTTCGCCATAACTCCTCTCAATTTTTCATATCGACATAAAACCGAAATCTAAAAGTGCATCTTCCAAATATGCATCCTATAATATGCCTCATTACATCAGGGTGGTCACCACCCAGTTAGCAGTAGGGGTGGTGAATGTCAGGTGGATTGGGCCTAAATTTTCAAATGGGCATAAATCGTCAATTTTCGTCCGATTTACTCCAAATTTGATACGCTGGGGGAGGTGGTGGCTCAATCGGCAGAAAGGTGGCCTGGAGTTCTAACAGACCCATGTTCAAATTCGCACTGGGATAGGGAACAGTTTATGGATTTGAATTTAGTCACAATTAGACTTTACTGATCTACTGTACCAGAAGGCCTGTCGACATGTAAAAACACCCCTGCTCATAGTCCTGTATGAATAAGGTGACCAGATTTATTGGAGCTAAAAGTGAGACACGAGCGCGCGCGCGCGCGCGTGTGTGTGTGTGTGTGTGTGTGTGTGTGTATATATATATATATATATATATATATATATATATATATGTGTGTGTGTGTATATATATATATATATATATATATATATATATATATATATATATATATATATATTGAGTTACAGAGACCGCTGCTGCACTACACGTCACCCTGAGACTGTTAATCTAATCAAACTTCTCATACGAACTCCAAACATACCGTACGGTACAGTTAATGGGTAGACCAAGGTTACCAGCTAGTGAGTATTACAGATTTTATATTAATAATTCGGCATTCATATGGTTAGGATTATGCATAATTTTTCTAATCCTAATTTCATAAAAGAAGGTCGTGTTATATCTAATGCAATACTGATTTTCTAAAAGCGGGACATTTAAGATAATTTGCTAAAAAGGCGGGACATTCTACTTACAATAAAAAAAAAAAGCGGGACAGATATCCAAGAACCGGGACTGTCCCGCCTAAAAGCAGGACTCTGGTCACCTTATGTATGAAAGAGCCCTAGCATGGATTCAATATGGACGGTGGGTGTTAGTTCCGAAGTACTGTAGTAACATGTGGAGATGTAGGAAGACTACTGGGCATTGGGGATATGCCATGGGGACAGGCGCTGAAGCCTTTGCTAAGAGTCGGACACATAAAAAAAAGAAAAAAGGGGACATCTTTGACTAGATATCCTGTTGTGTTTAGCACTAAAATGATTGCAGGGGACGAGTTCGCTGTGTCTCGGCACTGCTTTCTTGTAATTAAATGCGCTTATCACATATTGCACTAAGCACTTATTTTTCAATAAAATTCTTATCCATATTTCTTACTCTATGAAAAAAGTCTATGAGTAGGCAGTTATTTTCTATCCAAACTAATTACTGAAGAATTCGCTCATCCAGATAATATGACATTTTTCTAGCAATAAATATTTACAAATGGTATATACACACATCACTGTTGTAAATATACTCGTATATATAGTATTGCTGCACACATTATTTTTCCGTCAAGGCAGAGCATATTATTTTATGTCATTACCTCACACAATATTTTACCATATCAGTGCCGCACACATTATTTTACCGAGTCATTGCCACACACATTATTTTACCATCTCACTGCGGCACATATTTCACCATGTCATTGCCGCACACATTATTTTACCATGTCACTTTCGTAAATTGCATGTCACTGTCGCTCACTTTCTTTGAACATCACCTGCTACTTGCACGTCACTTGTCCACAGTATTTTCTGGTATCACTGTCGTAAGCTATTTGCAAACGTCACTATCACACACTACAGTATATACACTGTGGGAATGACAAAAAATCACTTTCGCCTAGGAATGGCATCGTACCAGAGTACGGTTGAGAGGGAGGCAAGAAATCGTACAAGAGGAGTGAAGGGAGGGTGGTTCCATGTTCTCCACATGATCTGTCTCGCCTGTTGCTGACAACTTACGGCTAGACAGAGCAGAGACTAGTCTGTCCAGTTCATGACTTGTGATGCTGTCACTAAGCTCCTTTCTTGGGCTAACTGACAGGGGGGAGGGGGACTTGACGAGAGTGGAGGTCGTGCGCTGTGGGCGAGTAGACTAAGAGTTAAATAATGACTTTGTAAATTTCCCACTATCGAGGTAAGCACATAACTGACGCTGCCTGATACGCACTCAGCCGATGGCAGGGCTCCCACTTTACCGTTGTCATATTTCCCTAGACAGCTGCTTAGATTTCCCTAGATTTGGTCAAAATTCCCCAAATAATTTTCACCAGATTTTTCATTGCATAATGCTAGAAAAAAGTTGATGAAAATGTACAGTTGCATAAGAAATGTTTACTGCAAAAACTGAGGCACTAGAACATTTATTTCATTAAAAAAAAAAACATGCAAAAATGAAAATACACTAAGCTCACTACGTGACACACACGCACGTCATACAGCACTGACGATGAGGCCCAGCTGTTCAGCTGGGGACACTCAGTGCAAGTGAGCCGATGGGCAACATTTGGCGACAGATCCATCGCGACTCCTACGTTTTCATTGACTGAGATTTCAAATCGGGGAATGGGGTTCTGTCAAAAAGTACCTTCTACGTGGGCATTGGACGGTTGACTGGTTAAGCGAGATATTTGAAATGTTAATATTTTAGTGTAGTATTTTATACTGGCGCCGGCGCGGTTTAAGTGCATATGGACATATTCCCTATATAATCCCTGATGTTTAAAATAAATCCCTAGAATTCCCTAAATTTTTCGAAATCCCCAGATTATTCCCAAAGTTCCAAATCTAGGGATAATTCCCTAAAAGTGGGACACTGGCCGATTGTGATCAGATGCCAGATGTGACTTGGCACCATATTTATGGGCACACTCTTTAAATGACAGTGTAGCAGTGACTGCGTTATACCTCGTAACAGTAAAGGCCTAGAACCCCTCAGTCATCACCTGATACCTCGTGACTGAAAGGATGAGGGTTTACTGTCTGACATCTGCTGTAAACCTGGTCATCCACGGTAGCAGCAACCAATCCTTGAATTCAAAGGAGCACGGCTGAGGCGGCGAGTCTTCTAAAAGCTATGACGTCACGCACGGGGTAACGCAGACGATAATACCGAGGGAAGAAATTGGACATTCCATGTTTGCTCACAGTTACATCAATGTGGAGCAGTTGTGCTTGTTGTATACCAATAAACTAAATAAATAAGTCATTCCTAAACATAATGGGCACTTGCAAAAAAAAAGCTGTTATTCCTATTTTCTAATGAAAACGAGTGTAAAGTGCACTCGGAGGAAAGCCAGCAAGCTCCATTCCCTACCATAAACAAGTTTTATTGCTACAAAGTGTAAGTTACTGATTGCTTCAACTGTGCAGAAACCAGTGAGCAGTTCTTAAAAATCTTTAGGATAGTCGGGTGTAATGAAATTTTGGCATAACTCACTCGTTCTGAGGAGGTGTTTTGCTAGGGCATTTTTTTTTTTTTTAATGCAACAACGTAAAATTCTGAAAATGCATATACAGTATTACATTATCAGGGAGATAGGGAGCGCGGTATCTCGGTGTTAGGGTGACGGGCTCGTAATCGTGAGGTTGTGAGTTCGCCCCCCACCCGGTGGCTGCCGTGCTGGGAGGGGTAGCGCGCTCCTGTAACTCTAGCAGGGCTATATGATCTGATGAGGTCTAGCTCGGGGATTAATCCCTTAAAAAAATATATATATATATATCACGGAGAGTAGGAAGATTGACAGTGCATCATAGAGAATAGAGAGTGACATTGTATCAAACGTAAGAGGGTTAGTGTTTTCATCATAATTGCTTTCCAGTAGCACAAGGAAAGTGCAAATAGGGCAGCAAACTCCCATCACCCCACATTCCCAGGCCATGACACACATCCCCAGATCACCCCACGCATCCCCAGGGATCCACAGAGATACAACTTACCATCAGCACAAGGAAAGTGCAAATAAGGTGGCAAACCCCCATCATGCCACACATTCCCAGATCACCCCACACATCCCCAGGTTACCCCCCCCATATTTGCAGGTCACCTCACACATCCCCAGGTTACCCCACACATCCCCAGGTCACCTCACACATCCCCAGCTTACCCTGCATTGCCCAGATTTCCTACAAATACCTAAGTCGCTCCAAACATCCTAAGTCACCTTACACATCTGCAGCTTCAATGAAACACATGTTAAGCATATTTTAATATCGTTATTTTTAGCATAAAATAATACATATTTTCTTATGCTAGTGGATAAATTTACAGTATATTGAACTATCACATTACAGAAAGTGAAGCAAGAAGAGCTTTGTGCATAAAAATATAAAAATATTCATGTCAGACTTTGTTTAATAATTGCACATCCAATAAAAAAAATCATACATTTGAAGCTAATAGAAAAATATTCACATCCATAGTTGATAATGACATCCATACAAAATATCTGATTGTTGCAAAGTATACTAATATTTGTACTGGCATAAACATGAAAAATGCCATTAACCCGCCCCGTCCCGACGACGTATGGGTACGTTGCAACGATTTGCATTTGCCAGTCCCGGCGACGTACCAGTACGTCGTGCAATTGCAATGTGCATAATTTCGACAATTTTCAAATTTCGCGCTTGATTTGCGGTACGTACCCTCGCCTGACCTTCCTCTACCTGCCACCAGGCGGGGACACTTGGCGACCCCGCGCGACCCACGCTAGCCCGCCACTCGTCCACTCACCTGGTAGCCACGGTCCTGCTCAGACATGGCTAAGAGAAGTCTCTCAGACAGCGAGATTCAAGTCGCCCTGGACACCTTTACCAGCGACAGTGATTCCCCACTGGATGACGAGGAGATGGACAAAGATTATGTGCAGCCAGAGGAGGAAGAAACCACCAGCAGTGACGAGGAAGTTCCGTCACCCAGGAAGCGGCAGTACATGACTTACCGTGCTGCTAGAGAGGGGCAGGAGGCAAAGAAGGCACGTGGTATATCCTATCCCTATCCCCAGCGTGATTTGGAAGAAGAATTCGAGGTCGAGGATGAGGACGAGGACGAGGACGGAGCCGTGGGACATGCTGCCACGTGGTATGGACGGGAGGTCATAACACATCGTGGCCCAGAGTGCACACCACGTCGTATGAGCAGGTATGGGCCTAGCATTCTGTTTGGGGAGCTAGGAAGTCAAGTGGAGGGAGTGGGGAGTGAAATGGAAAGTCCTGGGATTAGGGAAAGTGAGAGTGACGTGAGTGAGTCATTGCTCTCCCTACGTAGTGTGAGGTGGCAGAGTGGATCACGTGGGCCAGTGCGGGTGCGTTCCTTATCACGTGGGGTTGTGAGGGAGGGGGAAGGTGGGGAGGAACCACTCCAAAGCACGTCTTATGCTCCCCAATATCCCCTAACACGTGGTCGAGCTAGGTTGCGTGAGAGAGCACGTGGTGTGGTAATGGAGGGGGAAGGTGGGGAGGAACCACTCCCCAGCACGTCTTCTGCTCCCCAATATTCTACTATTTCATCCCCACAGCCCCCTAATGTTCCTCAAGGCCGTAAGGGTAAGGGAAAGGGAAAGGGTAAAGGCAGAGGGAAGAGGAGTGACAGTGGGGAAGCCCTCCGTACTCCTTCTCCCCCACCTCCCCAACCAGGATCTCCTCCCCACCCAGACGAAGGCGGTGATGGGGACGAGGGATTTGTGTCGTGGGATTGGGAGGATGGGAGTGATTTTTCTCCCCTCATTCACCCCTTCACTGAGCAAGGGCGATCTGGCTGCATTGCACCAGGTATTCACAGTAATTCCACCAGGTTGGATTTTTACCACCTGTTTTTCAGTGAGGCATTCGTGGATCAGATCGTTTATCAAACAAACCTGTTTGCAAGCACCCAGCGCCTAGAAAGTGAAAGATTGGGAACAAGGAGTAGGCATTCAATGATCTATGATTACCCTGTCTCCCTTCCAGAAATGTTTTAATTTTTTGCCCTTGTCCTTTTGATGGGTATTATAAGAAAGAATAGAATTCCTGCTTACTGGACTAGGGACCCTGTTATGTTTACCCCCATATTTGGTCAAGTGATGAGCCGTAATCGGTTTCAACAAATTCTAAGTCGCCTCCATTTTTATGATGCTCATGACCCTGCAAATGCAAACAACACTGACAAAATGAGGTGAATTCGGTTGGTCTTTGATCACCTCAGGCAAACCTTTCGATCCTCATTCTATCCCTATAGAGATCTCATCATAGACGAGAGTCTCGTGTTGTGGAGAGGCAATATTTCATTCAGACAGTATATACCCAGCAAAAGGCACCGTTTTGGGTTAAAGATCTTTGTTATGTGTGACTGTAGGACTGGATACGTGCAAGACATAGTCTTGTACACCGGTGCACAGACAGACATAATAGAAGATCGAAGTATTGGACTGTCGGGAGCAGTGGTAAAGATGATGATACAAGACTACCTTCATCGCGGTCACGTTCTCTACCTCGACAACTGGTACACTAGCCCTCTTCTCGCTCGTTATCTTCACACACATGAAACGGGAGTCTGTGGAACCGTAAAGGTGAACCGGCGTCACATGGCCAAGGTAGGGCGGAAACTTGCAAGGAGTGAGGTTGTCTTCTTCAAAGCCAACAACATCCTTGCAACAATGTGGAACCACAACAGAGAAGTAAGCCTCTTGTCCACGGTTCACCGCCCCTTGATGCACCATACTGATTCTGTAGATTACCATAGCGAGAGCAGGCGTCGTGTTTGGAAACCTGAGTGTGTTATGGATTACAATATAAACATGCGCCTCGTGGACCAGTCAGACTCCATGATATCGACGGTAGAGTGTGCCAGGACAACGATGAAGTGGTATAAAAAACTGTTCTTTCACTTACTAGATATCACTGCTCTGAATTGCCACCACCTTCACACCATGACCACAGGAGTTCAGGAAACATTTGAAGGGTTTGTGAGGGAGCTCACAAGAGAAATCTTTGCAAAGTATGCTGTTGAAAGGCCCCAACAGCGCACCCGCACTGCCCCTATTACCCAAACTCCCCAGAGAATATCCGGCCGCCATTCCCCACTCCTATCCCTCCCCAGCCCAACAGACCTAGGCCCCAGCGCAGGTGTCACGTGTGCAGTAATTCCCAGGTGAGACTCACGACACAGAGGAAGGACACCCACTATGAGTGCGTGCAGTGTGACGTGGGTCTCTGTATTCACCCATGTTTTAGTGAATATCACACGTTGATGCAATTTTAGCATGGTGTGAATGCGAAAGGACGCTGAAATTATGAGGTAAATGCGACAGACAGACGCTCAGTGAAATTATCAGTCATGTGGATCTCCAAATATTAGTATAAAGTGCCTACGGGTAGAACATAAGTGAAAACATTGGGTGTAAGTATATAAATCTGCCCTAAGTTGAAACTTACATAGAGAGGGTTGTATGATGCGATATTGTCGCTCAGTGCAATAAATACGGCCCGTAATTATATTAATATTATTATGTGATATTCTTACGGGTATAATATAAGTTCAAATTATTGTATATGATGATGTATATTCTAAGTCAAATATTCATAGCGTGTGTATAAAGATAAGATTTCCTGACGCTCAGTCGAATGAATAAGGCACGTATTAGTCAAAATAAAAGTCAGCTAGTGATAAAGTGAATAATTAGTATATAAGTGTGTGAGTGAATTAGTATATAAGTGTGTGAGTATTATGTATGACGAAACATTCCTTGCGAGGGTATTTTCAGGCGATATTCTCACGCTCACTTGAATAAATAATGGCAGTAAGTATGTACAGTGCATTCTAGGGGTGTAAACGTGTGTAATGTAAGTGGGAAAATATAACTGGAGTGAATAAATAAAGTAGATGATGAAACACGAGTGTTTGAGATCGTGGTTGCTACGTGAATATGCGCTAGCATATCGCTAAATGCCCTCGTAATGAATGAAAATAATTGAAAACCTTTACAGTGGTGGAGGAAAGGTTCTATGTAAAGGGGAAAATAATTGGAAAGTGATAAAACAATTTGGTATGTTGAAATACGAGTCATAGCGAGTGTGCTTACTAAGCTGATGTGCGCTAAACTTATGCTGCATGTTATCATAATGAATGAAAAAATCTGAAAACACTTACAAACAGTTGTAATTGGTAAATTGTCATTGAAACAGAAGTATACAAGTAGAAAAAATGATAGGTTGACTCATACCAGAAACTTAGCATATAGCATGTTACGACTCGGACCAAACTCGCTATGCTCGCGCGATGGTACAATGCTTATTTTTCATATATATGTGTCTGAAATCCATTATATTGTTACTGTTATTGTTTATTAGTTCAAATTCAATAAATGTAGAGGTGTTGTGTGTTGTTTCTCCCATTATTCCTTACCATAGAAAACGTAAACGCATATCCAGCCCATTACAGAATACGATACCTGCGGGGGGGAACCACACCTGTACAGACCACTTATAGACCGCAGGAACCACTTTCTTTATGATTTTCCTTCGTTTCTCGACCTAAGCGGAAGTTTTAGCAAAAAAAAAAAAATTTCCAAAAAGGCTCGGGACTGGGGGATGTCATAGGTGCGGAAACCCTCGGGACGTGACGGGCTAACTTTGCATATTCAGTATAATAATTATGGCTCTACAAGTAAGTAGAGGTTTGTACTGTAATAGAATAATATCAGATCATTACTAAATACCAAGACATCCATACAATATACACTGTACTGTATTTGTAGCCGCTATTTGGCATAAATATCACAATATATATGATCACATCAGACTGTGACATTATATTTCATGCAGTATAATGTCTTAAAACTAATAAAAGATATAAGTACTGTACAGCAAGTATAGGTTTGTACTGTAATACAATAATATCCAGAGTGCGTGCAGCAACACAAGTTATTGATAAGTGACATGGTGCTTAAGGAGGGGGTGATGAAAAAGTGGACCTATGCACCTAGGCGAAAAATATGGAAGTTGAAAAACCAAGCAGTAAGGGATGCCTTCAATAGCGAGATGAGGAGTGGTGGCTGAACAAGGAGGCATGGACGGAAGTGTTAATGAACAGTGCAGAGCCCTCAAGACCAACCTCTTGAGAGTTACTGATTCAGTACAGTATGTGGATGAAGATGAGTGGTAACAAAGAGAAATATTTTGCTGCCAAGCGCAGGGCTAGAAAAGAGGTTTACAAGACGATGTCTGCATCACAGAGACGTTTACATGATAACCTAAATTGTGTGGAAGGGAAGAATGTGATATTTAAGGAAGCAAATCAGGGAACTGTACAGTACAGTGGGCTCGCACAGTACACGTGATCACAGTGCACGAATCACATAGTACACGAGTGACCAAAAATCATGATGAATGGGAAGATTTAGTCCATAATAAGTGGGGCAGAGGCAAGGAGTGGCCCAATACTGCTATTTTCCTGCAGTTTTGACTGTTGCTGCATTCTGGATGAAATACTGTATAACATTCGACAGGCCATAAACTTCTTCGTCAAAGCCTGGAATATGCAACACTGGTAACAGTTAAACACATGTGGTGGGAGATGTTATATGCAGTGTTGGTGCTGATTGCAGAAAATGAAAGGGAGGCAAAGAAACGACTTAGGAAGTGGAGAGATGGCATGGGGCACAAGGGCTTAAGAGTAAATGCAGATAAAAGTGATGGTATCTAGGACTGGGGGTGGTACTGTCAAAGATGAGGGAGAGTGGCCATGTGTGATTTGTCACACGGGTGTGGGAAGTAATTCCATCTTGTGCAGTGTTTGTGACAAGTGGGTGCATAAGAGATGTAATGGCATTAAACACAGACTGAGAGATATGCTGATTTCATGTGTGCGGTGTGTCATGGAGAGCATGTGGATATTTCCATGCGTGAAAGGATTGAACTTGCTGTTGAGTCTCTTGAGTGTGTGGAAGAGTCTTTTTTATTTGGGAGACATGTTATGTGTTGGAGTTGGGGTAGGAGCTACCTCTGTGGCTAGAGTGAGGAGTGGTTGGAAGAAGTTCAGGGAGCTGTTGCCTCTCCTGACATTGAGAGGGTTCTTCCTCCATGCTAAGGGATCTTTGTATGTGACATGTGTTAGGAGTGTAATCATTACTAAATACTGGGACATTCACATAATATACTGTACTTGTAGCCACTATTTGGCATAAATATCACAAAATATACAATCACATCAGACTATGTGACATTTCAGTATATTTCATACAGTATAATGTCTTAAAACTAATAAAGGGTATAAGTACTGCACAGTAAATACAGGCTTGTACTGTAATACAATAATATCCAGACCATTACCTAATACTTGGTCATCCATATAATATACCGTACTCGTAGCTGCTATTGGTCATATCACAAAAATATATAATGACATCAGACTATGTGACAACTTCATACAGTATACCGTAATTTCTTAAAATAAAAGGTATTAGCAGTGGACAGTAAGTAGAGGTTTGTACTGTAATAAAATAATATTGAGATCATTACTTAATCCTTAATTTAGGATACCTGGTTCTACATTAATGTTACTAATCCATCGATTTAGAGTTGAAACGCCTGGTAGTGGGAAGTTAAGGTGCTCTCTAATGTACCGGTAGGATTTTAAACCAAGGCTGCGTATACTAAGAGCACTTATGATGTCGTCTTCTGTCCACTGTTTGACTGGCTGACCAGAAGTTAAATGTTCAATCTGGGACCTACTGAAACTTTTTGCCAGTACATTTTTACAACTCTTTATCCTGTCATTTGTAATATCCAATTTATTATTACAAATATTAACTTCACATTTTAGCATCTGAACTTTTTCCTGAAGGACTTTTACTTTGTTTTTCATGTTGTTAGAATCAGATGCAGCAGTGTCTTTGTTTTTCATGTTGTTGTTAGAATCAGATACAGCAGTGTCAGTCTTACAGTGGATACCCTTATCTCTAGTTTCAACATTGTCCCTTACCGATGATTTGGAACTTGCACAGGGTATTAAGGCACTGGAAGATGTTATACTGACAGTATCATCACTTTCCAAACCCAGGTATCTACCTTTTTGATTAGTGGTGTTGTCCATTACTTCTGGAGTACTCTGCAGGAGGTAGTCTAGTTCACTGTAGAAACATGAAGCTCTGGATGTGGGTATTTTTGAAGAGTCAGCTGTCTCCTCTCTGCAGACAGAGATGGACTGGTCCATTCTTGGCTGCTTGGCTGGTGCCACTGTCATCTCTGAAATGTACCATATATTAATGTGACAAGTATTTTGTGAGCATCTAACCACTGTGCTATATTAGCTTGTCAAAATACATACTGTGTATGCGAATGGGTGTGGCAGGGTGCAAAGGGTCATCCAGAATAAAGCCATGATCTCCCAGTTGACTCCAGCCACCTCAGACCTCATGGCCCAAGTCATTAAAGGCACATCCCCTCTGTTCAGACATGAATACTGTCTACCGTGAACAGGTACCAATACTGTATACAAAAACACTTCCTGATCATGAAAGTAATAAACTAGAAAGAACTTTGAGGGTTCAAGGGAAAAAAATGGATATTATGATATTATCAGATAACCACAGAGTTCTTGTTACTTTATAATGTGAGTAAGGTACTCTTACCTTGTGTGAGTATTTCAGAAGCGAGTCTCTTCAGCTGCCTCTTTTCCATCCGCTGCTCTCTGTTAGTAATAATACCTATAAGAGAGGCGCATTCATTAACTCTTTTGCTGGTGCACCCAAGATTTTTACATTTATTAACTTTGGTAATACAGTAGTTATTTATAATCTGAGCAAAGGTACCCAGTTTTAATCCATTCAGCTTTCAAAATGAAACTCTGGGGTAAGTTAGGAGTGTCAGTTAACTTTAAAAAAAATATATATATCAGTACCTAAATGCAGGGATTATTTGAAAGTATGTTGTGGTGCATTTTTAAATTATGTGGGCTACTTATATCCTTGTGTAGTAAGGTCAGAAAAACTGTCATAACTGATTTAGGACAAGACAGCGAGGTAAAGAATGTCAATGTCATAGATGTGTATGACCACAGATGTATGAAAATACTAGGTATAAATCAAATAGGTACTGTACATTTGGGGAAGAGGGGGAAGGGAAATTTACCAGTGCACAGGATCATATCACAGAAGTCTAAAATGTATTGAATGTATTGAATTTCCTTCAATAATGAGAAAATTCACTGCAATTACATATTGCATACGACATCCCATACACAAAAGTGTATGCATTACTTGAAGATTAAGGAAGCTGGAATCACAGAAAATATCATGTCTCATTTCATACTACAAATCATACTGTACTGTACTCACCTGTACCATGTGGATGAATCTTGTCATCCTTACTCGGCTGTGTTGAGGGAAGCTTCAGGTCAGGAATGGCATCAGGTTTAAGGCCACGATAATTTTTGGGTAATTCACAACCCAGCAATTCATATTTAAGACTCCTGGTTCTCTGTTTACTGCTGAAATGTTTTTCGCATATAACAGCAGTTTTAACTTTAATAAAGTCTTTCCTGCAACATTTATTAACCCAAATATCACTGTATTGTTTTTGCTTGGGGAAGTTGTGATACTTTCTGCTGTCATTTTTGTTTGAAGTACATCCATAAACAGCACACACTTTTCTTGATTGGCCCATCTGTTACACATCCTGAAAATAATGCATAACGGTAAATGTAGAACACAAAGGAGAATAGTGGTGTAGGCAGTGCTTCCACAGCAAAATTTTTTCTTTACCCCAGACAATTCTGTGAATTAACCTAGATTACCCTAAATAATAACTTTATTCTGTAATTCACTATATATATACACAGGCATACCCCGGGTTAACCCGCCAACTCCTGTTGACATATACTGTATACATGTCCGCACGTTTTGTCACTGTGACTCCCGTTGATGTATATAAATGTGTAGCAATTGCAAGGTTCCTAATAGCACAATATTCATATTTCGAGTGTGATTTTTGGTAGGTATACACGGAACACCTTCCTCTACAAAACTGGTCAGGATTGGGGGGAGGGGGGTCAGTGGTGGAAAATCGGTCAGGACGGAGCAAGTTAACGATGTTATTGATTAGGTAAAACCCCATCATTAGGCGGGGTATTGTATATCAGGGTACTTTTAACATGGAGTTCAATGTGGACCGTTTACCAGAGTTGGGTTTCCCCCCAAAACCCATCCAGATGAGCCCCAAAACAGGTTTAAAGGCAATCAAAATGGCCTAACATTTGTCAAGGAAGTTAACCTAAGCATAACGCCTGTAAATAACTCACCTTAACCAACAAATATAATCTGCATATCGTCAAATATAAGTCTGGCAAAAAATCAAGCTTAGTAAACTGTACCCCAAAATGACAATGTTCACCCCACCTGTGGCTAAAACACATTAATAAAGTCTAAAAGCAGTTTATGAATCAACCTAAACAAACAATTTTAATCTAAAATATAATCAAAATCGGTAAGAAAAATCAAAACCCATCGTTAAACCGGGGTTTGGCCATCATTGGGAGTGGTATGGTGCAATTTCTAGCCCCATCGGTAAGCTGGGGTATTGTATATCGAGGTATTACTGTCATATATATATATATATATATATATATATATATATATATATATATATATATATATATATATATAATTATTTATTATTATTTTATTATTACTATTTTTCCTTATTTTTTTGCTGACATAATGGAACTGCATTGCAACAGTATTATGTAAGTCAAAGTTACCTTCATGTTACTGTAATATTTAGATATTTTTATTAAAATAACAAAAAACTATATTGAACATGTTTTTAGGAAAAAGATACTGCAACATTTTAGTAACAACAAAAACTCTATATGAAAAATGATATAACCTGGGACAGAATGAATGTGAAGCTTTATTTTTCTTTGTGATACCTCTGTTATACAGTGATACTAATAGAAACACATTTCCTTTATAAGACATAATGGCTGTTCTACAGCAACAGAAACAAAATATTTTTCTTTGTGAAATATGCTGTGGTCTCTCGTTCACAGTAATAACACCTAAAGACTTGATACCCAATCTACAACGCAAGTAAAGACAGAAGTTATCATATGGGTGCAAGCATATTTCATAGAACCAAAAGAGTACATTAACAGTAATCCAGAAATTAAAGACAGAACTCCAGTTTGTTTTGTTCTAACGGAATGTGAATGTGTCTGATTACCCTAGAATCTATATTTATACCCCCAAATTTGCCCAATTACCCCCCCCAAAAAAAAAAAAAAAAAAAAAAAAAAACGTTACACCAAACTCTACCATAAAATAGGCTTGATTATCCTAAAACTGGATAATTACCCTAAAAGTGGAAGCACTGGGTTTGGGTTTGAAACAAATTTGTCTCTAAATGAGAGTTAACTGCTGCACTCTCATTTACCTCCTTTTGTTCCTTATTTATTTTTTTTTATTTTTTTTTTTAAGGACAGCTAAGGCTGTCTCCTTCCCATGAGCATAAAATCGATGTAGGTTATCCATTTCAGAACCTTTGGGATGATTTTATTGATAACTGGCAAGACTTGTAGTAAAGGGTTTAACCGTGGGTGATATTAGCATATTTCTCCCTATTCTCTGGTCACAATATGGCTTCCTTTGTCATTTAGCATTTTCTCAAAGGGTTTGTGGATATCTTAGAATCTGGACGGAGCAAATTTCGCCCAGAAACAGAGGATGAACGACAAAGGAGGAAGAATATGGTTTTGTGATACCACCATCAGTGGTTCAAGTAATACAGTTATACGGCGGCTTTAATTCACGGTAGCTGTCAATAGTAACCTCAACAAGATCTGAGAAACTCGTAGATCATCCTCTGTGCCCTTTTTAACGTGAACACAAAATACAGTAACAAAATATAACTTATATATTAAATGCCACTTACCCAGAACCCCGTCCCTTTTACACATGTAAACACAGCTGAGCAGCCTACCTGGATAGTGCGTGACGTCACACAGGTTCTGATATTTTTCTGTGTGTTTACTTCTTAGGAGTCTATATACTTGGGGGTCTATATACTTTGAGTACTCTGGCCTCCTTTATTACCATTCATCTTAACCCGTCACGTCCCGAGGTTTTCCGCACCTCTGACATCCCCCAGTCCCGAGCTATTTTTGAAAAAAAAAATTTTTGGCTAAAACCTTCGCTTTTGGTGAAAAACATCGAAAATTCATAGAGAAATCGCTCACCTGAGGTTTAAAATACCCAATCCAGGTAGGAGTTCCTCCTTACCTGACTGGGTTTTCTAACATGCTGGCACCAAAGAAAACGAGTTCTATGGGAGGGTAACTATTTTATCCACTCATAAATGGTATTTATTTATTTACTTGGTACAAATGTATATGTAGCATGAGAGTATATTGGTTTTCAAGCAGTAATAAAGGCATTATAAGCATTGTTTCACTCGCTAACTAATCACCATACCTGACCTTTTTTTGCCACATTACCTGATCATTATTTCTGGCTGTTTCTTCTTCTAATGCTATGTAAACATTGTCCTCCACATTGTCATCGATTAGGGAATCACTCTGGCCCTGAATATCTTTACTAGCCAGGTCACTGGTAACAGGTGAATTGCCGAGACAATGGCGTGAGGGGGGGAGGGGGGAGGTTATGCGGTGTAAGGCATTGTCCCTGCTTGGCATCTTGTAGAGGAATAGAGGAAGGTGTCCCGTGTATACATACGAAAAATCATGCGCGAAAATTGAAAATTGTGCAAATTAGGGACCTTGCAATTGCACGACGTATTGGTATGTCGCCGGGACTGGCAAATGCAAATCGTTGCAACGTACCCATACGTCGACAGGACGGGGTGGGTTAAATCCCTCCTGACAGCCCAAACAGCCGTCCATCATGTACTCTTCAATTTTAATTTCCTACTTCATTACCAGTGGTTTCATCTCACCGAGTTCAGAAACTTCATTGCCAAAACAATACTTCCAGATGACCTTCCAACTGACCACACCAAAAAGCCACAGACGACATTTTGTACAGAGGGCGCATAGGCCTTACTGCAGCAAATGCACGCATTAGTAAAATGAGGCTGTGAACGCAGACCAGGGTAAAAGACGAGTTGAGAAAGTAAGCGAAAACAGTGGGAAAAAGGCGATCAAGAAGGCTGTTAGGAACTCTCTCCAGTGTGAGTTAGATGTCGTCCGAGCTCTTCTAGGTCATTACAGATCGAAAGATATAGGCTTGAACACTATGAGGATTAGTGAATGATGAGAAGAACAAAGGTGGTGGTGATCAGTGAAATATAAAAATGAGAATTCCAGTAAGAGAGAAAGGGAAATAAAATGTTCTGAATAAGCGAAATGATTGTGGAATACTATTGGATAAATCATGATACTTCATTGACCGTTGTATCCAGAGTCAAGCTTAACTACACAAGAACAAATTTTTCCATATAACACATTACACAGTAAAAACGGTTGACTTTGAAAATATTACTTAGTTGAAAGATGGTGTGTAGTGATAGAGGTAATCATATTTGGGTCAACAGACCTCTCTCTCTCTCTCTCTCTCTCTCTCTCTCTATTTATATATATATATCTCTCTCTATATATATATATATATATATATATATA
>NC_136974.1:24508446-24665946 GCF_032717465.1 Coenobita brevimanus
TTGACATTACAAGAACAAGTATTTCTGTGAACACATTACTCAGTAAAAACGGTTGGATTTAAAAAAATTACTTAGTTGAAAGGTGATGTGTAGTGGTAGAGGTCATCACATTTGGGTCAACAGACCTACTATAGTTTTCTTCTGTTCTATAGTTCTTTTCTCCTTCAGAAATAGACGGAAAGGAAAAGGAAAGCAAGGAGAAGAAAAACATAAAGGACGGGAAGAAAGAGGTAGAAAGAGAAAATAAGTATAAAAGATAAGCAGACAGGGCATAATTGAGAAAAGCGAGAAGGAAGAACAGGATGAGAGATGGAGACGAAAGGAAAAATGAAAGACGAGAGGTGCATTAGGATAGAGAGAAGGAGTGAAACTGGAGATGGAAAACAGGTCATAACTCATGCTGGTAATCTGGAGTTCGATGAAGAGGGGGACAGGTAAAAGCTGGGAGGGAAGGGAGGGAAAGGAGGAGGAACCACAGGAAGAGAAAGGACGGAGAGAGAAATGAGACAGATAAAAGAAAAAAATATGAGCGGCAGAAGGAGAGGTAGAGCGAAAAGTGACAGATAAGAGGGTGGGAGAAGAATGGGAAAATTAAGAATGCATGGGATGGAAGAAGAAAACGGAGAGAGAGAGAGAGAGAGAGAGAGAGATGTATACCCCGTGCTAGAACTTGATCGATCATATAGCCCCGCTAGGTGACGAGAAAGGGCAACCTCCCTTAGCAGGGCACTTGCCCGGACAGGGCGCGAAGTCTCGACCCCTCGGTCTTGATTCAGGAATTCTATCACTGAGCCACTTTGACCCCAGAGAGAGAGGTGGGGGCGGGATATCAGACAAACGATAAGTGAACAGATAATAAAAAAAAAAAGGATGTAGTGGTGAATGTTGAAGACTCTAGACTCGAAGGAATAAGAACGGGTGTGTGCATGTTAAAACTGGGGAAAGGAGCTGACAGAAAGTGGAAAATCGAGATGGAGATGGGGAATGACGAAATAATGAATGGAGAATGAGAAACAAGATATGAAGGAACGGGGCTTGAAGAAGCAATGAATAATCGATGGTGATGTGTGAATAATGGGTGAGAAAAAGAAAATGAGGAAATAGGGAACCAGGAAAGAACAATGAGGAAATGGAGGACTGGGAAATGAGAAATGAAGATCGAGAAAGGGAATAAATGAGAAAAGGAGGATGGAAGTCAAGGACGAGGGATGAGGACTGAAATACGGATATAAGAATGGGATATACGGAATTCAAGATGATGTGGAGAAATGGATAGACTGCTAGATATGTAACAGGAGAGAATGGTGGAATCTGCAAAGAGGAAATGTAGACTGGAGTGGTGAAGGTATGCAAGTAAAAAAATGGAATGCAATACATAGTTGCAAAGTTGGGAATGTGAAGATGAAGAAGTAAGGGGGATGAGGAATGGTGCGTCCACATAAGAGCCAAAAATCACGAGTAAACTGAGAAAAAGGGAGGAAAGAAATACTTCCCATTAGACTATTTTTTATCTTGAGGGTTCTTAGGACTCGACCAATATCAGAGAGAGAGAGAGAGAGAGAGAGAGAGAGAGAAAGAGACCCACCATCAGTGCTTGATACATATTCTGGGTCTACCTGATACAAGACTGGTGTATTGTTAACTGCGGAGGTGTTTTGGAACATGGTGGTGGGCTTTAATAAACACTGGAAAAGCTTCGCTGTTGCAACACTCCATCTGACCAGGCACATACCCCCCACTTCCCTGCCCACCTTACCAAATGCATGATGGCCCTCAACCCCCACCCCCTGTATAACACAGAGACATTAAAACTTTACAATTTCAATAATCTCTCCATGGTAATAATGAAGTTATGAGCAGATCTGATGACATTATGACTCTTGTTTGTTTTGTTTTTTTTCATTTAGGCAGCCATTTTTTTATGATTATGTAATATGTACAGTTACGAGACTTCATTAACTGGATATACATATGATCCTTTATCATGTGCAATTTCTGTCTCCTAGTTGTAATAGTTGCAAAGTTTTATTAGAAAAATTCATTGGGTGCGTCAGATTCTTTGTGTAGGTAGCATAGAAATCTGAGAATTTCTTTTTTTTTTAATTTTTGATTAAAAAAAAAAAGAAACTACTTAAGAACCATTATTTTACAAATGAAAAGGCACCAGTTCACTGTATGACACATAACTAAGTGAAATTTCATGACTTTAGTGAATACTTTCTGAGTTATCGCAAAGCCACTTATTGTTGTTGATCACAGTGATAACAATATCCTACTGTAACTTCGTCAGATGAAGGATAATAATCAAATACATGAAAAATTCCCTGCCCCAGCCTGGAATCTGACTCTCGTATCTATAAAGACACCAGACCACTCCTCTACTATACACACACACACACACACACACACACACACACACACACACTCTCTCTCTCTCTCTCTCTCTCTCTCTCTCTCTCTCTCTCTCTAAGGGTCTCACTGTAAAGGCTCGCTCCAATCCCCTTCTCCTATACCCCCTTCCCCCCCCGACACACCCACACACATGCAGATAGAAGGCTGGAACTGCGCTCCCTTCCATCTCAAACACACAACCCTATTTCGAGAAATCGCACAACTGGTCAGCTCTGGAAATGTTTTCTTCAATGTGCCTTGTCTTTTTTAATGCACATTAATCTCTGGCATGTACATCAGATTTCCGAAGTGATTTCTTTTTAATAAGATCAGGAACGGATTTAAAATATTTCTACAGTAAAATAGGTAAAATAAGAACATGTGATTCTGGGATGAATTGGCACTGGAATCTATTGAACGTTACCTTTTTCTGATCAGGATTAGAAAAGTGTGATTAGTCAAAATCCTTTTGTTAATAATCACAAGTTAAAAGGGACGAATGTATTCTCCCTCTCCTGAAGAGATAACCTCTAAATTGCAAAGAGTGCACTCGTACGTGTCTGGGCCACGGAAAGCCATGAAAGCAATAATCATTCTGTGGAAAGTCAAAATAATACTTCCTGATAACCTTCCAATTTACTAAACCAAAATGCCACAGACGCCATTTTGTACGGAGGGCCCATAGGCCTTACTGCAGCAATAGCGCATATTACTAAAATGAGGTTGCTAAAGGAGGAGACCAGAGTAAAAAATATATGAGAACTTAAACGGAAACAATAAGAAGTGGATCAAGTATGAGGAACCCTCTACAGTATCAGCTGAATGTTTTCCAAGCTGCTCTAGATCATTACAGATTGAAAAGACGTAGGCTTGAACACCTTGAGGATTAGTGAATGATGAGGAGAACTGAAGTGGTGATAAACATTGAAATATAAAAAGGAGAATTCAAATACGGGAGAAAGGGAAATAATGCGTTCCGGATTAGAAGAATGATGGTGGAATAATATTAGATAAGTCACATACGCAACTTAATGGACAGTTGTAGCCAGAGTCAAGTTTGACAACACAAGAACAAGTTTTTATGTTAATCACTTCATGCAGTAGCTACGGTTGTCTCTGAAACTATTACTTAGTATAAGATGGCGTGTAGTGACAGGAACCATCACATTTGGGTCAACAGACTCTCTACAGTTTTCCTCTATTCTTAAGTTCTTTTCTCCATCAGAAATAGAAGGAAAGAAAAAAGAAAGCAAGGAAAAGAAATAATTAAGGACGGCAAGAAAGAGGTTGAAAGAGGAATTAAGTATAAAAGATGATGAGGAGACATGACATAATAGAGAACCGACAGAAGGAAGAACAAGATGAGTGATGGAGATAAAGGAAAAATGAAAGAGAGGTGCATGAGGAAAGAGAGGAGGAGCGAAACCGGAGATGAAAAACAGGTCATAACTCATGATGGCAATCTGGAGTAGGGAGACCAGGATTACATGTAAGAGCTGGGAGGGGAGGGAGGGAGAGAAGGAGCCCAGGGGTGAGAAAGGGAGGGAAGCGAGAGAGTTAAAAGAAAAAATACGAGTGGCAGAATGAGTGATATAGTGAAAAGAGACAGGTAATCGGGTGGGAGGAGTATGGGAAAATTAAGATTGAATGGGATGGAAGACGAAGAAGAAGAAAAAGAAAAAGAAGAAGAAGAAGAAGGAGAGAGAGAGAGAGAGAGAGAGAGAGAGAGAGAGAGAATTAAGGAAAGAATGCGAAGAAGGAAAGGAGGGAGGTAAAGAATGAGGATAGGTAAGGAGAGACGGGGTTTAGTGAATGAAATAGATGGGGAAAAGAAGATAAGGACTAATGGAAGAGAGTTTGAAAACTTCTGAGAGTGAAGGCTGAAGTAATCATGGAGGAGCGATAACGAGTAAGATGAGTGATAAGGTTAAGAAAGGAACAAGAGTAAGGGAAGAACTGAGGCAGAGGAAGGTAAGAGGTGAGGGGCAAGATGTTGAGGAAATGTATAGGAAGGGAGAGAAAGGGCGAGGGTAAGTGAGAGTTGGAGGAAGAATATATGGGAAGGAAGCAGGGAGAAAAATAAATTGCGGCGTGGTAGAAGTAAGAGGGACTAGGAAAAAATGCAAAGGAGGAAGAGGAAGAGAAAGAGAAGGAGAAGAGGGAGAAATAGCATTGAATAGACGGGGAGAGGGAGAGAAGGATGAAAGGAAAGGGATACAGGGGACGAACGATGAAAGTGTGAGAAAGATGGAAGGGAGACCGATGGAGGGGGAGAAGGATGGAGGAGGAAAAAGCGGGAAATAGAAGGATGAGATGGAAGGAAGAAGAAGGGACTGGTGAAGGATGAATGGAAGGAAGGACGAGGATGGAGAAGGGGGGGCGATGGATGATGAAGGTAAGTAGGCCAAGGGAAGGGAGAAGGAGACTGAGACAGAAGAAAAGACGAAAAGAAAGCAAGACGAAAGGAAGAGTACTTGTTGAAAGCAAATGTGGTCTTAATGAAAGCTGATTAACCCAAATCTCAGTGGTTTTTAGCTAAAATAATCTCTATTCATCCTGACTTTGAACGGATTATTGGAATTGTGAAAGTGTACAGGTGTCAAAACGTCTACTGAAAAGCAAGTATCATCATACGTCAAAGGCCTATTGTTGATTCTTCTGTCAGTTTCAACTATCACTGTTCTCAAATCTTATCATATATATATATATATATATATATATATATATATAGTATACCTATAAATCTGTATCTATATCTATATCTATCTATCTACCTATCTATCTGCCTATATATGTATATATATGTACATGTGTATGTGTGTGTGTGTGTGTGTGTGTGTGTGTGTGTGTGTGTGTGTTACCGGGAATTAGTGTAACCAATGATTTCATGAAATCCCTAGGGAATTCGTGAAAGGAGTTTGAAATAGGATGGGTTAATTAAAATTATGTTAACTTAGGCTGCGGTTCGGTTAGGCTGGGATAATCTAGGTTGAGGTTAGGTTAGGTTACGTTAGGTTAGGTTAATTTAGATGAACTCTCAACATAACTTAGCATTCATCTAAGTTAACCTACAGTAATCTAACCTAACACGACTAACCTAGCATAACCTAACTTAAACTTATGATAGAATATCCCAGCCTATACTAACCACAGCCTAAATTAACCTAACCTTAATTATCCCATCCTAATTTAAAGTCATTTTACGAATTCCCTGGGGATTTTATGAAATTACTGGATACACAAATTCCCAGTAATATATATATATATATATATATATATATATATATATATATATATACTAGGTCTGGTCGAGAAGCTGGTAAAAAAGAAAACAAGCTAACTGACTTCAGACTTAAATCCCCATCAGCGTCTGCTCCTTTGGACTCAACAAAACCTTTCTCGAATTTGTCTAGCTGATATCTCATTTGTGTCCTCAAGTCTCAAACTTTTCAGTGGCATCTTCAGTTTAGAAAATAGCCGAAAGTTGCAGAGAGCAGTGCCATTAGAGTTTGGAACCTGCTGGACCTATATGATCCTGCGCTGGGCCACAAAATCCTGGATGAGATGGGATGAGTTAGCTGGAGCAACATCATGTGAAGATGCCAGGCCTCCACCGCCGACAACTTTCTTCTCTTTGCAATGCACTGCATTCTGTAGGCAACGGAGACTCTTTACTGATTGTTTGGCATTCTGGAGCGTAGTCTTAATGAACATCACTCTGGTAGCCGAAAAAAAAAAAAAAATCATGAGCTTCACCTTGCTCCAGACCTACTGTGCCTTCTTTGGCCTTGGTGATTCCGGTGACTTCCATTGTGACGACTGAGCATCCAAGACTCATCGTTTGTTATTGTCTTCTTCGTGAAGTCTGGATTCTGATTATAGATGTTCAACATGTCCCTAGCGAGCGAAAGTGCAACAAGCGAGAAACACACGTCCTCAAACGCAACACTGCTCAGCAGCGACTGGACTGGATGGCAGCGCTGAATATTTTCAAGGATGCGCACAACGATTCAAGGGCACGTTCCACTGAATCGCATCCCCCTGCTCCGAATGATTTTCGAGAGAGAGAGAGAGAGAGAGAGAGAGAGAGAGAGAGAGAGAGAGAAAGGTGCTTGGAATTTTTTCTATCACACCTCTTGTATACATATCTATACTGTATGTCCATATATCTATTTTATAGAGAGAGAGAGAGAGAGAGAGAGAGAGAGAGAGAGAGAGAGAGAGAGAGCATATGCATGAGGAAAACCAAGAACGACAAAATAACACAAAAACATTTAGGGGCCAATGCTAATCGTTTGCCAAAATATATTGTTGGCCAAGGTACAAGTTACCAACGAACCAAACATGAAGAAAAGAAAACATCACGGAATTCAGTCACTGCGTTTCGCAAAAAGCCAGTCCATAAAAGGAAAATAAAATAACTCCAGGACGGAATGCTAATCGCCCCCCAAAATCAGTTCTTCGGTAAGGGCTCGTCCACACGTGTGCTCGAACAAATGATGGCAATATGTAAAAATCACAATAGCCAGTAAGTTGCATGTACGTTCGGAACAGCTGCATCACTTTTGATGCCAGTGAGTTCGAAGCAGCAATGAAAAGTGTGTGCATAAATCTGTCTAAGTACTGCAGCATATATGTATCCAAATAAGTTGCCAGCTGTGTTGTCAACACACGTTCGAGGACACATGTGGACACACTAAGGTACAAGCTACCTACAAACCAAATTTGAAGAAAGTTTGCTAAACTGTTCAGAATCCAGGTTCCTCGTTTCACAAAAGCAAATACATAGTTTAAAAATATTGCAAAATCAACGAAACTCAGTCACTGCATTTCACAAAGAAAGACAATCCATATTAAGAAATATATGGAGGCTCTCATTCGGTCGTCTTTGATCAAACCCTCACCAAAAATAATAAACTTCTGAACATCCACGTAGTTGCTATTTCCTGAAAGTTTGGCGAAAGTTCGTCTAAAAAATTTCGAGATTTTATGGCAACAGATTCATACACACTCACAGATGCCCACATACACAGACACACACCGATGAACACTATATCCCCCCGCCTTGCTAAATGTGGGAGATAACTATTCTAAAGGCAGTGGGAAGGGCAATGAGGTGCATAAAAGCAGGCCAAAAAGATAAAAAGGAAAGAAGAAAAAGACCAAGATAACCAAAAGACGCACGGAACGATTTAGCATTGACGAAGGCACAAGAAGGAAGATGCAGGCGGAAACGTTGGATGAATATCTGGAAGAAATATTAAAAGAAAACAGTGAAACATAAAAGCAATTGTGATACAGAGAGAGAGAGAGAGAGAGAGAGAGAGATACCGCAGTCATGTATAGATCAAATAAATAATGAAATCAACTAGGGAGGGGAAATCAGTGGCTACTGAAAGGGATAATTTTAACATTAAAGAAATGAAGGAAGGCAGAGGAGAGACAGAACTGACTATTGGAGGTTGTATATTCAAAGGTAATATCACGAGGCCACGAAGCCGAGGGGAGACCTCTAATTTGGGGTGAGAATCTCAGAAGAAGATGAGCGAAACAGGTTTCTGCTCTCTTCATATTGTGGTCGACTAAGCTCTATAATGTGAAAGGCAAGCTGAATATCACCAAAGGGAGTAGCAGAACTTCCTATGTTGTTCCAGACTGTTTGTGTTATGTAAGATAGAGACCAGAAATATTTACTAACATAAAATGTTCCTAATTTCTTCGTCAGCAAGAAAAAAATGTGCAGCTTCATTTCATAGCAGATTCCCAGCATATGCATATAATACCACAGACAGAGGCTGAACACCGCCAACTGTATCCAACCCTAATACTCTAAAGGTAAAGCAATAATTATTTATGAGAAAGCGTGGGGTCTATCCTGCTGATATGTGGTCCAGATGGAAGTCTACAACTCAGCAAAATTTCGTCGTCGTTTGAAAGTAAAACTATTGTCGTGCATACCAGAATTAGCTAAACCCTAACGGGAAACAGTGGAGTCCAACCCTGTCCAAAACCTTGTGCGGGTGGAGGTCCTCCATTCTACAAAGTAGCGTATTCCACAGCAAGGAAAAAGAAAGACTAAGGAACGGCAAACTGAAATTGCTCGAACCCTCGGAGGCTACCGCCTCCCCGTGGTGGGACAAACTTCGTTGGTCCCGCTTTCATAAATTCTTGTCCTGATGGATATCTACCACTGTGTAAAGCATCATGCTCCATAGGGGAAAAAACTTATTGCCCCCAGAGCTCTACCCTTAGGGAAGTGTGGGAATCCCACCTTGCTTGAAACTAAGCCCTGTTGTAAATCTACCACTACGCATAGTTTCACATCTCTGGTTGTTCATACCAGTTTTATTTGCCCTCCTCCCCCCGAAAGCCGTCCTCACGCAGCCCATGAAAATCCTGCCCTGCCTAAATTCTGTCCAGGTGTATGTCTACCATTAGGCAAAGTATTCGCATTCCTCGGCAATGCAGGACGCGCTCGGTTTGTAATCAACGCGTTCTGTGAGAAGTATATTCCTTCTTTTACATTGTCCTGGAAAAGTACCAGGTCTCGTCCGCTCAGTGCGGTGGTAAACGGGGAGGCTCGATATACCCTTCACAATTAAAGTTACTCTCATCACTGGGATCCCATCGTTTCCACTTTAAGGTCACTACAGTTAGAGTAATAATTGCATTTAAGTATTTTTAATCAGCACTATTATGAAGGGAGTCGGTTAATAAACAAACTTGACAGGTTGCGTTCCATATGAGAAAGGCTGAAAAGATGCATAAGCCGCTTCAGTATGAAGGATGCTTTCTGTGCTGCATAAAACCGTTGGGCGATAACAATTTCAAACAGAAAAATTCATGTCGTAGGGAAAGAGTTACTGACATTATTTTAGAAGCCACTTGGGCAAAGAAATCTTTCGGAGCATAAAATAGTCTGATAGCAGCCATAAAAAGTAAGAGAGGGAGAGTTGTCAAAAAAGAATAAGAGAGAGAGAGAGAGAGAGAGAGAGAGAGAGAGTTGAAATAAAATTCAGACCAAGGTCTTATAAAGACTGGTAAAAAGAGAAGCCAGTACACAATATTATTTTCTGTTACTCGTGACATAAACTCTCTTCTGGGTGCTTTCATGTAAGTTTCATTCCCGCATACATTAACTGAACACGCATTCTCTCTCTCTCTCTCTCTCTCTCTCTCTCTCTCTAACAGCAAGATCACGTACTAATCCGATGCTGCCAGCACCATTAGATTAAGTAGGGGGTTGGGATTATTTAGTTTTTTATAGCATTTCAGGTCAAATGTGGTCACCATCCAAGTAAATAAATATACCCGTAATGGTTAGATTATAAGAGGAAATAATACATTTGTCGATCCTGTTGAATTCAAGAGAGAGAGAGAGAGAGAGAGAGAGAGAGGGAGAGAGACTGTCAACAAAATTTACTAGAATACCTTGATTAATAACGTTAGAAGCAACACTTTATTTATGCTATTATGAAACCTTTTAACACGAATGGCCTAAAATTATTCAGCTCATATTTCATTCCAGCCTAATTATGACTGTAAGGTAACTGTTGGTGAGGCGTGTGGGAATGTCAGCGTAATCTCTGCAACACTGATTACTATGTCAGACGCACACCCATTCCATCACAATGTTGCTAATAAGTACGGAGCTGACTGTGCGTCGGTGTATTGTGTTAGTCTACTTTTCTGCTGCCTTTCTTCTGTCACTTTTTTTAACGCTTTGCTTCCTTCTAGCTTTCGTTGTCTCTATATCTTCCAGCCCCCCCCCCCTCTCTCCCTCTCTCTCTCTTTCATTTTCGAATTCGTGCCGTACTTGCCCTCGTTATACATAAAACACCTTAATTACTTCTGGTGATAATGTCCATCACACACACACACACACACACACACACACACACACACACACACACGCACACGCACGCACACGCGCGCGCGCGCACCACACACACACACACACACACACACACACACACACACACACACACACACACACGCACGCACGCACGCACGCACGCACGCGCGCGCGCGCGCGCGAGCACTCATTCCATAACTAAGACATTTGTACACTTGCCAACCATGCACACCAATTAACAAATCCGTCAACACACCACATCCTATCACACACCCACCTGTCCATGTTCAGTAATTCACTTTACCATGTAATTCATTCATTCTCCACCAATGAAAATCAGATATTACACTCATCCAATAATTTACCCACTTCAGTAAAAGGAGGAAGCTGTGGTCGAGTGGTCTGAGAGGTCGTCTGGTACTTGATATTACGTGAGTTGAATCTCAGGCTCGGTAAGGGAACAGTATGAAGATTTGAATTTCCTTAAAGCAGATTTACTGGCAATACACAAAACCCACCGGCATGCCATGCCAATGCCTTTGCTAGTAACATTATAGCAGTTTTAAATGAGACAGTCTTTTTATGTATTCGAAACGAATGGTGGGTATTAGAACCGAAATGGAGACATGTCAAAGTCTTTAGTATGTATAAAGACTGATAGACTCGTTAAGTTTGTATCGTTAGTTGATATAATTGCATATCTATCTATCTATCTATCTATCTACCCACCTATCTATCTATCTATATACCTCACGGACTCACCCCCTCATCAAGTAAAATTTTCCACCCAAATTACACATAAACACACATACATTCTTCTTACTGATGCAGTTCACAGATCCCTCTTAGACTCTTCCGAAACTAAGCGGGCACTTGTTTCACATAACCTCGCACAGGCACATCTTACACACCCGACCCATGACCTACCTACCATACATCATCTACACCTGCTCACGTAATTCTCAGCCAGATTATTTAGTTATCGTACATATCACTTCTCCCAGACTCTTCACACATCCCACAACACCCAGCCAAGTCTTACACCACACAATTCCCAACCGCATTACCCCTCACACCACACCCAACCACATCACACACTATACCACACCCAACCACATCACTCACCATACCACACCCAACCACATCACACACAACACCCAACCACACCACACACCACACTACACACACACGCAATCACATCTCTCCACACCATACCCAACCACATTACACACCGCAACATACCCAGACACATCACACACCAAACCACACCCAACCATCTCACACACCACACCACACCCAACAGTCTCACACACCACACCACACCCAACCACATCACACACGCCATCACACCCAACCAAATCACACACGCCATCACACCCAACCAAATCACACACCACACCACACACAACCACATCACACACCAAATCACACACCACATCACACCCAGCCACAGTACACACCACACCACACCCAACCACCTCACACACATCACCACACCCAACCACCTCACACAGCACACCATACGCAGCTACCTCACACACCACAGCACACTCGACCCACTAATGTTTAATACCCACTAATATTTAATAATATCCAGCTCAATCCTGCATCCTCCATGAACATCTGGTAAATTACCAATATGCTGGGAATCGAACCAGGGACTCTCAGGTGAGAGCCAGGCAGCATACCACTACACCACGACAAAGTAAAAGTTAATTTACGTTGTCTCAATCTTGTAACCAACGTCCCTCCGCCCCCACTGTGGGCATCAATAGGATGAGTTAACCTCCCTGGCACTCGGGCAAGTAGATGCTTTTAATCTATCCCAAGCACTTACGGCAAGTCAGAATGAAGAGAGAAACCTGTACTGTATACAGGAAAAATCATCTGGTAAATTACCAATATGCTGGGATTCGAACCAGGGACTCTCAGGTGAGAGCCAGGCAGCATACCACTACAACGTGAGTTAACTTTTACCTGGTCGTGGTGTAGTGGTATGCTGCCTGGCTCTCTCCTGAGAGTCCCTGGTTCGATTCCTAGCATATTGGTAATTTACCAGATGATTTTTCCTGTGTACAGTACAGGTTTCTTTCTTCATCCATGAACATACTTGAGGTTTCATTCACTCGGGACTTATCTTAGCAAGATGGTATTGCATCTCTTGTAAAATCTGCTTCCAAGAGATTGGGTGTGCTAAGCCGACTCCATAACTTCTTTACCTTTGTACAGTTGTTGACTTTATACACAGGTGTTATTCGCCCCTGTGTAGAGTACAACTCTCATGTGTGGGGAGGCTCCCCACATACAGCTCTTCTCAATAGGGTGGAGTCAGAGGCTTTTCGTCTCATTAACTCTCCTCCTCTTACTGGCACTTTTCAACCTCTGTCTCTTTGCCGCACTGTTGGATCTTTATCTCTTTTCTATCGCTGCTTCAATGGTCACTGCTTCTCTGAACTGTTTGCTTGCATCCATCCACCTCTACGACGGGTGCGTAGCACCCATCCAACAACAAACTCTCATCCCTTTTCTGTCCAACTCTCTAATGCAAGAGTTAACCATTACTCCCCCGTCCTTCATTTATGCAACAGGTCAGCTCTGGAACTGTCCCCCTCTGTCTGTATTTCCTGCTTCCTATGACCTCCAGTCTTTCAAACGCAATGTGTCCAGGGATCTCGAAATGAACGGATCTTGAATTTGGCTCTCTTTTGTATTGTTTTTATTTTTCTCTTGGAAGGAACAGTTTGCGGGCTCCTGGCCTTTAGTTCCTTCTTCCTTGCATTAAAAAAAAGAAAAAACACCTCACACGCAACACCACATCTGAATCTCCCACACACCACACACCACCCAACCACATCGCACGGCACACAGGTCCCAACCACCTCACACACTTTATTCCACTCAACGAGCTCTCAAACTCCACTTCATCACACATACTAACACTTCCACCCCCGTCTAGTGTCGCATCTCACCCGTACCTCTTACACACTACTCCCATTTCAGCCACTTAAATACCCCACAAAACTGTCACATAATCCACGAAGTGCCATTATATCCTCAAGTAACGGTGTCCGCACCGACCTCACAAACTCAATAAATCTTAAACATTTGAAGAAAAGCGCGCAAGTGTGGGTGACTCTAGCCAGTAAAAGTAATAATTATAAATGACACAGGGGCTCCATGACTATAAAAAACGATGAGACTTAGATAACACTCGCGTATTAGGCTAATACTCTCACGCACGTCCACTCATTAAGACAAAGTAAGTGAAATGTGGGTCAAATGTCCACTGATTTTATTCAAATTTCCAGGTCTTGCCAACCATTGCCTAATTTTTCTTACGGAAATAAGCATCATACCACATCTTCTCTAATTAACGAGAGAAGCACAAGCAGGATATTGTATGCTCACTGCGTATGCTACAAATTCTGTATAAAAAACTACAGGAAATTAAAGTTTTTCTCATCAATAACTGTCGTCAGAAAAAGAAAAAAAGTGAATTTTTGCTCTGCTCACACTTCTGCAAATCTCTCTCTCTCTCTCTCTCTCTCTCTCTCTCTCTCTCTCTCTCTCTCTCTCTCTCTCTCTCTCTCTCCTAATCCATCGACGTTCACAAGTTACGCGGGTAGGCAGTATAGGTGGATGGGCATTGCAGGTTTGGTAAAGATTGCTTTAATATTACATCACGATTTAACTACTGAAGAATATTTTCGTATCGATACTGTATGATGATGTTAACCTTTTTCTTCATTTCAACAAACACTAATTGTCACGTCGGTAATTGTCTGCAAACATTTTTCCTGAAACAATAAAATATACATAAAATTGTGAAATAATTAATTCATCCAATCCGACAACGTATACAGTATTATTTAATTCATATTAGTTTCAGAGGACTTAATTTATGAAAGACTTTCCAGACTTGGATGGCTGATATATTCTTCATTAGCCCATTTCAGTATGACAGTTGCTTCATGAAGTAAATAATATCGCACAGAGGTTGCAGGACAAGATTAAACGCTTCTTTGTAATGCGTTTCTTTCGGCTAAATGAAATCGGTGGCGGTAACTTGAATCTGTTGGTAAATTCTTAGTTCTCGGCTAACACTTTAAACAAAAAGTTCTTAACATTTGCAGAGACGGATTAATGTAAGCTGAATTAAATCATCGGACGCCAAGCGGAATGAAACTGAAAATCTTATTTGGCAACCAGAGGGTAAAAACCCTCGAGCTCCTATCAGCCACTAGTTTTTCTACAGTTTCCTAGACCAATAATTTATCATTCTTTTCCCACGTCTTCTGCCGGCGTCACTGAGTCAGTATAATTATGCTCAATACATAATAGGCATATAATATACAGTCAGCCAAGTGGAAAGTGCGACAAACTCTCGTGGTGTGCGGTGGTATCTGGCAGTTCCTCTGTCGTAAACACTGGTATTTAAATGAATGTAGTCCGAGAAGGGGCGTGGCTGGTTAAAGAGTTGGACACTGAGAGAGAGAGAGGGGGGGGGGTGCTGGAGTGGTGCAGCGAGGAACCAGAAGTCATTCTGTCCAGCCTCTTCTGTTTTTATCGCTTGCCTTAAATTTTCCCCTAATCCCATACCAAAATGCAAATATAAACATGATATCAGTCTAACGTAAATTTCACATGACCACCACATTAAATATATAGACATTATATACTTTTATTGTGTATCGTTGGCAGAGAGAGAGAGAGAGAGAGAGAGAGAGAGAGAGAGAGAGAGAGAGAGAGAGAGAGAGAGAGAAGTCCAATACCGGCTGGGGGAGGGAATCATTTATGGCTTTTGTTTTCGTTTAAAAAAAAAAAAAAAAAAAGCTACCGATTTACCATACGACCTACCAGCAAGTCGTACTAAAATTACAGCTAATTTCATTACACCAGTCCGGTCCGGTATGAAATAGTCCTAACGAGCATTCAGTATCAACGGTAATTAGCAACGTAGTGGTGACATGTCGAGATGTGTGCTACACAGGAGGACTACTGGGTCTCGATGAACGGGCTGCTAAGCCAATGCCAAGAGTTGGACAAAAAACAAAAAAAAAAATCGTTTCACAGTATGCTTTACCCGTCTGACTGCCGAGATTCAGTTTTCGACTATCCCAGATATTCTCTCTCTCTCTCTCTCTCTCTCTCTCTCTCTCTCTCTCTCTCTCTCTCTCTCTCTCTCTCTCTCTCTCGTGAGTAATGTCTCCCACAGGCGTTGTTAATGTGAAGATAATTAAAAGTCAAATGACTTATATCTGTCTAGCGCTTCATATACTGTGTAGAAATATTTCAATGTGTTTAACCATCCACTCACTTGATGTAGTGCTGCTCTCAGGTATCTGCCCTTTCCTCTCCTCCATCCTTCTTTCCATTCATCCTCTTCTGTTTTTTTTTTCCCTTCATTCTTTCCTCTTTCTTCTGCCTACAAGTGACTTTACACTCTCTCTTGTGTCTTTCTTTTCTTAATTCTTTCCCCTTCCTTCTGCCTGTGGGTGACTGTACATTGAGTGACAAGCCAAATGGTTTCCTGTACACCAGGAAACCGTTTACTACGCTGGGTGGTAACCATATAACCAAATTTTGGTGCCTGGTGGTTTAGTGGGTAATAACGGTACTCCAATCGGATTGAGCCGGTGAAGGTTTATATCCAAGGGGTGGTTGGGGTTTATTGTTCACGTAATGCCACTCAAGGATGAGTGAGGCTGGTCACTTTCATCTTAAATGCCAGGACCAACTTGCCTAGCCCCGGGCTCCTACACTCCACATGGGCAACATAGGATTGGATGATGGATGGATGGGTGGATGGATGGCTTAAAAAAGAAAAAAAAAAATCGGCCCTTAGTAAACTCGTGCACAGCATCATATTTTTGTTTCAAAATCAAGATTACTAAATATAAACTACTGGTTGGCGTTGAAGCTTCGGACAGTGGTGCCAACATTGTGAAATACTGAGTAAATAGTGAGTCTTTCAATTATTATTACACCCGAACACAAATAGCTCAGACGGATATTGCTGAGCCTGGCTGTGTGTGTGTGTGTGTGTGTGTGTGTGTGTGTGTGTGTTCCTCTCAGTTGGTGTCTCATTTAGTCTCTTTCTGTCTATAGGCTGAACTGCTTGTGTGTGTGAACATTAATCTCCGATTGTATTCAAACATGGAGGATGGGTTTTCTGTTGTTCTTTACATCGATAGGTTGATAATGAGGGTTTTAACTATTGCCTGAAAACGTGGAGTCACTCATTCGGGAATTCTATCTATCTATCTATCTATAGCCCGACGCCCTAATCCCGCAAAGGGTGGCCGCAGACAAAACGCCTCCAAGTCGCTCTGTCACCCACCATTTGATTACCCTCCCCCCAACTCACCCCCCCCCTCCCTCATATACCTCTCAACTCCATCCCTCCACCTCATCCTCCGTCTACCTCTCCCTCTCCCTCCCTCCACCTCACCTACATATACCCTCTTAGTCAGTCTATCATTCTCCATTCTCTTCACATGTCCAAACCACCTCAGTGTATTTCTCCTAATCTTCTCAACCACATCCACATCCACCCCACAGCGTTCCTTCACTTCTCCATTCGTCAACCTGTCCCTCCACGTCACTCCACATGCTCCTCTCAAGTAACTCATTTCCACTACTCTCACTCTTGACTTGTTCCCCTCTTGCAAGGTCCATGCCTCGCTTCCATACATCAGGGTAGTGATCACAATACTATCATGCAATGACTTCTAAACTTTCATACTCACCTCCCTATTTCTCATCACTGCTTTCAGTGTACCAACAACCTTCCTTCCCTGCTGTACCCTTTCACGCACTTCATCCCCCAAAGTTCTATCCTTACTCATCACACTACCCAAGTACTTGAATGCACTCACATTCTCCATATCCTCACCATCCAACCTCACTGCACACTCTGTGACTTCATTCCTCTCAAACACCATAACTTTACTTTTGTTTACATTAACTTTCAGCTTCCTCCTCCTACACACTGTCCCAAATTCATTCACCAAACCTTGCAACTCCCATTCATCTTCACTCAACAGTACTGTATCATCAGCAAACAGCAACACCGGAAGCTTCCAAATCTCACCCTCATTCATTAGAGCCACCCCCACATCGGGAATTCACTTGGCAAAATAAGTACCAGATAATTATGTTTGATTTGTCAGTAGAACACCAACCAGTATAAATATTTCCAGTATTCCCTCATCCATGGTATTTTATCGAGATCAGTAAGCGATATTGTTTAACTATCATTGTTACATTTCATGAATCCCATGGTTTGTATGTGTGTGTGTGTGTGTGTGTGTGTGTGTGTGTGTGTGTGTGTGTGTGTGTGTGTGTGTGTGTGTGTGTGTGTTTTGAGGATGAGAGAGGCGTTGGAGGGGTGCTGGAAGAAATGGATACAGGTCTCACAATCCTTGCTTTTCCCCCCTATCGCACTTTTCCATTTGTATTTTTTGCTATTAGTATTATGGTGTTGGAATAAAGGGAGGAGGAGGAGGGAGGGGGGCAAAAGAAAAGGAAAGGGAATAACAACTGCAGGAGGAAGAAGACGAAGATGAGAAAAACAGGCGGAGGAGGAGAAAGGAAGAATGTATGCCGAGGAGGTGAAAGACAAAAGAAGGAATGGTGGATACATGAAGAAGGAGGAAGAAAGTTGAAAGGAGAATGACTGATTCGAAGAAAAAAAGCATGAAGCAACAAAAGGACGGGCAGGATGAATATGAAAAATAAAAACAGGATGAGGAAGAGGAATAGAGGAGGAAAAATATAGAGAAAGAGAAAAATGTGAATAAATGACGGCGAAAAACTGGAAAAATCAAAGGAAAAAAGATAAGAAATGGAAATACAGAAAATAAAAAGTGGAAGACGATCAGCAAAGTGAAGAAGAGGAGAACGAAGACAAGTAAGACAGGAAAGAAGAGGGGGAGGAAGAGAAAAGATAAAGTGCGAGGTGGAGAAAACAATGGAAGAAGAGGGGAAAGAAGACAGATAAGATCAAGATGGCGCATAGAACGAAAAGAAAGGAAGTATATTGAGCAAAAGAGGAAATGAGAAAAGCAGAAAGTAGAGTATGGATGGAAAAAACACGAATAAACAGAGAAAGAAGAACGAAAAGAAGAGAAGTAAAATCATAAGAAGGACAAGAAGCATGTAAAAGAAGAAAATAAGGAGGTAGAAGTGCAAAATAACAAAAAAGAACAACGAAGAAGAAGGAAGAACAGGAAGAACTGGGATTAGGGAGCGGGAGAGAAAAACAGAGAAGGTAGGTCGACGGGAAATTATTATTAGCACATGTAATTTCCTGGAAAGGCGATTCAGTCGCTGTTAATGAAGGTGACTTTCGCTCTTATGGGTAGGGGCTGGCTTGTCAACAGGGAAAGGTCGACATAATTGCCCATTTATCCACACTGCATCCTATCCGTATTATTTTTTTACTGTTTCCGGGTATCTATTCATTTGTCTAGTGGATATATCCTTCAAGTTATCTATATATCTTACCCCATCAGTTTGAAAAGTGTCTTTCAAACAGCGAAATATCGTCTGAAGATTGAAAGAGTAAAAAGATTTCATTATACTGATGGCTCCTATGACTTTCTCACAGCTTACTGAACTCGTTGGTGTTACCTTGGATGGAATACTCGTACTGTTTCGATCATAAAGTGTTTGGTGGTGAGTATCAACACTTGAGGGGACACACTCCAGCTAAATAATATCGACTTGTTGGTGTTGGCTGAAATAATATACGAGAAGATGCACCCTAACAGGGTTGATGTTAACGTTATGAACACTCTCAGGCTCATATATTCATTATCAGCCGAACAAAATCGCCAGAGGTTGGCTGGAATATAATTTAAGAGATGAAAATACAATAAGGCGAGTCCATTCCCTTTACAAGAAATGTTTTGCTCTGGAAGAGTTAAATGAAATTTTCAGGAAACCGTTCAGTAAGAGAGATCTTTCGTAAATTCAAGCTAATTGCCTGGAGCAAGGTCAATAGGAAAAACTGGTCCGCCGACGCGCACCATGCGGGTAGGTGAGGTCCTGGCGAGGTCACGTCACCTGAGCCCCTCGACGTATAAGGGCCCAGTGACTTGTACATTGCTCTCTCTGCTTCCAGTTAGTATGTAGGCGACACTGGCTAGAGACACTGTGAAATTCTGTGACTGAACCCTGATCCATCACTAGTATCTTGTTTAAAGAATTGGTTTTTGATTTGGAAGATGAAGATAACTGTATGCCATATGAGGTAGACGAGACTTAGCATTCTGCCATGGAATTAGTAGATTTAGTGATAGAAAATGCTCTTTGCTATGTAGGTGGCTATACTGTAAACAAATTTACAGGATTTTTTTTTTTTTTTTTTTTTCCTATCGACCATTGAGGCCGGAGCCTCTGGTCATTAAGGCAGATATATATATGTATATATATTGACACATATATACATATATATACAAACATATATATATATACATACATACATACATACACACATCCATGCATATGAACATACACACTTTCATGCACACGTACATATATATATAATAATTTTTATTTTATTATTTTTTGTAGTTTTATTTTTATTATTTTTATTTATTTTTTATATTTTTAACCTTATATTACTTATAAACAAAATACCTAATCTAAAGACCCTAAAACTAACCACCTAACAGACAAATCGCTAACCTATACTAAATCCTAAGAGACAAATAACTAGGCCTACACTAATATTCAAAAAGCCTCGACCAAAACAGGAAAATAGCCATATATAGAATATAGGGCAAGTAACTGCGACACGGTACCTACAGCCAGATAGATCATGGACTGAAATGATTAACAGAGGTCAGCTGTATCTTCCTTCAGATTTTGTTTTCTCATTTGGTGAAAATGAAATGTTCAATGCAGTTCATGGGGAAAGCCTTCATGAAAGCAAATATTGCTTCAGTTCACTTGCTTCTGCAATTGAATGTATGGGAGTTCATGTACCTAAAGATGTAGTGTTTTTCTTTTCCAAAATCTCTGTGTACTTCAGAATCAGATATCTCAACAAAATCAGAGACACAGCAAAGAAGAAAGAAGAGTCTTGCTGAAATATGAAAAGAAAAATGATGAAAATAACAAAATAATACAAGGAATGTAATGTAGCTTCGTAAAATGGAAGAAATGGTAAAAAATAAGTGTGATTTATTAATTCTCTCATAGCCATGTACTTTTTGGAGGTAAAACCTATGCAATAATTACGCTGTCCATTAACTGCCAAGATATAAGTTTAATATCTACTCTTTTCAATCACTTCAATAAAGTAGTTATAAGTCGCTGACGGCTATTATAATTGGCCAACTAATTACTGTATGTATTGTGCAGTGCATGTAAATATATAAATTGTACTGTAGTTTAAAATGCAAATATCCATTCATGTCTCTACTATTATCGTCTTTTATAATAAGAGAAGTTTGGGAAGGTATGCTTGTCTAGGATACACTATATTAAGGCAAATGCAGCCATGATGCGTGGGGAGTGATGGGGCGCGGTTGGTGAGAGGGGTCCAGTTTACGCCATCAGGAGAGCTCGGCTGTCAGATCTTATGCTTTTATTGACCCTGGTCTGGAGACAGCAAGAACTTGACGAAAGTAACGTCCACATGTTGAAGGGAGCTAATTTACTCTATCAGGAGAACCATTCTGAACGCAATAATTCATCATCAACTTAGCTTCGGGTCCTCTTTGCAGTCACTCGTTCGGGTTTGGGTGAGGATGCAATGGGATTAGAGTGTGTAGAAAGGATAATGAATATTGTGGTACAGTTATAGTGCATTCATTCTAACTTCATGGAAATTTTCATTCTCTTGCAGCCTACAGTCCGTAAGTGGATGTCAAAACAAGACAGTACCACGATTTTACATTTTTCCACAGCACTCTTTTCGTCACTAGAATCATAGTTTAGTGTTAATCTCTTGCTATATTTTAACATTCAAGAAGGACTGGGAGCAATTTTAAAGTACCTCAAGTGAAAAAGGAATAGAAGTAGTACCACTGGTATCACTACTTCTAATAGTTGTAGTAGTAGTAGTAGTAGTAGTAGTAGCAGCAGCAGCAGTAGTAGTAGTGATAGTAGCAGTAGCAGTAGTGGTAATTTTGCTAGTATTAGTACAATAGTATTATCAATCATTTCCTGTGGCACCCTCGGGGATGCATAGGGCCTCGATGAACTCACACCACCACATCCTATCTTGTGCTAGCTCCTCAAGATCTCCCCAACACTCATCTCCAGCTTCCCGTCTCATTGTCCTCACCCACGTCTCTTTTGGCCTTCCTCTACCTCTCCTACCAGGTGCCACCCACCCTGGTGTACCTCGTACTATTCCCTGTCTCCTATACACATGTCCTAGCCACTTCCATCGTGAGAATCTAACATATTCATCGATCGGCTGCACTCCCGTTATTTCTCTAATTCTACTATTTGGTATCCTTTCCCACCACTTAACTCCTAATATTCTTCTAAGTGCTTTATTTTCAAACACCAAGAATTTATTTTCCATAGTCACTGTGCTGTACCAAGACTCGTGTCCATAAATTAAGATACTCCTAACCATTACCTTATAAAGTTTGATTTTTGTATGCACAGAGAAATTGTTATTATTCCAAATATTTTTAAGCATTCCCATTGCCTGATTAGCCTTCTTTAACTTTTCCTCGAATTCAAAGTTCAAAGAACCATCCTTGGCTAAATAAGTACCTAAATATTTAAACCTATCAACTTGCTTTACAACCATACCTCCAATTACACATTCCTGTGCATTTTCCATATTCATATTGATTATTTCAGCTTTTCCACAATTAATAACCAAACCCACCTTGCGACCTTCACTCACCAAACAGTCCAACACTCTCTGCATCTCTTCTGGCCCATCACAAATCAAAACTATATCATCTGCATAATCTAAATCCAAAAGTTTCCTGTTCTCTCCCCAAAGTATACCTGCACCGGTTTCTGTTCCAACACGTTTCATAATGTAATCAATGACCAATATAAATAGTAAAGGCGATAGAACACCACCTTGAATTACTCCGGACTTGACTTCAAACGAATCACTCAGACAACCATCAACCATCACTTCACAAAATGTGTCCTCATGCATGTTCATAATGACCCTCACAAACTCCTCTGGTATTCCATAATGTCTCATGATCTTCCCCATAGACTCTCTCGAAACACTATCAAAAGCCTTTTCAAAATCAACAAAACAAAGACTTAACGGTACTCTCATTTCATTAACTTGCTGCATCAAATGCCTAACTATAAAGATCTGATCACTGCAACCACGTCCCTTTCTAAAACCAGCCTGTTCAATAGTATTAATGTCGAATAAATGAAGGAGGAATAGAACGAGAGAATGCGTGAGAAGATGAGAGCGAAAAATAAATGACCAACATAAGGAGGAGGAAGTGGATAAATAGGAAGAGAAATATAAGATCAGGAAGAAGAGACGCAAAAGAAGGAAGAGTAAAAAGAGACGGAGGAAGAAGGATGAACATGAAAAGTACAATGAGGAGGAGGAATAGTAGCATGAAGAAATAGAAGGGAAAGAGCAAAAATAAGTGGAAAATGAAAATAAAATAAGAACTAAAAAAGTAGTAGGAGGAAAAGGACGAATATTATAAATAAAAAAGGACAAAACGAAAAGAGAAAGTTGAGCAAGAGGGTAGGCTACAAGGCAGTAAGAAAACGAATGACACATAAAAGAGCAATTAAGAAGAGAAGAAATGGAAGTCAAAATGAGGAAGAGAAGAAGGAAGACTGGAAAACAGGGGGAAGCAGGAGATGTGAAAATAATACAAAATGAGGAAAACTATGAGCAGGGAGAAGGAGAAACAAAAAGGAAATAAAAAAAAGGAAATCAAGCGAGTATGTGGAAGAAAAATGAGGATGCTGAAGAGGAAGCAGACAAAGGAAAGCGGGGAAAAAGAAGAGCAGAAGGAAAAGGAAACAAAAGGAATAGGGACATGGAGGGACAGAATGTGAAACAGGAAGGATGGGTAGATGGGAAATTATTATTGAGGGGATTCATTTATTTTTATTTTTCCTCTTCGAATCTCCTACACATGTGACATTCTCTCTCTCTCTCTCTCTCTCTCTCTCTCTTAATAAATATATTAAAAGACCTAAAATCATCCACTCCAAATCACACTCCTTTATAGATTAGCTACTTCACTCACCTGAATTAGGTTTAATGTTCATACTCTTTGGGATTAGACGGTGTGTGGAAAATTGGTGTAAAAATGAGAGAGAGAGAGGGAGAGAGAGAGAGAGAGGGAGGGAGAGAGACAGGCAGACAGACAGACAGACAGACAGAGACAGAGACGGACAGACAGACAGACAGACAGACAGACAAAGAGTTTCCTACAAATATCAAATAATTGCGAAGCCCTCATTTCATACACACACGCAGCATCAGTAATGTATTTTGCTTTCCTTGGTGTGTGTGTGTGTGTATATGTGTGTGTGTGTGTGTGTGTGTGTGTGTGTGTGTGTGTGTGTGTGTGTGTGTGTGTGTGTGTGTGTGTGTGTGTGTGTGTGTGTGTGTGTGAAGAGTATAAAATGACAAACATTTTCGACCTGTTTTTAAGTAAACTAACCAAATCCGTTGTCTTCCAGCCTAAAGCAAATTCAACTTAAAGAGTTTTATTCCATTTTCGACAACGCCTGGGTAAATAGCTGTCAGCACTTAATATAAATATACTGTCTGTATATCGTTTCGTTTCGTTTCGTTTTTAAAGGCTCCAACATGCTTGCATGTGTCGGCCTTGGTCACCTAATGGCGGCTCTCCAAGCTGCACGATCCATTGCAGCCTCCCTGTTCAGTCCCTTAACCCTAAGGTCACACTTAATGACCTCGTCCCATGTCTTTCTCGGTCTATCCCTCATAACTCCACCCCCAATATTAACACTTCTCACCTTCCTCACCCAATTATCATCCCCCATCCTCTCCACATGTCCAAACCACCTCAATCTACCTCTCCTCATCACAACACCAATACACTCCAGTCCCATCCTACCTCCCAACTCTTCCATTGTAAATCCAGCCCCTCCAGGCCTTGGACGCAGGGACGCACTGCACATCCACCTAATCATTGTCATTTCTGTACGTCTGAGCCGGCGAATGTCTTCCTCCTTCACTGCCCAGGTCTCACTACCATACAGCATTACATTCCTAACACATGCTGCATACAAAGACCCCTTAGCACGTAGGGAGAGCCGTCTCAATATATATATATATATATATATATATATATATATATATATATATATATATATATATATATATATATATATATATATATATATATATATATATATATATATATAAGAGCCGTGTTTTGTTTGTGTGTTTGTCTGTTTGTCCTTCAATCACGCCCAAACCAAGGGTCAGAGACACCAAGACCCATATATATTCTGAATCAGGTTTACCGAAGGATGGTTTTAGGGGGGTGAAATTTCAGATGCGGGTCATTCGAGGTCACCGGTAGAGCGTTCGCCTTTTTGACCCGGATAATGCTGGATACCCCTGCAGCCCAATTTTTGGCATAGAGATTCACATGACCTCCATTTACGACATATGCTATGTGAGGTTGACCTCCGAGGCCATTTGAGGTCACTGGTAATAGTAAAGAAGTGTGCAGAAGTACTGTGCGTTAGTCTGTGAAAGCTGAAATAGAAAGTTCTTGGACCTCTTATAATCCGTCTTCAAAAACATAAGAGGTACATGGTCTTCCTGGAGTAGAAAGAAATATTGAAGTGGAAGAAATAGGATTAGAATGTTTGCCTTTCTGGGCCGGCAACGCCGGGTGCCCAAACTCGTACTATATATATGCAGCCATGTCGTACGTGTTGTGTTTAGGACGCGAGATTCTGCTGGTTACATGCTGAAGTGTTGATGATCGAACGGCGACGGAGTTGTTGACTTATACTTATGAGTGCAGTATCATGAGGCCACCTCTATCTCAGTCAGTCCCAACCCGAGTCTCACAGAGATTGGGCTCAACGCAGTCCTGCATCATCTGTAAATATAATTGGGGTTTCATTTTCTCGAGATTTATCTTGGAAACATCATACCTCCTTTTGTAAAATCCGCTTCCAGGAGATAAGGCGTGTTTAGTTGACTCCGTGCCTTCTTTACCCTTGCGCAGTTGTCGATTTTAAACGCTGAGAGAGAAAATCATCTCGTTTCATCAATTCTCCTCCTCCTACTGGATTCCTTCAACCTCTCTCTCTTTCTCTTTGCAGCACTGTTGCATCTTTATCTCTCTTCTGTTGCTGCTTCAATGGTAACTGCTTCTCTGAACTGTCTCTTTGGATCCCTCCACCACTATGACGGGTGCGTAGCACCCATCTAGCAATAAACTCTCATCTCTTTTCTATCCAGCTCTACAGTATAATGCAGGAGTTAACCGTTACTCATAGTCTTCCATGTATGCAACAGGTTAACTCTGGAACTGTCTTCCTCTGTCTGTATTTCTCACTGCCTGTGACATCAGTCTTTCAGTCGCACAATGTTGAGGTATCTCTAAATGATCTGATCTTGAATTTAGTTCTTTGATATCTTGTTTTTGTTTTTTCTTGGAAAGAACAATCTTGTGAACTTCTGGCCTTTGGTTCCTTCTTCCTTGCATTAAAAAAAATCTTATCTTTCCAGTCTCCAGCTAATGTAGGATGGAAACGGGTTCACTGAGCTTTTGTTAATATCGTGATAGTAAATAAGGAAATAAATGGTGGCAGCATTCTTTTCAAGCAGAGAGTAGTGAGCCGTCGGTGTTCATGAAATTAATTCACACAGTTTTCCATGGTATGACTGGAGATTCCCTTGTGGAACTCGTAATATCATCGTTGTAAGCTGTTGTGCGTCAGAACAAATGGAAAAAATGAGACACAACTTAAGACACAACTTAATTTCCTCGGCTATGTGATGGAAGCTTGTGGAATTCCTACCAAAGATCATAAGATTGATGCGATTAAAATATTTCCAACTCACACCAATGTAATGTCATATTTTGCCTTTCCGGGTGTTATCGTTATTTCATTAAGGTTTATGCCCAAATTATATAACTACTAACAAAATAATAAAAGTGAAATGAACATCTTGTATGATCAGAAGAGCAAACTATACCTTAATACCTTGAAGAATGCTCTTATAATTGCCACTGTTTTGGCCTTCCCAAGCTGTAGTAGGACTTTCCTTCTTTGCAGTGACATCTCTGGCAAAGGTTTACGAACAGTGTTCATGCAAGTTTATGATGAAAATATGAAGTATATAATACCTTATGCTAGTTGTGTTTATGCTACCTCATTCACGGTCTTTGGACGTGGATCCGCAGCCATCCTGAAAGAGGCCAACCCGCTCAGCGGACGTGGATCTGCATCCAAACAAAGAAATATTCACCATAAAACTGGAATTGCGTCTAGCCTCCAGAAATGTTATCTGATATTAGCGTGACTGAGCTTCTAGTTCAGTGATAGTATTTTCATTCATGGGAAAAATCGAAAACGAGACCAAAAACTCTTGGGAAAAAAAAAAGTGGTATAAAAATTCTTGCGCATTCTTTCAACTTCGAGTCGTCATAACTAATTTACTTTATACAATATCACTTTCGTTTTTCTTTCATCTTGTTCTACAGAGTCTCAGCTTTCTAACGGTATAAAACAAATCTGCTAATCCAAATATTTAGGTGTGACAGAATGATCAGAAAGGAAACAATTGGTGCCAGGCACAAAAAGAAACTTGCCCGACAGCAGTTATTTCATTGCTGTTAGATAATGGCCTGCTTCTGCCAGTTAGTGTCAGTGCACAGTTAAAGTCTAAGGCAATGGGGCAAATGTTTACAAACTGCACCCTCTGAAAACCCATGATCTTCCGTTTGACCTTTCAGGGTCACTCAAAGTCAAAGGTCATGCTCCCCAATGAAAGCCCATATGAGACTTCTTTACCTAGGTAATAGTAAATATCTCTATCTTCAGCGAGATTCTAGTTATAGCCCCTAGAATATCCGTGACCTTGAGTTTGACCTTTCAAGGCCACCTACAGTAAAAGGTCAAGGTACCAATTAAAAACCCATATGGGATTTCCCATATGTTGATAATAGGAAATATCTATCTTCAAGCAGTTTCGAGTTATAGCCCCCTGAATATCCTTAACCTTGAGTTTGACATTTCAAGGTCATTCAAAGTCAAACGATTTGGTGCCAAATGAATGCCCATATTACGAGTTCCCGTTTGTTCATAATAGAAAATATCTCTATATTCAACCGTTTTCAAGCTATAGCCCTCTGAGAATCCGTGTCTTTGATTTTCCTTTCAGGATCACTTGATTACCTCCAAAATTTAATCACTTTCTTTGGGGACCAGTGGCCACAAATGTTGAAACTTTCGTGTAATTTTATTCAGCTGTTCTTCCGTAATGATGCCAACAAACAAAAGAAACAAACAAACTTGACTAAAAACAATACCTCGCCGGACTCCGTTCGGGCAAGGTAAAAACTCGAGCGCGCGGATTTTCAGCTGTCGAGGGAGAGCGGGTGAGAGGGAAAGCAGGGAGGGTTCTGCTGGCTGCAGGGGGGTCGACTGCGAAAGTGCTAGTAGTGACCTATATTCTACAGAAAAAAAGGACACTGTCACCACTGGGAATCCCATGCAGTAGAGCTGGCACTAAACACTCAAGAAACATTGCTAACACCCAGTTCGTAGCCAGACTGACCATTTGCCTCTACTTGATATCTTCAAGGAATTTAATCTCTCAGTCCATTTAGCCCACTGGGCATTGTTCCTGATAATTTTAATGTAGTGTCTGATGCCTTGTCACGCTACATCACTATGATAACCTATTATTTCCCCCGCTGAGACACCCTGGATTATGGCCTTGTCAGGAGCTGTCGAATTTTTTATTCTATTTTGTCTCAGGCCATTTATATACTTCTTAGAGTCTGGGGATGATTCCATCCTACCAGATCTATTGATACCACTTCATGACTTCGAGCTTCAGAATGACTTTCTGTGATGTAAATCTATTCTTGCAGGGAAGAAAGTACCACGGCGTAAGACTCAGCAATTTGTTATTTCGTTGGATATAATTCCTGCCACATTACGCGCTATTCATGACTCCCTTCATGCTTCTCATCCGTGGAAGGATTGATGTTTGCGTCAAGCACACCTTCCCTACTACTAATATATTATGAAGCGTGACATCATCACTCATTGTGACTCCCCTTTTTCTTGTGATCGAAATAAGGGATCCACTGGACCTCCAGTGCAACTTTAACAGTATGAGTATTTGGTTCCATTGCATTCATGGTAAACTGTATCAATTGACATGCTTAAACTACTTCTCATGGTATAGGGAAATGACTACCCCTGTTATGCGCCTTATGACTTTCCTTGGGGTCTGCTTCTTAGTACTTCTATAAAAACTGAGAGCACAGAGTTTTGCACGTGCCTTTAGCGATCTGTAAGTAATTTTGTCCATAAACGGCGCCTAATACTATCATCACAGATAATGGTGACGAGTTCAACAATTTCCTCCTTCATAAGAGTTATCAGGAAGCATGGTTTCAGTAACTGTAATATTGTATGTCATTTTCCGGCACCTAAACGTGTAGTCTACGTGAAAATCGTAAACTCTTGGAGAGTATAATGCTTCAATAAATTCCTCATTCAGTAGCTCCATTGATGAATTGCCATTGTTTGCCATGTATGGTAATGATGAGCATATATCTTACTCATTGCTCTTGAACAAAACAGGTACCCAGTAAGTTAAGCTCAGACTCACTGTTTTACAAAAGATATATTAGTAGGTACTGTCTATACTTTAACACTGGAAAGCGCAATGCTGCCTCTGACACTGTTATTTAGGAGGGGGACTTCGTTTTTGCTCTGTCGTATGATAGGGCGTCTAAACTGGACAGAAAATTTGAAACACCATTTAGTGTTCTCACACGGCGTAATAATAAGTTCGAGATTAAAGATTTGTCCACTTCTGAAGATAAATGTGCACATGATGAAGTACTGAAATTAGCCCTACGACACATTGTTCAACATGGCAGCACCACCTTGACTGATGTTTCTTCGTCCTACACACCTGCTAATTCATCTTCTTTTCCCTCTGTGCTTTCATCTTTGTCTGTTACTGACTATCGCCAGAAACTAGATTCTGCTAATTGTGCTCCTTGATTTCTTTTGTTCTTCCCATGTTCATGAGAATTGTTTTACTGACTTTTGAATTTTCCGTGGATTCTCTTGATAACAGCGACATTCTGGCGTCTCTGGTTTTCAGTTCTGGGGTTGTCAGTCATGTCATCATAGATAGACCAAGGGGTGCCTAGGCAGGTGGCACTGGTGCTTTGGTATATTGGTATATTGAAGTACCACATAAATTGTCAAAAGTTAAGGAACATTGTGCAACTATTAATTTACTTCTTTCATCAATTTTGAGAAACACAGATATTGTACATTTTGGAAAAACTAGTATGATCTCCTTCAGTGGAAACTTAATTATGTGTCCATCTCTGTGATCCTATTCTACTCAGTTCTTCTGTGGGTTGTCTCGTGTTAAAAGTGATCTCTTTGATGTAGATGGCGAAGAATTTGGAGGTACTTTTGCCTTTGCTGCAAACTGGGATCTTTCAGTCTTTCGTTTTCAGATGAAAAATCTTGCTGCTGCTCTTGAGTCTCAAAACACGATTGTCACTGGTTATCATGTTGTGGCTGAGTTGTTGTATATGGTATATGCAAATAATTTGTACTTGTCCATTGTCTTTTAAGGTCCATTACTTGGTTCGTTTGTTAGTTGACGCAGCATAGGGTCGTGTTACTTTGGATTTGTCACTTATGCCCGATCTTGATTATATATGTTATATGATAGGCTTATTCAAACTATAATCTGATTTGTAGTCCCCCCCCTTTTTTTTTTCACGGCAATGGAAGCTACCTTCCTTCCCACGACGATTGTGTTCATGTTCCTTTTAGTTTCTCTCTTACTTTTAATGTGTTTCAGAATACTTCCTTTCCTGTTTTTGTAAACGGTTCCCTTATCATGGCTAAAGTTTATACATTTTTATTATCCTATGAACTTGATGTCCGTATCCTTTATCCCTTGTTCGACTTTTGATCATCGTTCTTCATTCCTTCCTGCTTCTCACTTGTGTCCTTATCTGTTTACTCGTACTATGCTACCAAGTACGGCTGCGCATTGCGAGGCTGCCTTGGTTCGGAGTTTTTCTGTCTGGTCTAAGTATCCTTCACACCCGCACTGAGTACATCAGTATGTCATGTTCATGTTGATCATGTCGGGTACTTTTACTTTCGTGAATCCTTGTCTGTTAGTGTTACATATCCTGGTCATCCTGTCAGCTCTGTGTGGGACCAAAGGTAGTACATTGCGCCAGATACTTGTGCGGTCACATCCAATACTTGTGTTGTCAGATCCACCTCTGTTTCCACATATCCTCTCAGTCATCATTACACTGTTGGTTCCCAGTCTTTTGATATTTTTGAGTCTGTTAATTCGTCATTAAATGTCCCCGTTGCTGAGCTCTCAATTAGGAGATGATAAAAAAATGTGGATTATGATGATCGTGATATCATAGATAAATGTATGTCTTCCTCTCTTAGCAGGTCTCTGATGCATTCTTATTTTGTTTATCCTCCAAACGCTTTTCGCCTAAATGCTGTTCGCCTACCTTGCCTTAATGTGTCTGTGCGTCTTCCTCTCCACTGTGTTCGTCATTCTGAAGCAAGACTGCAGGAGGTTCGTGTGGCTACAGGGTTTATTCCACGACATAAACCAAAGGAACAATATCTTAGGCTTTCCCCAGGATCTTGTGTATTAAAATACTGATGCAGGCATTGCGACATTTGTTTTATATATATTATATATATATATATATATATATATATATATATATATATATATATATATATATATATATATATATATATATATATATATATATATATATATATATATATATATATATATATATATATATACCGGTATATGTATGGATGTATGTACAGTATGTATACAGCCATGTCCCGGTATGCGATGATGTTATATCAAATGAAAATGGATATCATGCCAAGAAATCGCATACTGAGGTCAATTTAGAAGGGATCAGTGGGGAAGGAGATGAGGTTAAGGGCCACAGAACTTAAAATCGAAAAAAAAAAAAAAATGCCATCCACCTGAAGTATGTCCTAGGCTGATCTCGGTCGTAATCAAAGGTTCCGTTGGTGGGGGAGAGAAATGCAGTGTTCTCTAAGTCACAAGTTTCATTATTTCACACACACAAAAGTTATCTAGCCACTTAATATCGCACACTACGCTATTGGCGTGCACTTGCTCTGTTATTTTGCGATAACGATAGTGTTTCCATGCGTAAGTAAACAAAAATATGACTGTCGGTTCTCATGGGTGGCACGTGCTCTCACTGGATCATCGCTTTCAGGCATCGAAAAACTTGTATAAGCAATCGTCTCTGTTGTTAACCTAAAACTGGGTAAGAGTTTTTATTGACTGTTCTATTTATGGAGTGTATACTCAAATCATTGCATACTGGATCGTGGTTGTTCATGTATCATAATTTTATTTTAGGATTATATGGGATACACGAGACTGTAGCAGGCTCAGTTTTTACTTAAGTATGTATATTCTACACACTGTATTTGTACTTGTCAGGTTCTATACAGAGAGAGTGACTTTAATTTTCATTTCGTGTGCTACCTGCCATCTTTTTTTTTTTTTTTTTTTTTTTTTATGTGTCCGACTCTGGACATAGGCTTCACAGCCTGCTATCAAGGCCCAGCAGTCCTCCTACATACCATACACCTCTACATGTCACCAGTACTCATTTATTATTTAGCATTAGTGGCTTATATAGTATTCGTATGGTGATGCTTCGTATCTCTATCATATGTCGTTCTGTTTTGCATCATTTGTCCATATATATATTACTGTGTATTTTTTTTTTTTTTTTTACGTGTCCGACTCTGGGCAAAGGCTCAGGGCCTATTTATTGGGGGCAGTCACCTATCCCAAGGCCCAGTAGTCCTCCTACACCTCCACATGTCACCAATTCGGCGCTAACACCCACCGTTCATACTGAATACATGCTAGGGCTGTGTCATACAGGACTGGTGTACTGGTATTAGCGAGGGTACTTTTACGACATGTCGGCGGGTCATCTGGTAGATCAGGAAAGTCTGCTTTTTAGGAAATTCAAATCCTTGAACTGTTCCCTGCCCCAGCCGGGATTCGATCCTGGGTCCATTAGGACTACAGGCCGCCTCTCTAGCGATTCAGCCACCGCCTCCCCTACGTTTGCTTGCCAGTTATTTATCTTTTCCATTTTATTACCTTACTAATCTCAATTATTACCTTACTAGCCACTAATTGCATTATTTTCTTATGAATGTTGGTATAATGTTATTCTCATAATTTTCTCTCAATATTATAGATTTATAACTTGATAACTTAATATATGATACAAGCGTACAGAATATTTTCATTTTGGTAGCCAGTTGCTCTTATATTTTATTGCATCCTAGGCACTTTGTGTTCTCATATCTTCTTCTCCAAATATTTTGTATAATATTTATCCATCCTTTATTACGTCAGGTCTTTATTTTCTATTGATTAACATAGGTTTCTGCACTGTGTATATAAGTTTTATATACAATACTCATACCCAGCTTTATTCCTTGTATTCGTAGTTAAGCTGCTTTCATTCATTATATTGTATTCTTGTTGCACATAATTCACTTTTTCAACAACTGCTCCTGCTTTATTTTTTTTATTTTTTTTTATTTTAATTATTTTATTATTTTACTACATTTGCATCATCATTATGGCTAACTCTTTGCCTTAACTTTTTCTCCATGCTTTGTTGCATTCATTTGACATTTTAATTCATTGGCTTGGATTTTCTTATTGGTTTTCTTACAATATTATTCCATCCTCTTTTTTTTCATTGTTTTATTTTTGACATCACATGCGTTTGGAGCCACATAAAAACCTGGCCGAGCATTGTTACTACTTTTTTAATGTGTACAATGTACTCTTATACTAAATATATGCAACCATGTCCTTTATGTGCAATGTGTTGCTCTGGGTTACACTTAACCCCCAGATTAACCTGAATGTGTGATTAAGCGCCGATAACAGAAGAGGGACTGTTGCTGACGTACGAGTATGAACTGAGTATTGTGATGCAATCTGTATCTCACAGTCAGTCCCAAGACAAATCTCACAGTGGAAAGGCTACACGATCTCGTCATCCCAATTTGCAACTAATAAAGGACGAAGATGGAACCACTTTACTTTTAGTGATACTGTAATAAGTACGATAATATGGGTGAGGGTTCGTCCAGGATGAATGGATTCTGTCTACAGCATATTTACTCGAAAGTGGAAGTCACATAGGAAAGTCAAATGTTAAACCCATGTATCTGTTTATGTGCGAACAAAGTAAGTAACATTTTTCAACTAACTTTCACAGCAATTTGTTAAAATGAAGCTCAGGCAAAAGGCTTACAAATAGTTTTTGAAAATGACACGTAAAAGGTCTGCATCATGGGGGAAGATTATCTTGAGAAATTTTGTCTGATTCAGACCAAACTTGTTGACACAATTCAACATAAGGAAAGTACAGAGGGATTCTGCTTTGGGAAGAATCAATTAAAACTAAAGTTTACAAGGGTAGATTAAAAGTTTGAATGTAAAGATTGCATTAGATGTGGATGAAACCCTGCGGCCGGGTTGAAGGCCATTGAACAATGAAGCGATTTTGATTTTGAGAATATTGTGGAAGGATAAGGTCACAATGAAAAGTCAACTCAGACAATTCTTATCTGACCTGGAGCATTTTTGGCGAAATGGTTGTAGATCAGGCAAGGCTGGAGTATTTCGATTATGAGAATAATTGCTTGAAGGTTAAGGTCACACAGAAAAGCCATTCGTCAAATCCCTTGACCAACAGTGCGGGGCCCGGATGTCAGTTTTTAAGAAAGCTGTGCACAATCATTTTTAATCTTACAATCTCCTTTATCTATTCTATCTCTGTCTGTGTGTCTGTCTGTCCCGTTAATCTTTTCTGAATCAAAAAGTTCCCTGTTCTATATATTTTCTGTCACTGGTTCTCCCGTATATTATTATCTTCCATTTCCATATTCCTGGTCTCTCTTTTTTCTCTTCCTTCTTTTTAGCCCAATATAGGACAGGATTGTCCCTCAGCTCAAAAGAAGAAAAAAGTGGCATTACTACAATTAAAATGAATGGTTTTCCCGAGAATAAACTATATAAAGTGGACCAGTAGTAATAAAATATTATTCTAGATTTTTTGTAAATATTTATTCACTTTCTCCCTCTTGCACTTTTTCTGTCCATTTTATTTACATTCTTTAACTCTGTATCTTATTGTCCTCATAAACAGTCTCTCTCTCTCTCTCTCTCTCTCTCTCTCTCTCTCTCTCTCTCTCTCTCTCTCTCTCTCTCTCTCTCTCTCTCTCTCTCTCGTCCATTTATTTTCTAACATATTTCGGTTTACTTAAATTCTCTTCACTTTGGTTTTATCCCCGGTTCCCTATCCCCGTTCTCTATCTCTTTTTTTTTTCCTTCTTTGTATTCCGTTTTGGCTTTTTATCTCACTTCCTTTTTTTTAGTTTTCCATTCAGTTTCAGGCAGGATGGAAAAATAAATAAAAAAAAAAGTCCCATCACGCCAAACTTTAATATTTTGCCTTTAGAGAAAACAATGCGAGACAAAGCTAAAACAAATATTCAATTTCAACTACTGAGAGTTTGGTACGATGGGGAATGCATATGTAGATGCTTCTGTATGAATGTAGAAGCGTGTGCCTTGTCTGGGGATGAAATATACATTCTTGTGTGTGTGTGTGTGTGTGTGTGTGTAACACCTGAACGTATGTTGAGATATGTGCATGTGTATGTTGCTGCGTTGCAGTGATAACTGTTGCGAAATGTTACTATATTTACAATGAACAACGAAAAAATAGGAAAGGTAAGGAAAAGCGGAGGGAGGATTGTGGAACAGGGCTTACTGCAGAGTGAATTAACTCCCTGGATGCCCTACGTGTCAACAGGTGGGTTGGTGGAGGGTTAGTGCCCCTTCCCATATAACCAATAACTCAAAGTCAAATGGCCATCCCTTAAGGGATTATGGCGTCGGGCAATAGATAGATAGATGCTGTTATTCTACCAAGGACAGAATATTGTGTAGTTAATTCACTTTTATAACATATCATTTTATTTTGCTGTTAGGGACACTTGTAACTAATGTTACTTTCCATGAATTAATCATATTTTTTTTTTTTTTTTTGTGAATAAGACCTAGAGTTACTGTCTTCCAGAGTAGCTTTCAAAGTTTATTCAAATATTACTTTACCCCCTGACATGATCTCTCTCTCCTAACTTCTCGCCGATCCATTTTCAGTCTACTGTACTATCTCATAAGCAAACTCTGCTTCAGCTTCTTTCTCTCTTATCGAAAACATGAAAACTGTGTTTGCAATGAAAACACGACTTTATTTTTGCACTGCGATGTTTGGAGGTATTCCAGATATATATATATATATATATATATATATATATATATATATATATATATATATATATATATATATATATATATATATATATATATAAAAAGCTGTTTCTGTGATATCAGTAAAATGAAGTAAATATGCCCAGGAAACGATCAAAGATCGGACATTAACAATATGAGTTGCGCTGGATCCGGAAGAGGAGGTAGAAAAAAGAAAAAAAAAAAACTAACGAATGACTAACACTTAATCATAAAAAGTAAAACAAAAAAAAGGCAACATTCATGTAGTACAGGAGTTCTTAAAGTAGTGCCTTGATGCCCCCAGTGAGTATCGATGAAGGTTATTGGAGGTATCCAGAAACGACAATGAACATTTTGGGTATGGCAACAATATAAAATATTTTGTGCATGAATGTTATTTGTTGAGGGGAAAAAAAAAAAAAGGATCCATATGAATATGCTGTTAATTCGTAGACATTCTCATTTTTCTCTTTACGGGTAATTGAGTGTGGAAGGTGTAATAATATTAGAGAAAAGATATCAGGTTGACCTAGAGCTGAGCCTGGGGATATTGGGGCCGAAAAAGTTTAAGAAACATTGATGTAATAGGCTTTAAATAGCAAGCCAAACATAATGCAAACTGTAACTAAAACAATAGTATATTCGTGAACACTACTAAATGTTTGAAAAACCAACCCAGACAGATTTGCCCCTTGAGCCTGATGGTATATTGTGTCGCATTGTTTCTGTAAATTACAGACGGTTAAGTTCAGCTTAGGAAAAACGTCGTGTGTTCAGGGGATTAACCTGAGATAGGTAACCTGGGATGATAATTATATTCCCACGGAATACACATTTAGTTGCAGCATGGCGATCACTTGTGATGCGATCCTATACTTACCTCACCCTTCTGTTTCTCTCAGTATTGGTATGGGTTACTTTGCTCAAGTATGATTCCATGATTTAGCTTAATTGTTAAAGTTATTATTAATTTTTTTTGAGGGAGGGAGAGGGTTCCATAAATACCAGGTTACCAGTATATGGTAGAAATATTACTTAAATGATGGTAATATTGTGTACGTATTGTATGGAATTTATGTGAATTCGTACAAGAAATTATAGGAAGGAAGAAGTATGGAGATGTATGGGAATGAGTGAGATGTGAGTTGGAGAGGTGGCAGCCTGATGGCAGAGGACAGGGCGACGTGAACTCGATCTATTATATTAGTTTTTTTTTTTTTTTTGTCAATAGGTCAAAGGTCGAAATAACGTGCAAAAAGTCAACTTGACCGGTTGTTATCCGATCTAAAACAAAGTTTGTGGAAATGTTCAGGATAATGCACGGACAAAGAGATTCAGTTTTCAGAAAAATCAGTCAAAAGTCATATTCACAGGGCAAGGTCAACTCCAACAGGTTCTATCCGACATGGACCAGAGTTAGCGTTAAGGTTAAAGTTGGTCAGGAGTGGAGTAACTGGATATTGAAAAAAATCATTCAAAGGACAAAGTCAGAGGGGAGAGTAAAATGTTCAGCCAGTAGATCAACTCATGAGCACTGGTAATGCACTCCTTGAGTGTCTCTTGCTTAATTTTCTTTCTTGGGGCAGGTCCACCCCTAGTTACCTCCAGTGTTACAAATGAATAGGTTTCCCATCTATGATAAACGAAAACTATTACCCCACCACATGCAGAGGATTCTTCTAATCTAAATACGAGTATCATCATCTGCCGCCGACAAGAGTATCAATATTACGTAATCGGGGTCATGTGGTTAGTGATACAAAATGAGGTCATGTCCATGAAAAGTTGGACAAATGATAGCCATAAGTCAACGTGTATTGGGATATGTGCGTTGAGTGAAACTTATGTTTAGGAATTACTGTGCGGTGGCATGTGTGAATTGTCTTGGTATAACATGTGCGTATGTGATATCTGCGTTGGTGTGCCTGTGTAAGGAGAAATTCCCACCTGAAAAAAAATGCCTATCCTGTCCTCCTTCTCTATTCTGTGTGTGTGTGTGTGTGTGTGTGTGTGTGTGTGTGTGTGTGTGTGTGTGAACAGGGTAACTCAGGCAGATTGAGTCTGAACCAGAACGGGGGAATTGTTGATCATGGTCCAAGGTGCTCACCTATTGCTAATATATATATATATATAATAAATCAAAGATTAGGGTCACAGGGGAAACTTGCCATATAATGTGTTGATCTAGTTTATATCAAACATGATAGAATTGTTGAGGACAGAGCAAGGAGAAGCGTGATTTAACCTTCCTAAGGTAACCCCAAAATTTTATGCTTCCTCAGGCAACCTGGGGTCCGTCAGACCCCAATCTTAAGAAAAAAAAAAAATCACCAAAAGTACTTACACCTTTATCGAAACAATCACTTGTACACAATTTCTGTAGCCCTTTTCCTTCAATTTGGTGCAGAATGTATGAAAATATAAGTGACAAGATATTGTAAGGATAATTAAAAAGAAAAACATTGACAAATTTTATACCAACTGAGATTTATAGGTGCCATACCAAAACTGATATGTTCCACCAGTTTTCTATCAATGCATGCTGTAGACCAATGGCCAATTTATCTTTTAGAAGAAAGAGAAGCACATGTCATAATAAATAATTTTTGGTATGGAAGATTTATATGAAACACACACACACACACACACACACACACACACAAACACACACACACACACACACACACACACACACACACACACACACACACACACACACACACACACACACACACACAGGGTAGGTAACCTGGGCCCCACAGGCCCTTCAGAGGGATAATAGAGCCAGATCCCGAACTGACCCCATCACCTCCCTAAACTAGTCTACTAGTCAGGAAGGTAGAGGGAAAACGAGATCCCAAGACCTTATAGTAATACATGAAAAACACTAAGAAAAATAGCGTGGGGTCCAATAAACCCTAGGTTACCACAGGAGGGTTAAGTTTGTAAATAATCAAGTAAAGATCAAGGCCACAGAACAAGGTCAACAGTTCATCCCTGTAGCTCGGTTTTGACTCACTATGGAACAACGCTGACAGATGGTTTGAGTATGAAGAGAATCGATTTCCAGAACAATAAGTAGAAGATATAGATTACAAGACAAAAGTAAAATGTTCTTCTGGTCAACGAGTTATAGGGCGCAGGTACTGAAGTCTTAAAATCTCCTTGCTTAGACCTTTTCTTGCTATTTCAAGACGATTTTCCTAAGGTTTCAAGAGACATATGGTAGTAAATTGGCTCATGAAAACTAAATCTAATGCCTCTATTTCCAAATCCCTCCCAAGCTAAATAAAAATGTTGGGTATCAGATCATTACTTAGTATTGGTCCATATAAAGGGGCTAAGCACTGACTTTTGGACCTTTATATGCTTGAATTAACTATACCGGTATGGACATTATGGCTCCTGTTATTCACTCTGCCGAATAAAATAGTCTGGTGTTAGATGTAATGGAATACTATTGTTGTTTCGACTATGATAATGGTAAGAGTGACAGTATTAACACCAAGGATTTTATGAATCACCCCTAGCTAAAGAATTCGTCTGGCGTTAGATGGAATAGAATATCTGAAAACTTCCATTAACGAGACGGTGATTTTTTTTTCCCTTCAGAAGAAGAGTTTTAGTTCTGGAGTAGCTTCTATCAGACGATTTCACTGACTTTCAGAGAGATCTGCTGTATGAAAGATGGTAATGAAGCCGATATATCTCCTATCCTGTTCGTGAACTCTGTTCTCTACTGGACAATATCTTATGGTAACAGCAAGGTAAAAGAAAAACTACAAGATTACTGGATGTGGAAGCTTCAGGTCCGCTCGGCTAAGGCTTTTATGCTGAAGTCTACGACACTGAAACGCTTAAGTAAGAGGTAGAAGGACAGGGTCCTTTTTGGGATGCCTCCACATTTAAGGAAGTCTAAGTACTGAAGTTGTTATATGCAATGACTTATGTACATATATTTGGTTGGTAAAAGTTTGCCTTAATGCCTTCATTCAAGACATCATTTTTCTAATTCTTTCTATTACCAGATTATTTCATTAAGGTTCAGAAGGACATCGTATTTAACTAGTTAGTGAAGGCTATATAATATATCCTGGTTAGTTTTAATATACTATCTTAAGAAAAAAGTAATTACTAAGAACAAGTTGTGTTAAGCTTAGCATATGACAGTTCCATTATACACTGTATACAGTATATGAAATGCTTGGTTATCGTGAATCAGTGCCATGCTTTTCCTTTTAGTATGTGGATTGGTGTTATACAGGCAATCGAAAATACACACTATTAGGTTTGGTGGATACCCATGTAGCAGTATTATCAGTCATAATGTATATATATAAAGATGGGTTTATATGCTCCTAGCTCTGAAATTTACGTATATTATGATGCAATGAAATATCGGAAACCTAGCGTCAGGCGAAATGCACCTTACGAAACTAATAAAGAGATGAGAAGAGAGATGTAACGGACTATGGCATATGATATAGGAAATTATATCTTTCTGTCCATTTATGTGTGTATGTATGTATAAATATACCTAATTACATTATAATTATGTACTGTACACCTATACATACATATATACATACATATATATACATACAACATATATGCAGATATATACAGCACATACATATACTGTATATATTTATGTAAATACATACATATATACACATACATACATATAATCATTATATATCTACAGTACAGTATATCTATCTGTCCATCTATCTATCTGACTGTCTATACAGACGATCGACCTCATTTATTAAAGAAATAACGTACCACAAACACGGAGCTGCAGACACAGGAAGGCAAGAGAGATCACTCTCCCATGTCTATGTTTTTGCAGTGTGTCAGACCTGTTCATCAGAGCCCCTTTTATATAAGAGGTTTCATTTCAGCTGGATCAACTCTCCTGGAGTTAGTAGGTTAAAAAAAATAATTAATAAACTGAGAACAGATTTCTTCTCATAATGTAATTCGCTATAGGAACGCTTGCAGTGAGGAGATAATTTCGTTTACTACCAAGTTCAAAAACCTGTGCAATTCCGGGTACGAGATAAAAACAATAAACAAAAACACAGTGCTGTTAGGAAACTTATTGTCCATGATTTTATTGCATAAAAGCAAACACAGATCTGAGGTTGGATCCGAGGACTCCTCCTCCTCCTCCTCACCACCCCTGAACATCCACACTGTGCACTGTGTAGTTTCCACGTTATGTCCACAGACGTCCCGTTAACTCAGCCTACCCGTTCATAATGTCATGCCGTAGTTATTCGTTTATATGATTACTTTCTCCTTCAGGTTATTCACACTGGTAGCTTGAAGTATTGTAGAATGTGACTTTTCCTGTCCAGTCTTTCCTGTGAAATTTCCATGTCAGTTTTTCCATGCTACATGGTGGTTTTTCTCACTTTTTCCTGGAGGGTTTGGTGGTGGGGGGAGCATTCTCGAATTTACTAACCTTATCCTTCAGCATGTAGAGGTAGATCTTGTAGTCATAGTCTACTCAGTAACAAGCAGCCTCGAAAGGACCATAAGGTCTGTTGCTGTTTGAATTCCTTTGTACAGTATTCCTTTATACAGTTTTAGCTTCGCACCTCACCCACCATGCGAAAGTGCCGATGTAAAAATAAGTAGAACATTGGAAACTGTATAGACAAAATTATTACGTCTTTGTCTTTTCACATACTTGATGTAATCTATCGGATACTAAAACTGTGAAAATGTTAGTGTCTGTGGGCGGCGATGTCTTTTAAAAACAAGAAGCTGTGCCGGGCAGAGCAAACCCGTCTCTGGCAATCATTGTAGTGCTGACGTATAAACACAACAGGATATCTAATAAAGGATGTCACAATTCATATTTGGAGTAAATCTGGTGAATATTGACGATTTTATGTCCATTTGAAATTTAAGGCCCAACCCACCTGACATTGACCCCTTACAGCTAACTGGGAGGGGGGGGGGGGACCACGCTACCGCTAACTTGGGGGTGACCCACCTGATATAATGAGGCATATTATTGGATGCAGATTTGAAAGATGCACCTTTAAGTTTTGGTTTCATATCATATGAAGTATTTAAAAGGAGTTATGACGAAAAAACGATTTTTTATTTTTTACGTTTTGGGGGCCTACAGCCTGGGGCTTAGCCCAATTTGGTCAGTAATTTAGTAATAGTCAGACCAGTAGTTTTCTCATAAATTTGCTAACAGACAGACAGACAGACGGACACACATTCAAACAGACAGACAAACCGAGTGAAAACAGTACCTGTACCCGAGCCCCTGCGGAGCTGGGATGGGTGAAATGATGGTTGTTGAGAAAGATACTGGCTCGCCATGAAGAGCTGGTGGATGGTAGATGGAAGTGGTGGAAGCTCTTAATCCATCGAAATCTTCTAAAAGAAAATTAGGAACGGTGGAGGTATTTTCAGTGGAACAGACATCCCAGATAAATTTGAACTTAATTTCTTCATGATCGCCATTATCAAGTCGTCCACCAACGTCTGTATTATTAATGACGGTATTCCATAGTGTGAATAGCTATTTTAGGGAATATCAGGTCAGGGAGAACCCCAGGTCATAGGTGAAGGGCAGGAAACAGGTGGTAATGTGTGCTTGGTCTCTGGGGAAGGTGAGGTCATAGGTGGGAATGTAGTACAGGCGACGGGGATTAACTCAGGTCCAGTACCAAGCAGACGTTCAGCCAGTGAGAAATTTAACGAGTTAGTAAATATAATACACGGAGGCCAAGATAGATATATCCCTTCAAAACCGTTTAGAACGAATAATTCAGAACCAAGATGGTTAAACAACAGATTAAAATCTCTCATAGGCGAAAGGAAAGGAATATATAGAAAAATAAAACGTGGAGAACTCTTACGTAACCGGTACGCGATTTTAAAGAGAGAGGTAAAGAGGGGGATACGGAAAGCAAGGAGAAGTTATGAAATTAAGGTTGCTAGTGAATCAAAAGAGAATCCCAAGGGTTTTTATCAAATGTACCGTACGAAAAATAAAGATAGGATAGGACCACTCAGAACAGAATCAGGTGACATTACTAGCAAAGCTGGGAATAGCGCCGTTACTATTTTAATAGCAATAGTGGTAACGCCATTCCTTTTTTTAGCCAGTAGCGGAACTGAGAGCACTGCTATTTTGGGGCCGTATTCACGCGTTACCGCGCTCCTAGCTACTCACGCGACGAATACAGGTCCGGAGTCGGTGAGTACATACAGATACTGCGACGGTTTAGTTGTATTTATTAATAACGCAAAACAATACTTTCGTCAATTCTGTCAATTAATGATGCTTATTCTACATTACATCAGTATTTTATTAATTATTATTTATTAGTAATGTGCAATAATTAGACAGGTATTTGCTAGTTAATTATCGATGATTTAAATTAAGTAAAGATAAATAAGGATGTCAGCTATGTGTAGGCAATGCTAACACACACACACACACACACACACACACACACACACACACACACACACACACCTAACTATCCCCGTCTCTAACTCCCGCTCTCTCCTTCACTCTCTGTTTCAGACTAATTCTTACTACTTCATTATTTCGTAGCAGTATGTTTGGGAGAGTGTGTAAGAAACGGAATCTAAAGGTGAATGTAGGGAAGAGTAAAGTGATGGCCTTTGAGAGAGGTGAAGTCAAAATGTACAGTGAGGTTGGATGGTGAGGAAATGGAAAATGTGAGTACGTTTAAGTACTTGTGGAGTGTGATGAGTAAGGATGGATGTTTGGAGGGTGAAGTGCTTGAAAGGGTACAACAAGGAAGAAAGGTTGCTGGTTCCTTGAAAGCAGTGTTAAGAAACAGGAAAGTGAGCATGGAAGTGAAAATGTTACTACATGACGGTATTGTGATACCAACTCTAACGTATGGAAGTGAAGCTTGGACGTTGCTGGAAGGACACAAGTCAAGAGTGAGAGCAGTGGAAATGAGTTATTCAAGAGGAGCCTGTGGAGTCACACGGAGAGACAGGCAGACAAATGAGGAAGAGCGTTGTGGTGTGGATGTGGATGTGATAGGAAGCGTTAGGAGGAACACATTGAGGTGGTTTGGCCACGTGGAGAGGATGGTTGGTGAGAGACTGACGAGGAGAGTGTATGTGAGTGAGGTGGAGGGGGGGAGAGGGAGAGGGAAGCTAAGGATGAGATGGGGGGATGGAGTGGAGGGGTATATGAGAGAGGGGGTGTGAGTTGGGAGCAGGGCAGTGAAATGGCTGGGGACAGGGCGACGTGGAGGCGATTTGTTTATGGCCACCCCGTACGGGATTAAGGCGTCTGGCAATATATAGAGATAGACAGATGTTACTTTCAGTTTAAAGTAATGGAAAAAACATTCCTATTGTATAAATAGCCTTTAAAAGAAAGCCCCAGTTCATTTTTACTTTCGTTTTCGTACATATCTTAAATAGGCATCATTGAAAATACTGTATAATAAATCTATATAATATGTATCAATGGTAGGCCACATTTTTTTCTTTTTATTTACGTGTTACTTTCAGCAGGTATACTAGGTAACAATATAAAAGAACATTTGTTACATAATACAGTAAATAGTTTTTCCTGCAGCTTCGGCTCTAAGCTTCATTAAAGTGACACCGACATGTATATGTTTTTTTTTTTTTTTTTTTTTCAATATAAGTATATACTGACATTACTGGTACACAACATAACCGCTCAGACTGACTAATATCAAAACAGTATATAGTGTATTGCTATATCACATATTTTTGTTAACCTTTCCTTCGTGTACCTTTTTCTTATCCAAAGCAGCGGGAGCGGCGCGAGCGGGAGCGGAAGCGACGCTACATTTCGTATCAAGTAGCGAAAACCAGTAACGCCACTACTTTTTCGAGCTAGTAACGGGAATAGGAGCGCCGCTACTCTTCATTAGTAGCGTTCCCAGCATTGATTACTAGTGAAGATAAAGAAATGTGCTCCATCCTAAATAATTACTTCATATCAGTATTCACCGAGGAAAATCTAGGCCTGGTCCCTCAACCAGCAAATATCTACGATGATAATACGGAAAATATTCTTAGTGAAATAACCATTAGTAAGGAGGACGTACTGAAAGAAATTAATAAGTTAAAACCTCAAAAATCGCCATGTCCGGACGATATATATATGCAAAAATTATAAAAGAAACGAAAGAAGAATTATGTCAGCTACTTTGAACGTTATTTAATGACTCTTTAGTTTCAGGAGAAGTTCCAGAGGCGTGGAAGACCGCAAACGTAGTACCCATTTTAATAAATGGGAGATAAATCAGCTGCGTCGAATTATTGTCCGATAAGTGTAACCTCAATAGTAGGAAAAATGTTAGAGTCAATTTTGGCAAATAAGATTAGAGAACACTTAAAAAGATTTAATCTTATAAATGAAAGTCAGCACGGATATAGGTAAGGACGATCCTGCCTTACAAACTTGTCATTCTTCTTGGTAGCCTATGAGGTAGTAGATAGGGATAAAGCTTACGATATTATTTATCTGGACTTTAGTAAAGCTTTTGATAGGGTCCCACACGAAAGGTTAGACAGAAAGGTTCGAGCACACGGTATAGACGGCGAGATCATAAAATGGATAGAATCCTGGCTGAAAGGACGAAAGCAGAGAGTATTCATAAATGAAACTAAGTCGGATTGGGGATTAGTAACTAGCGGTGTACCACAGGGTTCAGTACTCGGTCCCTTATTATTTATTACATATATAAATGATCTAGACTTAGGAATCACAAGCAGTATCAGCAAAATTGCCGACTATACAAAAATAGTGCGTATCATTAACTCGACTGACGATTGCCATAACTTACAAAAGGACCTCAATATATTGTCCAGATGGTCTAAAACCTTGCAAATGAAATTTAACGTTGAAAAATGTAAAGTACTTAACGTTCTGTAGGCAAGACCATTTGAGATACTAAATACAGCTTAGATAACAAAGAAATTAGCAAATCTGAATGCGAGAGAGATCTAGGAGTTATGGGCAGTAACGACCTCAAACCAAGGCAACAGTGCATTAAAGCGAGAAATAAAGCAAATAGGGTCATAGGACTTATTTCGAGAAGCGTGAGCAATAGGTCATCATAAGTGATACTGCAACTTTATCTAGCATTAGTAAGGCCACACTTAGACTACGCAGTACAATTTTGGTGTCCTTACTATAGAATGGATATTAATTCGTTGGAAAATATAAAGAGAAGAATGACAAAAATGATACATGATGTTCGGAACCTGTCATATAAAGACAGACTGAAAAGACTAAGTATGCCCTCACTAGAGAGGCGTAGAGTAAGGAGAGACTTAATTGAGGTGTTTAAGTAGATGAAGGGTATAAATAAGAGAGATATTAGCAAGGTACTTAAAGTGAGCATACAGGATAGAACTAGAAGTAATGGTTTCAAACTAGAAAAATTCCGTTTCAATAAGGAAATAAGTAGAAGTTGGTTTGGTAATAGAGTAGTAGACGAATGGAATAAGCTACCTGGTAAAGTAGTTGCTGCCTCTTGCATTGAGAGTTTCAAGCATAGGCTAAATAAGCATATGACAATAACGGGGTGGGTATAGAAAGAAAATTTTATAACCAATACTAATTCATACTTTTTCCTTTTCAGGTTACGCTATGGTAGTCTCTATTCTCCTTTCACACTTTCCTATAAAAGTCCAAGCCAGTTTTTCTATGCTGCGTGATGTTCTTTCTGACTTTTTCCTGCCGGCTTCGGCTGGAGGGTTTGCAGGGCGGGGGAGAGCCTTCTTCTTTGCTCTCCTTATCTCATTATAGTAGTTCAGTTACTCCTCTAGAAGCTGCCTAGCATGGGCCAACCGGCCTACTGCAGTTATCCTCTCTTCTTATGCAGTACACTTTCACTTCAAGGGGGATATCTAAAGGTAAATAACCCAGCTCGGAGATAGTAAACATAAATTTAGATCAGACGTCTTCTACTCAACTCACCATGGCAACACTTGCAAAGTAGAGACTATTCCGTACAACAACCAGGTAAAAAATGGCTGGAACTCCTACCATGTGCAAAATATGATAAAGCAGAAGTAAAGTAAATAATGCATAAAAAGATTCACTTAGTGGTCACGAACCCGGAGACTGAGTTGGGTGGAAGGGTGGGTATCCGCTTGTTGTGTATCAACGTATCGTATCACTGATACGGGTAACCGAGTCACCGGTTATGAGTAGTGGTGGGTTATGAGAGATGTTGGGTTACGAGAGATGGAGGGATATGAGAAATGCCGGGTTGTGAGAGATGGTGCATTATGAGTGATGGTGGGTTGTGAGAGATGGTAGGATATGAGTAATGGTGGGTTATCAGTGATGCTGAGTTATGATTGATGCTGGGCAATGAGATATGGTGGGATATGAGAAATACTTGGTTGTGAGGGATGGTGCGTTATGAGTGATGGTGGGTTATGAGTGAAGGTGGGTTATGAGTGGTGGTGGGCTAAAAGTGACGTTGGGCTATGAGTTATGATGGGTCATGAGTAATGATGGACTGTGAGTAATGAAGAGCTGAATGATGATGGGCTATGAGTGATAATGGGTTATGAGTAATGTTGGGTTATGAGTGATGTTGCATTATGAATGATGAAGAGCGATGATGGACTGTGAGTGATGTTGGGTTATGAGTGATGAAGGGCTATGAGTGATGATGAGGTTTGAGTGATGATGGGCTATGAGTGATAAAGGCTATGAGTGATGTTGCATTATGAGAGGTGTTGGGATATGAGTTATGTTCGGTTATGAGTGATGATTGGTTATGTGTGATGTTGGGCTATGAATGATGATGGGTTAAGAGTGATGATGAGTTATGAATGATAATGGACTGAGTAATGATAGGCAATGGGTGATGTTGGGCTATGATTAATGATGGGCTTTGAGTAAGGATGGGCTATCAATGATAATGGGCTATGAGTAATGGTGAACTATGAGTGATGCTGGGCTATGAGTAATGGTGAACTATGAGTGATGCATGGGCTATGAGTAATGGTGAACTATGACTGATGCATGGGCTATGAGTAATGATGAACTATGAGTGATGCTGAGCTATGAGTAATGATGAAGTAATGGTGAACTATGAGTGATGCTGGGCTATGAGTAATGATGAACTATGAGTGATGCTGGGTTATGAGTGATGACGGGCAATGAGTGATTATTGGCTCTGAGTGATGTTGCCTTATGAATGATGATGGGGTATGAGTGATGATGGGTTATTAGTGATGAGTGACGATGGGTTATGTGATGGTGAATTATGAGCAACCAAGCCAACCAGCAAGCCAATCAGCGATACAACCAACCAACACACCCCGTCGCATCCCGGATCACAGCCAGTCTCCCGTTCCGTGATTCGCGGCACACCCAGGTTCCGGGCCCGAGATGACACCCCTCCTCACTTCCCGAAAGTGTCAAGCTTTCACCGTTCCGCGACCATCCAGCAACCAAGCCAACCCAACCAGACAACCTCACCGCATCGTGGCACACCCAGGTTCCGGCCCCGAGATGACACCACTCCTCACTTCCCAGAAGGATCAAGCCTTCCCCGTTCCGTGACCATCCAACAACTAACCAAGCCAGACAAGCAATCAGGAACCTAAGCCAGACAAGCAACCAGCCAGCACACCCCGTCGCATCCCGGATCACAGCCAGTCTCCCGTTCCGTGATTCGCGGCACACCCAGGTTCCGGGCCCGAGATGACACCCCTCCTCACTTCCCGAAAGTGTCAAGCCTTCCCCTTTCCGCGACCATCCAGCAACCAAGCCAACCCGTCAATCCAATCAACCAACCAGACAACCAACACACCTCGTCGCATCCCGGATCACAGCCAGTCTCCGCTCTGTGATTTTTGGCACACCCAGGTTCCGGGCCCGAGATGACACCCCTCCTCACTTCCCAGAAGGATCAAGCCTTCCCCGTTCCGCGACCATCCAACAACCAAGCCAAGCAAGCAACTAACCAAGCCAGACAATGAACCCGGACAAGCAACCAACCAACACACCCCGTCGCATCCCGGACCCCAGATGACACCCCTCCTCACGTCCCAGAAGGATCAAGCCTTCCCCGTTCCGTGACCATCCAACAACCAAGCCTAGCAACCAGCTAAGTCAAGCAAGCAATCAACTAACCAAGACAATCAACCAATCAAGCCAGACAATCAACCAACCAACACGCCCCGTCGCATCCCGGATCACAGCCAGTCTCCCGTTCCGTGATTCGTGATGCACCCAGGTCCCGGACCCCAGATGACACCACTCCTCACGTTCCAGAAGGATCAAGCCTTCCCCGTTCCGTGACCATCCAACAACCAACTCAGCCAACCAAGCCAACCAATTAATCAAGCCAGTCAACTAAGCCAACCACATACCAAGACAAGCAACCTGACAAACCAACCAACAGACCAACCATGCCTTCCTGCAACTCTAATTCTGGAGTTGTCAGGCAACCCAGCTCTTTCCTTGTACGGATACAGTTCCCTTCACCTGTGCGGGGGTGGACTCGATCTCACCCGCCACGGTTGGATCAGCAGAACCTTACCGACTCGGCCGTCATAGCCGGGCAAGGGATACAATTTTGGAACTTCTACTGTACAATCCGGACCGAGTTGATCCAGTCTGAATATAAGTTACAGAGCATTTACACTTAATGTTGTTTAATAAAGATAAACGGATACTACGCGTACTACATAGAAAAAGAAAACACTTGGTATATGGGAAAAAAAAAAAATCGACTTCCCGCCGGCTGCACGTCACCCACACCGGATTTCGAGCCCGTTAATAGAAATGGTCAACTTGGATGTGACGTATCGTATAGAACTGTCTGTTACACTATCGTGTTCGGGAAGGCTTTGTATTATGATTAGCGGAAATAATCTGTAAAAATTTTCTCGTTATGAAGTAATAACAAAATTGGTAAAATTAGGTGCAAAAATGTTATCTTAAATCTCCGATTGTACTTGTGTGTGTGCGTGTGTGTGTGTGTGTGTGTGTGTGTGTGTGTGTGTGTGTGTGTGTGTGTGTGTGTGTGTGTGTGTGTGTGTGTGTGTGTACTGGGTATTTGTCATTACTGTTGAATTCAAATATTTTATGGAGAAATAAATAAAAGGAGTGAAGTAGAAAGGAACCAGTAAAATGAAAAACGGGGGGAAAGGAAAGGAGAGGAGGAAAGATTACACGAATGTTTGTGTAAGACAGAAATTTTAGTCACCTTGAAATATAGGCTATATTGTGTGCTGGAAACGTCTTGTTCGACAGACCTACACTGTCAAAATGGAATTCGATCTCATTTAGGCTAGTTGTCCAATAAATAACATTCAAAAGAACATAAAGTGGTAGCATGCAACATAACTGGCTAAGGATAAGGCATTTGTGTGATGCCGAAACTTACCAGACGACGATCCTGGGTCACTCATATTCCAGGTATAAAATATCCGATTGTGTCTACGTATTGAACAAGTCTTCCCTAGCAATTTGTTTTGCTTGTTGCTCCTCATCATTCTCTGGTATGTTATACATCTCCCTTTATTACCGACGTGGTGTTTGAAGAGGAGTGCCTTCACGCAGTAAAACCGATATAATTGGAAATAAAAAGTCTCTCAACTCCCTCCATATTCCCCGAAATGGAAGATGGTGATGTGCAAGCAAAAGACTATTTCAACCTACGCTGTACCTGGTTCACGTCCAAGTGAACTTTTGTGGCTACAGCAACAGCAACACCAGCGGCAGCAAACCTACTACTGTTCCTAGCCTACTGTTAACAAATGTCACCAGTAACATAAAACGGGAGGCCAATGCGTGACAGAAAAATTACCAGTAAAGAATAAACATTATCAACTAGTCTTTGCCAACGACAACAAGGCTCCCAGACGCCATGGCCGAGCAGGTGGTGTCCCTCTCGTGGTGGCGAGGGGCGGCGTTCAACACAACACGGCCAAGCAATTTTAACTTTACACAAGTTTTATCCAATTATTTCCTATCTCAGTAAGAAATCGTCCGGAACGAACAAAAATATAACGTTTATAACATCACAAATAGCATGCAATAGAACATCAAGGCTCACTATGCAGATTTCATTACTTATGAAGAAATGTTATGAAGTTCAAACCCTATTCCAAGAAGAGAACTGCTTCAAAAAACCAAGAATGAGTTTCGAATCATCCGACTACAACTAGGTCACAAAAACTTGATGCAGCAAAAAGCCATATGAATAACTTCCCCAATATAGGTAAAGAAGATTATATAAACTCAGTGTAGCCATATAATTTAATTTTTCAAATAAGTAATGAATTGAGGGCAGGTCACCCAAAGACGCCATGGCAAGGTATTTGCTTACTCTCAAGTGGGGGTGGGGGTGGCAGTCACAACCCTTCACACATATTATTTTTTTGTTTACTTTTTAACATATTTATTTTGTGCGACTCTGCCCGTCCGCTTTATTCCTTTCATTTCAGTGACTTACCATAGCTGATTTGTGTTGCATATTACACATTTATTTCCCCGTGTATGCTATGTTTGTTCATCATCAACATGGCCTCAATCAATTCCGTTGTTGTACTCCGCAAGGCTTACCTGAAACGTGAACCCAGTGGATTGCAGGCTTAAGCTGTCTTCTTCAGTCCACCATTTTTTCTGGGAACAGGGAAGTAGCTGAGGAATGTGTGTATAACCAGGCAGTTGAGCCGCCCGGTTACATCAGCGTCACCAAATGAAATGTCCCTCTCCAGCACAAATAGGTGACTACAAAAGAATAATAAGGTGTAACAGACAATAATATATGGCAGAGTTATTGTTACCAATGCCTCTAAGTCAACGAGAATAAGACAAACCGTCGAGCTGAAAAGGTAAACATCAAGAGGAAGGATAACGTACAAGAAATCAGCTAAGAAAAATACATATCTAAAGGACTAAGACTAAGGTTAGTGAACCACCCCTTCACAACGATGGCGTCTTTTACATCTTTTTCTTGTTGCCTGCAAACGATTTTATTCAGCTTTGCACTGGGTTAAAGCAATCCCTCCTACCCCGCTAGCCTCCTGATGTCTCCCTCTCGCCCTCCCACAGGCTAAACAACGTGATCCGGTGCTAAGAAAAGGACAGTTATCTAAGGTGTTCTGTAGTGATGAAGCTGACAGTGAAGGATAGCAGAGCACCTACCAAACAATGAATAAGTAAATGCATAAGTAAATAAACAATGAAAGACAGACAGGCAGACAGACAGATAGATCGATAGATAAATATAGATAGGCAGATATAGATACATAAACACTCAGAGAGACAGATAAAAAAAATTTACAGTGGGTTGTGCTGTGCTGGTCGAGCCTCACCACCACGAGGGGATGTCCACCAACCCTGCCACGGCGTCACTGGCTAACCTCGTGAATTAATATTATCTTTATACTCTGGCCGGTCAGACTCAAAGACAAGTTTTGTTGGTCTGTTTATCCAGTTCAATCAGCCGTATAATATACTTGGGGACTTGGATATAATGGTAGTGCTATGGGTCTTATTCTAGGGGACGAACGTGACTTTGGCAAATGTGCTGCACATAGACATTGTTTATAGAAGTAGCATAAGAGACTTTGTAGCACCTCTTCCTTACCGATCCGTTCTGCACATAGGACCTCAGTATCCTCTTGTCCATACAAAAAAATATTGTCACGGGGTTTTTATAATATCACGGTAGTTTTTGAAATAAATGGTTAAATGTTATTTAAATTGATAATAATATTCAATAATACTGAAGAGCAGAGACAATGATTGTCTTGCTACATCAAGCAACGATTACTGTACGCTGACTTGCTAAGATTCTCAAGAACGAGAATTTATAAACTTTCTCAACAGTACACAGCAGAGACTAATTACTCACAATTGCTGAATTACTGTACTGTTAGCCTCTGGAGAAAGTTACATCACCCCTGACAATAAATAACTAATACTAATAATAATAACATCAGGTTCTTGCTGATGCATTAACTCCTATCTGGCACAACGGATTTTAAGTTAATACAACAAGACTGGTCTAAGTACCAGTTATGAAAGCAAACGTTTATGCAAGCTAGGAGCTATATGGAAAATAAGCTTAATTATGGAGAAATGAAACAAGATTTTACTTTACATTGAGCTCAAGGAAGGAACTGTTAAATTTATTAATCACAAAAAATAAATTTAACGTTACAATTCAAATCAAATTAAATGAGACGCACTCACGCAATAGCTAAATACTTACGCCTAAAAAAAAAAACACCTTAACTAAACTCTTATGACTAGGGAAATACAAGAAGGAAATACTATAGTCGATAAATGCTGCGTATCACCCAAGTTGAACTAGGATGGAAGTACTGAAGAACTGTGGAGTTTGGGTACTAGCTGACCTCACACTGCTCGCACAGGACCTCTCTCCGTCGCAGCAACAACTGGACTGAATTCAAATAATGTATAAGCAGGACGCACAGGCCACCGGAAGAAGGCGTGGCTAACGGTTGAGGGAAGCAGAGGCGAACAATAAAGAACAATAGTATCGCTCAGTACAGTACTTAGTGAAGTGCATTAAATCGGTCACTTTTGAAAACAGTGACGAATGTTTTGGAAAGTATACCCCGAAATGGAGGGAGAAACGGTTAGCTGAGCGATACACAGTGAGTTTTCCACTAATAGTTCGTGGCTTCTCACAAAAGGGAAATGTCGCGAATTGATTCATGACATTACGCCCTTACAAAGTTAAATTTTTTCCTTATGGGAAAAAATTTGTGGATATATATATATATATGTACACATCCTAAGTCATTCACACAAGATTCACACTGTGGTGTGTGTGCTATCCTGCTACAGGAGAAAGTCGCAGTCGCCAGTGAGCGAAAAAACCTCGTATTTACGTTAATAGAAGCAAGCTTGAGGGAAAAACTCCGTGACGACGGTGAAAATCCTGTACTCAGGTCAAACTGAGCGAAAAGTCGCTACATTTACACTGACAACTAATTGTTGTGTAGTGTGATGTATGTAATACACAGTGTAGGTGTGACAGTTGTAGTGTAACTGTACCTACGTGTAAAATGACACAGTAAATAATAATATGGCGACGACGAAGGCAGAGGAGAAGAGGCGGCAGCGTGCGGCAGACGATCAGCTGGTTCGCACAGCAAAACTGCTACACCCATTGCTGAACCTGCAAAACCAATTGAGGTGGAGCATCAAAAGTGTCAATGAGACAAAATTTTATTATGTTACAATTACTCTCTGCCTAGCAGTCAGTGCTACGACGTACATTCGATGTCGCCATTAATTATAGCACACAATTATGGTCGGCAAGTTGAGAATCCTTGTGCAAACTCGGGTCTTCCATAGCCTCGAACTGCACACGGGTCCTCAACCTGTGCCTTAACCTACAGTACTTATATTAATATCGGGAAGCTGAGAATCCTTGTGCAAACTTGGGTCTTCCATAGCCTCAAGTCGCCTCTGCAGAGTTCTCACTTCCCCCTTAACCTACAATACAATACTTATATTAATACCGGGAAGCTGAGAATCCTTGTGCAAACTTGGGTCTTCCATAGCCTCAAGTCGCCTCTGCGGAGTTCTCACTTCCCCCTTAACCTACAATACAATACTTATATTAGTACTGGAAGCTGAGAATCCTGTGCAAACTTGGGTCTTCCATAGCCTCAAGTCGCCTCTGCGGAGTTCTCTCTCGAACTTCCCCCTTAATCTACAGTACAATATTAGTATCGGGAAGCTGAGAATCCTTGTGCAAACTTGGGTCTTCCATAGCCTCAAGTTGCCTCTCAACTTCCCCCATAACTTACGGTACATAATATGTATGTACAGGCCCTGGACATAATGTGTCCTGTGGGGCCAATGGGCGAGACGTCAGGTCTGCACCCACTTCACCACTACCCTGTCTCTCAACTGACTCAGAGATTACAGGTGTAGTTACAAATGGCACAGGAAGGGCATGTCCCTGATTAGTGGTGATACTTTGGCACACACTGCAAGAACAGACAAAACTATCTATGTCCCGTCCCATCCCTGGCCAGAAAAAGTCAGCTCGGATACGGTCCTGGGTCTTCCTTTTGCCCATGTGACCTCCTGAGACTGAACAATGACCCCATTGTAACACTGCTAGGCGGTACTTGGCGGGAACGACAAACTGCAGTCGAACCTCGCCCTCGGGTGTTCGTGACTCACGGTAGAGCCGTCCTTGCTTACGAAGGAACTTGGCTCGACCTCCCCGTGAATACTCAATCACTCGACCCTTTTGTTTGTTCCGCACGGTAGCAAGTGTCGGGTCAGAATGTTGTTCTTGCACAACAAGTTGACTACACATCAGATCTTGCGGCGATTCAATGATCACTGGGGTGACACAGTCTGGAGCCTCAGTCATGGCTCGTGTTACCGCAGCAGCCGAAGGCTGAGTAGCGTCATCATCGGAGCAACTATCCTTGACTCCTTGAATATTGCCTACTATAAAGTCAAATAGAGGCTCTGGCATGACAACTGCAAGTGTCGTACCAGTATAAAATGGAGATGCCACCTGGATACATGCCTCAGGGAACAATCTCACTGATCCATCAATAAGCTTTGCATGGATCTGTCGACCTGTATACTGCTCAGGCCGAACTAAACTCTGCTTAACAGAGCAACCTGAGGAACCATTGTCTCTCAGGACCTTCACAGGAATGTCTCCCACAAACCCTGGCTGAACAAGGAAGGTACTGTCATCTGTGGGAGGGCCTGTGGAGGAAGCAGCTAGCCACTCATGAGGCTGCTGAATTGATGTGGCAAACATTGTGCCTTGAGGGTTATATTGGGAAGATGGAACATTGGCCATCTGTGGAGGGGGTTTCACTGTCACTGTGGGACTAGTGAACTGTGGGGAAGTACCCACACTGGTAGGGACGTGACCACCATGCTGCTGCTGAGGAATGAAGGCTGCATTCGCTTCCTGCCTCTTTTGAGCTGGTGAAAAACTTTGTCCCGACGGTCGGTTGCGTGGCTGATACTGCTGCTGGTTAGGGTACTTGTTGTACCTCTTCCACTCAGGTTTCTGAGTGTTTTGCCCCTGGTCCTTCCACTGCGGTTTTGGACCTTGGCCATTACTCTGAGAACGGCCTTGGTGCTGGGATTCAGTCTGAGACGGCTTCCCAGACTTGGCAGTATCTTTTCTGCACCAGGTGTTTTGCTTACGAGCTTGATACCCGTATGCAGTAAAGAATGCATCAGCCTTCTCTGCCATTTGGCTGGCATCTTTCACCTGGCAGATCTTAAGCTGTGCTATGAGCTCAGCAGGCCACGACCTCTCTAGCTGTGTACGCAGCATAAGGTCAATTATCCCCTCACGCATGGAAGGAGTTTCATATTTCTCCATCCACTCATTTAAGTAAGCTGTGAGACGATCAAGGAACTGAACAGCTGTCTCCTTGTCTTGGAGACGAGCTCGCATGAACTGAACTTTGGCGTCGTCTACTGTGAGACCATACGCCTTAATGAGTGCAGCTTTCATCATCTCATATGTGAGATTGTCTCCACGAATTCTGTGGAGAATATCGAGGGCAGGGCCCTCAAATAGGCTAAGAAACTGAAGCCACTTAGCTGCCTCATCTAGTTGATATAAGTCTGCCATGTCCTCAAAACGAGCTATGTACGGCTCGATTCGCTCGCTTTCCTTGTATGAAGGAAGCTTGATGCGTGGGGTCGCTAGGACATGTGCAGGGAGAACGCTCGTGGAGCTTAGACCAACTGCACCAGACGTGTCTGAAGCCAAGGAATCTCGCTTGAGCTTCAGCACTTCAAGTTCATGTTCTCGTTCTTTGTCTCGTTGTTCACGCTCGTATTCGCGCTGTTCTCGCTCGTGTTCGCGCTGTTCTCGCTCGTATTCGCGCTGTTGTCGCTCTTTTTCTAACTCGAGCTCACGTTGTTTCTGCTCGTGTTCGCGCTGTTCTCGCTCGTATTCGCGCTCTTTCTCACGCTGCTCTTGTTCATATGCACGCTCTCTTTCACGTTGTTCGCGCTGTTCTCGCTCGTATTCGCGCTGTTCTCGCTCGCATTCGCACTGAATCCTACGCTCTTCACGAGCATCTTTCTCACGTTCTTGCTCGTAATTGAACCGTGAGAGAACGTAACTCTGTATTTTCTCTGGGTCTGTGAGACCAATATCTTTGGCTTCCTGTACATATACAGCTGTAGCCATGATGCTAGCTCAATTTACTAAGTAACCGAAATTGAGTACTGACTGCTTAGCGACGAATACTAATAAACACAAGTAAAGAGTACAGACACAAGCTAGTGGTGACCAGTCTTATCCAGTTAACTGGCAAAGAATAAATCAAAATGTAAATGACTGGGAAGACTCAATAATAAACACAATGGGTACGCCGACTTCCCAGGAGCGAATAAAATCGTCTGGCGTTACCAAGAATAAACTAGAGTTAAGTATTCTATTGATTAATAGAGCAAAATTCACTTGCTAAATTAAGGGTAAACACCAGTAAGCTTGTGCCTATAAACTTTAATGATAAATACCTAAATATGAATGAGTGAGCACTATCTTGTGAATAGCTTTATAGCTAGGAGTTAATATCCTGGCGAGGTCGCCAATTGTCACGGGGTTTTTATAATATCACGGTAGTTTTTGAAATAAATGGTTAAATGTTATTTAAATTGATAATAATATTCAATAATACTGAAGAGCAGAGACAATGATTGTCTTGCTACATCAAGCAACGATTACTGTACGCTGACTTGCTAAGATTCTCAAGAACGAGAATTTATAAACTTTCTCAACAGTACACAGCAGAGACTAATTACTCACAATTGCTGAATTACTGTACTGTTAGCCTCTGGAGAAAGTTACATCACCCCTGACAATAAATAACTAATACTAATAATAATAACATCAGGTTCTTGCTGATGCATTAACTCCTATCTGGCACAACGGATTTTAAGTTAATACAACAAGACTGGTCTAAGTACCAGTTATGAAAGCAAACGTTTATGCAAGCTAGGAGCTATATGGAAAATAAGCTTAATTATGGAGAAATGAAACAAGATTTTACTTTACATTGAGCTCAAGGAAGGAACTGTTAAATTTATTAATCACAAAAAATAAATTTAACGTTACAATTCAAATCAAATTAAATGAGACGCACTCACGCAATAGCTAAATACTTACGCCTAAAAAAAAAAACACCTTAACTAAACTCTTATGACTAGGGAAATACAAGAAGGAAATACTATAGTCGATAAATGCTGCGTATCACCCAAGTTGAACTAGGATGGAAGTACTGAAGAACTGTGGAGTTTGGGTACTAGCTGACCTCACACTGCTCGCACAGGACCTCTCTCCGTCGCAGCAACAACTGGACTGAATTCAAATAATGTATAAGCAGGACGCACAGGCCACCGGAAGAAGGCGTGGCTAACGGTTGAGGGAAGCAGAGGCGAACAATAAAGAACAATAGTATCGCTCAGTACAGTACTTAGTGAAGTGCATTAAATCGGTCACTTTTGAAAACAGTGACGAATGTTTTGGAAAGTATACCCCGAAATGGAGGGAGAAACGGTTAGCTGAGCGATACACAGTGAGTTTTCCACTAATAGTTCGTGGCTTCTCACAAAAGGGAAATGTCGCGAATTGATTCATGACAAATATAAACAGCATGAAAGAGTGTTGTTTTATCATGTGCGGAATAAATCCACTAAAAAGAGATGCTACGAAGCCTCCTGCGCCATTTATGATATCTTACCAAGACTTTTTTCTCTTCTTTTCGGTATTAAGGCGTGCTTAAAATTCTTATTGTCTTTACGTATTATTTTGGGGCTATGGAGGGATGACCTTCACGTGGTGACACAAATATTATTTGGAGGCTATGCTGCCCTGTGATACAGACGGCCCTCAGTTCCTTCCCTAGTCCCCAAAAGGAGGATAGAGGACAGCTGCCACCAGGAAACTGGATTCACTCTTCAGATGAACCCGGGGCTACAGCAACAACAACAACAACAACAACAACAATCTCTACTACTACTACTACTAGTACTACTAGTACGACTACTATAGTGTTACAAAAAGGAACAACTACTACTACATTTACTACTACTACTACTACTATTACTGCTACGACTAGTTCTACTACTGCTACTAACTACTATTATTATATTACAACAACAGCTACAGCAACAACTACTACTGCTACTGCTGCTGCTACTACTACTACTACCACTACTTTAAAACACCAACAACAACTACTACTACTATTGCTGCTGCTGCTACTACTGCTAGTGCTACTATTAATAATAACAGTAGTCACTATACAGTAGTTTACTAGTTCTATTGCACTAGAAATTTATAGTCTTCATTTAATTGATATTGTCATAACTCTAGACAACTGTTCTAATGTACTCGTAGTTACTGTTCTATGGCACTACTAAGCCATCACCACCAGCTAAGATTCAGCTTTTGTCACATAGTCTTTAACAGTGAAATTGTTGCTGACTTTTATATGCAACCCCTCTTTTTCGATACATCTGTACTATACTGAGTAAAATCTTGATGCGTTAGCAAGAAATAAATAGAATGTACATCACCGTACTGAAGAGATTAGAGAGAGAGAGAGAGAGAGAGAGAGAGAGAGAGAGAGAGTAATAGAATGTACGTCACCGTAATGAAAGGATGAGAGAGAGAGAGAGAGAGAGTGTGTGTGTCGGTTTGGACTTGCTTTACTGACTATCATGACTGGATGTAACGGTGTACAGTGTGGGTCAAAAGCTCCTTTGGTGCTCCACTTCGTCAGTTTCACATGTGGGACGTGTCTGTCCTGCGCTGCGACGTGTTCCGGGCTTCAAGGACTTGAACCAATTTCAGCTCATCTCAAAGAAAATAATTGGGGGGAGGGGGAGAAACATATGAAGCCTCTAACTTAGGATTATTAGCCAGTCGAGGAAAGTGAGAAGTAATGATGAAAGTTAGACTAACGTGTGTTCCCGATTATACTTGATCTAAATTATAATAGATACAACCGTATCCTACCCAGTTATAATGATGCCTACGATAAAGTTAATTTCCAGATAATGAAATGTTAATAATTCAGTCTTCTCAAACAGTACAGGGTTCTCAATTCTATAAGGAAAAATACAGTTATTAATGGAAGACTAACACCAGTTACCATATTTTTCATTGCAGAAATAATGCTGTTTCCTGGTGAAGGGGTGTGTGGCTCACTAATAAAAAATTAATTAGCATGTAATTATGGGATGATTAAACACATTTCTAGTAATATCATAACACTGGTGAGCTGGTGATATAAATAACAGTTCCAAACACGTTGGCATCGGCCAGTTTGCGGTGGGTGGGTTGGGAGGCTTTGGCTTGCCACCTACCTGACGTTGGTTCGAGGTCTGCGGTTCCCCTGGCCCGGAACAAGGACTCAGCGCAGGAACAGGACCGACTGACCCCGTGACTGGCCTCCATCACGACCGTGACCACAACAGTGACTACGTTAATGATGCCTCAGGGAAAGTTAAGCTCCTCCGAGAGATACTGTGTTTGGGGTTCACAGTTTTCAAAAACGTCCCCCTTCTGTGGTATCACCAGCCATGTCTCGTTAGTCGCCATGATCGTATAAAGTCCTCACAAAGACTTTATGGTACTTTTTGAAAAAATTCTCTCTCTTGTTTCTAGTAATGATAATACGTAACAATAATCACAATAAACAGTGTTCTAGGTTAACGAATTTCTGAAAGAGGGTAAATAGTGATATTACCTAACGCCGAAAAAACAAATGCTGTGTGTGTGTGTGTGTGTGTGTGTGTGTGTCTTTTACTCTAATCACTCCACTTATTCCACTGTGAAGTGTCCGGTATACTCTTTTTACTCTGCCTTGGACCAAAATCACTCTCTTTCCATCTTGAATGGTGATATTGTACTAACAGACTTGAACATTATCACGAGAAAATGTTATGGGATGAATGTAGAGCGTAGCATTGTCTTAGTTTCTGTCACTGAGCTACGCCAAACAACTGCAAAGGGACGAAAGTCTGGGTTATGTGAACCAAAAATAAACTCATAGAATGAAAATCTAACCAACTTTTGCCAAGCTGAATGAGTCTCACTTTCGCTCACTCACCATTGAAGCCCCCAGAGAGAGGTCACAAAACATTTCGCAGGTAGCTTCACACTCAACCCGACGACTGTCAAGTTAAATAGAGAAGAACAAATAAGTGTGAATAATAAGTTTCCCAGTACCCTTTAGTATCCATTAAACTTAAAATGTAGTTTTTGTTGCGGCCTCCCTGGCTCATGTGAAACGTGTTCTTGTTTTGACTTACCATGCATGATGTCAAAGATTTACTGTTTCTGTTATTTTTTTTTCTAAAGATGACTGTATTGAGATTACATTAACAAGAGGAGAACTTAAAGGAGCTTAGAGTTTATTAAAACTAATACTATGAGTTAATCTAATATCAGATTATTCTATCGTTCAGTTACTTTTGTATCATACTGTACATATCCATGTAGTTATTATGTGTTCAAAACGATGTTTATGTAATTCTGTGATATGTCTTCAACAATACATCCTGAGCCTGGTGAATTTCTACGAACTACCAAAACGGAAGCAGTCATAGTTCTTGGGGTAGGAAGTAGGAGGAGGATGGTATCCGGTCGTGTCCTAGATGCCAGACAATCCTTGTTTACCTGGTTTGGGACTCGACAAACAATGAGTGATATTTTGGACTGAGGCTGATCATGGGGAAAAAAAAAAAAAAAAATCTGTCCTCACTGCCCACATTTCACTATATATATATATATATATATATATATATATATATATATATATATATATATATATATATATATATATATATATATATATATATATATATATATATATCGTCATGGGTTTATTCTTCCCATTCCATTTTTCTCCTTCTTTACAAATAGCCATCGTCTTATCATTTCTTTGTTAGAGAAGTATGATGCTTCTTGCCTGACGCTAGATTTCCGATTATTTCATTGTAAGTAACGTTGGGTCTGGTTAGTACTTGGATGGGTGACCGCCTGGGAACACCAGATGCTGTTGGCATCCCTACGTGTCAAGTGGGGTTGGTGGAGGATTAGTGCCCCTCCCTGTAAAACAATTAACTCTAAGCCCTTGGCCACCCCGTCTGGGATACATGGCGTCTGGCAATGAATGAATGAATAATACACGTAAATTTCTGAGTTAGAATACAAACCCCTCTTTATGTATATACATAAAAACTGATAATACTGCTACGTGGGTGTCAACCCATGTGTGTAGTTTTGATTACCTGTTTATTACAAAACAACATACTAAGAGGAAAAGCATAGCATTGATACACGATAACTAAACATTTTATATATATGCTGTATTCAGTGTATAGTGGAACTGTCATATACTAAGTATGATGTTTTGTAATAAACAGGTTATCAAAACTACACACATGGGTTGACACCCACGTAGCAGTATTATCAGTTTTTATGTATATACATAAAGAGGGGTTTATATTCTAACTCAGAAATTTACGTGTATTATGATACAATGAAATAATCGGAAATCTAGCGTCAGGCAAGAAGCACCATACGACTCTACCAAAGAAATGATAAGACATAACACCACAAAGACGATGGCCATTTGTAAAGAAAGAGAAAAGTGGAATGGGAGGAATAAACCCAAGACAAACACTGCAGTAACAACCGAAGGCAACTCGTCTGCACCATAGGCTGATAACGGTGGAGTGGAATATGTCGATGAAAAGTAATTATTATTTTAGTGTATTAGAGAAAACTGTACCTGTAACTTTAGATCGCTGGGGGAATATTACGCCACTGATGTTAAGATTAATCTGTCTAAACGCTGAGAGGGTCATAAAGGATAAAAAGGAGTGGCTTAGGAGTAGTGTGTGTTGGGAGAAAGTGTCAAAATCACAGTGCAAGTGAATGATTGACAATGTGCAATAGCCTACGTCTGGTCATTGTGAAGGAGACATAGTAAACCCTATATAAATATGTGGGGAGAGGAGGTGACTTACAGCTGGTGCGAACGGTGACAATAGAAAATACGATGTAAAGTAATGGAAGGAGTGACGAAAGAATGAGAAACTATCAAAGAGGCGTGAAGGACTGAGTGTGGGGGGAAATGGAGAAAGGGTGCGGTAACAGAGGTATGTTAGATTAAGAGGGATGTAACGGACTGATATAATAATGAAAATTATAACTTTCTGTCTATATATTTATGTGTGTATGTATGTATGTATATACCTAGATACATTACAGTAATGACACTGTATACATATACATATACGTATATATACATATAAATACAGACACACAAACACACACACACACACACACACACACACACACACACACACACACACACACATATATATATATATATATATATATATATATATATATATTTATACAGGATATATCTAGCTATCTATACTGACGATCGGCATCATTTTCCAAAGAATTAATATACCACAAACACGGATCTGTAGAGCCGGGAAGACATGAGAGATCAGTTTGCCATGTCTGTGTTTTGTAGTGTGTCAGATCTGTTCTTCAGAGCTCCTTTAATATAATAGATCTCATTTCAGCTGAATAAACTCTCCTTGAAATAATGGGTTAAAAAAAATACATTAATAAACTGAGAACACTGTTCTCATTATGTAATTCTCTGTAGAAACGCTTGTAGGGAAGATATAATTTCGTCTACTGCCAAGTTCAAAAACGTGTGCAACTCCGGGTACGTGATGAAAACAGTGAATAAAAATACGGTCCTCTTAGGAAACTTATTCTCCATGATTTCTTTCCATAAAAGTAAACACAGATCTGAGACTAGATCTGAGGACAATACAGTTTTAGCTTCGCAGCTCACCCACCGTGCAAAGGTGCCGGTGTAAAAGTAAGTAGAACGTTGGAAACTGTATATGTAAAATTTTTATGTCCTTGTCTTTTCACATATTTGATGTAAACTATCTGATACTAAAACAATGAAAATTTTAGTATCTGGGCAGCGATGTCTGTTAAACACAAGAAGCGGTGCCGGGCACAAGAAACTCGTCTCCGGCAGTCATTTTAATGCTGAGTTTTAATAAAACAGGGTATCTAGTTAAAAATGTCACATATCAGATTTGGAGTAAATCGGGTGAAAATTGACGATTTGATGCCAATTTGAAAATTTAGGCCCAAAGCACCTGACAATGACCCCCCTCCAGCTAACAGGGGGTGGCCCCGTGATGTAAGGAGGCTTGTTATAGGATGCGGATTGGAATGATGCAACTTCAGGTCTTGATTTCATGTCGATATGACGAATTTGAAAGTTGTGGTGAGAAAACTATTTTTTTTTTTTTTTTGGGGGGGGGGGGCTTACAGCCTGGTCTTGGCCCAATTCGGCCCAAAATTTAATCAGGTGATCAGAAGGTCATAGCCCAACATCCCTGTAATTTAAGTCAAAATCGCATCAGTAGTTTTCGCGTAAAGTTGTTAACAGACAGAGAAACAAACAAACAGACAGACAAACCGAGTGAAAACAATACCCGTACACGAGCCCCTCGTGGGTGGGGACGGGTAATGAGGATGAGAGTGAAATGATGGTTGTTGACAAAGATACTGATTCGGTATGAAGAGCTGGTGGATGATTACTGTAAGTGGTGGAAGAATATTAAGTCATGGCAGTTAAAGAAATAGACGGTAGTTGTGATAAGTGGAAAGATATTTGAGTTTAGCCTAGTAAAAAAAAAAAAAAAACAAGAAAAATTAAGCGAAAAGAAAAAAATAATAATGGTAACGAACCCAGATAATGAGTCTGATGGTCGACTGTCCCTCCTGTTCGGCCAAGCACGGGCGGGACGCCATGCAGGTAACTGTACTTTCTTGTTACTGTCAAACGCTTACATGTTGTCATGGTCAAATGTGTCGCTCATATACAGTACATTTTCACGTCAAGGGGTAATATCTAAAGGTGAATAATCTAGACCAGAGATAGTAAAAATACGTTAAGAACAGACGTCATCTACTCAGCTCACTCTGGCAACGCTTGCAAAGTAGAGACTATTTCGTACAATAACCCGCTGAAGAAATGGCTGCAACTCTTGTCATGTGCAATATATGATAAAGGAAAAGGAAAATATAATTAAAAAATAAAATAAATAATGCATAAATAGATTCTCTTATTGGTTACGAACCCGGAGACTGAGTTGGGTGGTAGTTCACCCTTCCCGCCCTGCCATGGGAGTAGCAAAACAGATGGATGGAAAATCACTAAGGGTGGGAATTAATCTTTTCGCTGCAGAATATTTAATTAGTAACGAATTTCGGACATTGTTAGACATTTACACTCGATAAATCTACAGAATCATAAATTAACAAGGCTATGATGATTAAAGTTTTGGCCGAAATTAAAGAACTTCATACTTTATTCCAGTCAAAGATCACATGAAGATGAAAGGGACACAGTCCACCGCTTTAGGTAAACAACCATCACATCCATACAACTTTATTTTATGTCATCCTACCCACAAAAAAGAAAAAAAAAAAGTTTCAATAATATCCCTAGTCTTCCTCCACCCAACACACAAAGACATAGTCCTATGGGGAAAATTACAAAAAACACAACCATCACAATCATTTAAAATCTCCCGCCAAACTGCTGGACATCTTTCATAAACCACCGCCCAGACATCCATCCCTCAGATCATAGCCTACCCATAAAGATACCAGGACACTTAGACTACGATGTGACCTTCACCCTTCCCTGCTACAATGCCAACTCAACATACAACTTACAAACAATCCACTGTGCCCACACGGCAATGCGTCCACCACACCACATCTCAACAACACTAATCCCATGTGCCTCAATGTTACAACACAGACACTTTCAATATAAACACAACAAGAGATCTCCCGTAGCGACCTGATTAAGTGGCCAGTTTTCTGTGGTCCACTGTATTCATGTGAAGATGAATCCATTCCAACGACAACGTATTTCTATAGACTTTCCGGTGGACGGGTTTGATATAACGTAATTTTCATCAGTACTTCCACATACAGAGTTCCATCATAAGTAATATAAAATCTGGTGTTGGTAGTAAGCTTATACCTGAAAAAAAGTCATCCACTTCAATGACTTAACATGGTAGAGCAGAAAAAAAAAAAAAAAAAAAAATTGTGTACCCGGCCTCGAGCCTGGGTATTTGGATTTCCTGGGTGGGTGTGTCAAACACGGCAGTCTTTCCCACCCAGCCAGATATTAGTGTGTAGTGAGTATTTGCTGGAAATTATTCACTCGTGGGGAAGGACACTGATTGCCAAGGGGTAGCTTCTACATGCTTTTCCCCTTCTCCCACCAACGATCCCTCCTGTACTGAATGATCATGCATGGCCATAGCAATAATAAAATATATAAGGTCACTGGACTGTAGGCCACTATGTTTTTGTCTGAAGAAATGTTCTCTCTCTCTCTCTCTCTCTCTCCCTCTTCAGCCCCAGGAAGTCAATATCGTTTTTTGTAGAGCCATATTATCTTATTCAGCTTTGGAGAGACTTTTTATTTGAACTTGTTAGGCACAGCCGGCATTATTATCATCACTATATTCTTCCGACTATAAAACGACCTGAAATTACCATCACTTCTTATCTGATGCCGAGTTGCAACAAGGGACTTCCACATAAAGACGACGTTAATCGTGAAGAAGTGCTGTGGGAAGGAGGTGACGCCGTGGCACTATCTTATGGCGGGTATCCACTTGTTGAGTAACCGCGTATCGTCTCATTGTTGAGTAGCCTATCGCCAAGTGATAGGATGAGTTGCAACAGTGTCCTAAATCTGGCAATCGGGTAATCACTCCCGTATCATCAAAACAGAGGACACCGGATTAGGATCGGGCCTCACAGTTTTTTCTGACAGCAACAATGAGTTCACCTCTGTAGTCAGCAGCGGCCTCGCACATTTTTATAAATTATACAGTGAGTAAATGGGAAAGAAAGTCACCAGTTTGGTGGGTTTTAAAACTGTATACAAGTAGGCAGGTGTACAGTGGATTAAGGTTGTTGACTGGCTTACATTTCCGGCATATGAGTGGACAGTACAAAAACATTTTTTTTTTTTTATGCTAGGAAGAACGCACTAAAGGCCACGAGCCCGCAAAAACTGTTCCTTCCAAGAGAAGAAAAAATACAAGGAAGAGCCAAATTCAAACATCCTATCATTTTGAGATGATTGGACACACTGCGTTTGAAAGACAGGAGATCATAGGAAGCAGGAAATACAGACAGAGAGAGACAGTTCCAGAGTTGACATGTTGCATAAATGAAGGACTGGGAGTAACGGTTAACTCATGCATTAGAGAGTTGGACAGAAAAGGGATGAGAGTTTGTTGCTTGACGGGTGCTACGCGCTCGTCGTAAAGGTGGAGGAATGCATGCAGACAGTTCAAAGGAGCAACGACCATTGAAGTAGCGACAGAAAAGAGATAAAGATGCAACAGTGCGGCGAAGAGACTGAGGTTGAAGGGAGCCAGTAAGAAGAGGAGAGTTAATGAGACGAAAAGCCTTTGCCTCCACCCTATTGAGAAGAGCTGTATGTGGAAAACCTCCCCACACATGGTAGTTATACTCCAAAAAGGGGCTGATAAAACCCGTGTATAAAGTCAACAACTGTGGAGGGGTAAAAAAGGAATGGAGTCGGCTTAGCACAACTAATCTCTTGGAAGCAGATTTTACAGGAGATGTAATATGATCTTTCCAAGATAAGTCCCGAGTGAATGAAACCCCAAGCATGTTCAAGGATGATGCAGGAATCAGCTGAGTATTATTAAACATTAGTGGGTACACCTGTGGAAGATTTTGTCGGATTGATAGGTGTAAGAACTGAGTCTTTGATACATTAAGAACAAGATTATTTTTACCCCAGTCAGAGATACGAACCAAGTCAGCCATTAGGTGTACCATAGCCTCATCCCTTGTTTGTTGAAGTAACTGCTGAGATGGACGTTGCGGGAACCGAATGAAAAGGTGAAGGGTGGAGTCATGAGCGTACGAGTGGATAGGGTTAGATGTGCAGCTTAGAAGGTCATTGAAGAATAAAAGGAAGAGATTTGGTGATTGCACAGAGCCCTGAGGAACACCACTGTTGATAGATTTAGGAGAAGAACGATGGCCGTCTACAACAGCGGCTATAGAAAGACCAGAAAGGAAGCTATAGATGAAGGCACAGATAAAAGGATAGAAACCGTGAGAGGGCAGTTTGGAAATTAAAGATCTATGCCAGACTCGAGCGAAAGCCTTTGAGATGTCAAGTGCAATGGCAAAGCTTTCGCCAAAGTCCCGAAAGGATGATGACCAGGAGTCTGAAAGGTAGGTGAGAAGATCGCCAGTGGAGCATCCCTGACGGGACCCATACTGACGATCAGAAAGAAGGTTGTGATAGGAAAGATGCTTTAAAATTTTTCTATTAAAAATTGACTCGAAAACTTTTTGAGATACAGGATGTTGGGAATGGTCACCCTTCTTTGGGACTGGCTGAATGAGAGCAAACTTCCAGCAAGAAGGAACACAAAAGAAAGACACAAAAGGTAACGAATACAATCACAATCACACACGCTCACAAATATAGCTCTGTACACTCGGCCGTCCACGGCAGGAATGAGCCTGCAACGGGTCAATTATGACAAGCCCCCGCCAACACTGACTCAGCGAGTGCCGTATCATCCCTTTGATGTGACGGTGAAAAACCGACAAATGGCCGATCGAGCCCGTTGCGTATCTTTTAATCTAATTTTGACACGCAGCGGTGCAACGTTTGCCCGTCCGCACTGATATGCAACCATGATTCGACCCGAGATACGTGGCTTCAGTTGATAAAGGAAGATGATCTTGGTGAAAAAAAAAATTCGGACGCTTTAATCTAACTTAGAGATATTTGTCTAACAAGGAGAGTTTAACTGAGGCCGTCAGGTGGGAAGTTCAATATAACCGTCTAGTGGTGGCAGGATGTAAATGAAAAAATACGTCATCAGACTGAAGACAGGATACCACACACAAGACAGTAAAAGAAGAAGAAAATATAGAAACAAAGGAAATGAAGTCATCCAGAATCCACCCTTGCAAGGTACGTCTGCTAAACACCGAGCCCTTTCTTAGGAGTGATGGTGGGTTAAGAGTGATGGTGGGTTATGAGTGAAGGTGGGTTATGAGAGATGGTGGGTTATGAATGGTGGTGGGCTAAAAGTGTCGTTGGGCTATGAGTGATGATGGGTCATGAGTAATGAAGTGCTGAGTGATGATGTGCTATGAGTGACGATCGGCTATGAGTGATAATGGGTTATGAGTAATGAAGGACTATGAGCGATGTTGGGTTATGAGTGATGATGCATTATGAATGATGAAGAGCTATGAGCGATGATGGGCTGTGAGTGATGTTGGGTTATGAGTGATGAAGGACTATGAATGATGAAGGGCTATGAGTGATGATGAAGTTTGAGTGATGATGGGCTATGAGTGATGTTGCATTATGAGAGGTGTTGGGATATGAGTGATATTGATTAGTTATGAATGATGGGGTATGAATTATAATGGGTTATGAGTGATGATGATTTATGAGTGATAATGGACTTAGTGATGATAGGCAATGGGTGATGTTGGGCTATGAGTAATGATGAACTATGAGTGATGCTGGGCTATGAGTAGTGATAAACTATGAGTGATGGGCTATGAGTAAGGATGAGCTATCAGTGAGAATGGGCTATGAGTAATGATGAACTATGAGTGATGATAGGTTATGACTGATGATGAACTATGAGTGATGATGGGTTATGAGTGATGATAGGCAATGAGTGATTATTGGCTCTGAGTGATATTGGGTTATGAATGATGCCTTATGAATGATGATGGGGTATGAGTGACGATGGGCTATGGATGGTGAGTTATGAAATGGTGAATTATGAGCAACCAAGCCAACCAGCAAGCCAATCAGCGATACAACCAACCAACACACCCCGTCGCATCCCGAATTCCGTGATTCGCGGCACACCCAGGTTCCGGGCCCGAGATGACACCCCTCCTCACTTCCCGAAAGTGTCAAGCCTTCCCCGTTCCGCGACCATCCAACAACCAAGCCAAGCAAGCAACGAACCAAGCCAGACAATGAACCCGGACAAGCATCCCGGATCACAGCCTGTCTCCTGTTCCGTGATTCGTGGCACACCCAGGTTCCGGGCCCTAGATGACATCACTCCTCACTTCCCAGAAGGATCAAGCCTTCCCCGTTCCGCGACCATCTAACAACCAAGCCAAGCAAGCAACGAACCAAGCCAGACAAGCAACCAGACAATCAACCCGGACAAGCAACCAACCAACACACCCCGTCGCATCCCGGATCACAGCCTGTCTCTTGTTCCGTGATTCGTGATGCACCCAGGTCCCGGACCCCAGATGACACCCCTCCTCACTTCACAGAAGGATCAAGCCTTCCCCGTTCCGCGACCATCCAACAACCAAGCCTAGCAACCAGCTAAGTCAAGCAAGCAATCAACTAACCAAGACAATCAACCAATAAAGCCAGACAACCAACCAACACGCCCCGTCACATCCCGGATCACAGCCTGTCTCTTGTTCCGTGATTCGTGATGCACCCAGGTCCCGGACCCCAGATGACACCACTCCTCACGTTCCAGAAAGACCAAGCCTTCCCCGTTCCGTGACCATCCTACAACCAACACAGCCAACCAAGCCAACCAATTAATCAAGCCAGTCAACTAAGCCAACCACATACCAAGACAAGCAACCTGACAAACCAACCAACAGACCAACCATGCCTTCCTCCAACTCTAATTCTGGAGTTGTCAGGCAGCCCAGCTCTTTCCTTGTACGGATACAGTTCGCTTCACCTGTGCGGGGGTGGACTCGATCTCACCCGCCACGGTTGGATCAGCAGAACCTTACCGACTCGGCCGTCATAGCCGGGCAAGGGATACAATTTTGGAACTTCTACTGTACAATCCGCAACGAGTTGATGCAGTCTGAATATAAGTTACAGAGTATTTACACTTAATGTTGTTTAATAAAGATAAACGGATACTACGCGTTCTACATAGAAAAAGAAAACACTTGGTATATATGAAAAAAAAAAAAAAATCGAGTTCCGGCCGGGTGCACGTCACTCACACAGGATATACAGCCCGTTAATAGAAATCAATAACTTGAATGTGACGTATCATATAGAACTCTCGGTTACACTATCGTGTTCGGAAAGGTTTTGTATTATGATTAACGGAAATAATCTGTAAAAATTACTCGTTATGAAGTAATAACAACATTGGTAAAATTAGGTGCAAAAATGTTTTCTTAAATCTCCGATTATACTTGTGTGTGTGTGTGTGTGTGTGTGTGTGTGTGTGTGTGTGTGTGTGTGTACTGGGTATTTGTCATTACTGTTGAATTCAAATATTTCATCGTTTCATGATTACAGCAATAATGGAGAAATAGATAATGGAGTGACGTAGAAAGGAACCAGTAAAATGAAAAACGGGGAAAGGAAAGGAGAGGAGGAAAGATTACGCGAATGTTTGAGTAAGACAGTAATTTCAGTCACACTGAAATATATAGTGTTCGCTGGAAACGTCTTGTTCGACAGACCTGCAATGTCAAAATGCAATACGATCTCATTTAGGCTAGTTGTCCAATAAATAACATTCAAAAGAACATAAAGTGGTAGCATGCAACATAACTGGCTAAGGATAAGGTATTTGAGAGATGCCAAAACTTACCAGACGACGATCCTGGGTCACTCATATTCCAGGTATAAAATTTCCGATTGTGTCTACGTATTGAGCAAGTCTTCCCTAGTAATTTGTTTTGCTTGTTGCGCCTCATCATTCTCTGGTATGTTATACATCTCCCTTTATTATCGACGTGGTGTTTGAAGAGGAGTGCCTTCACGCAGTAAAACCGATATAATTGGAAATAAAAAGTCTCTCAACTCCCTCCATATTCCCCGAAATGGAAGATGGTGAAGTGCAAGCAAAAGACTGTTTCAACCTACACAGTACCTGGTTCACGTCCAAGTGAACTTTTGTGGCTACAGCAACAGCAACACCAGCGGCAGCAAACCTACTACTGTTACTAGCCTACTGTTAACAAATGTCACCAGTAACATAAAACGGGAGGCCAATGCGTGACAGAAAAATTACCAGTAAAGAAGAAACATTATCAACTGGTCTTTGCCAACGACAACATGGCTCCCAGACGCCATGGCCGGGCAGGTGGTGACCCTCTCGTGGTGGCGAGGGGCGGCGTTCAACACAACACGGCCAAGCAATTTTAACTTTATACTAGTTTTATCCAATTATTTCTTATCTCAGTAAGAAATCGTCCAGAACGAACAAAAATATGACGCTTTTAATATCACAAATAGCATGGAAGAGAACATCAAGGCTTTAAGCAGATTTCATCAGTTATGAAAAAATGTTATGAAGTCCAAACACTGCTTCAGAATACTGCTTCAAAAAATCATGATTGTTACATATATATATTTTTTGCAGATGCACATAACTCCTCCCCCTCCCACAAGAATCATAAATACTGTTATGAAGAATGAGTTTCGAATCATCCAACTACAGCTAGGTCACAAAAACTTAATGCAGCAATAAGCCATATGATTAACTTCCCCAATAACCCAGTGTAGCCATATAATTTAATTTTTCAAATGAGTAATGTATTGAGGGCAGGTCAGCCAAAGACGCCATGGCAAGGCATCTGCTTACTCTCAAGTGGAGGTGGGGGTGGCAGTCAAAACCCTTGACACGTTATATTATTATTTTTTTTTTACTTTTTTATCGTATTTATTTTGTGTGACTTTGCCCGTCCGCTTTATTCCTTTCAGTTCAGTGACTTAATAAAGCTGATTTGTTTTGCATATTACACATTTATTTCCCCGTGTATGCTATGTATTTTTATCATCAACATGGCCTCAATCAATTACGTTGTTGCTACGCCACAAGGCTTACCTGAAATGTGAACCAAGTGGATTGCAGGCTTAAGCTGTCATCTTCAGGCCACCATTTTCTTCTGGGAACAGAGAAGTAGCTGAGGAACGTGTATATAACCAGGCAGTTGAGCCACCAAATGAGACGTCCCTCTCCAGCACAAATAGGTGACTACAAAAGAACAAAAAGGTGTAACAGACGGAAATATATGGCTGAAGAGTTGTTACCAATGCCTCTAAGTCAACGAGAATAAGACAAACCGTGGAGCTGAAAAGGTGAACATCAAGAGGATTATATAAGAAATCAAATAAGAAAAATACATAACAAAAGTACTAAGACTTGCTTTAGTGAACCACCCCTTCACAACGACTTTATTCAGCTTTGCACTGGGTTAGAGCAATCCCTCTTATTCCGCTCCCCCCTTGATGTCTTTCTCTCGCCCTCCCACAGGCTAAACAACGTGATCCGGTGCTAAGAAAAGGACAGTTATCTAAGGTGTTATGTAGTGATGAAGCTGACTGTGAAGGATAGCAGAGCACCTACCAAACAATGAATAAATACATAAATAAGTAAATAAAATAAATAATGAAAGACAGACAGGCAGACAGACAGGTAGATAGATAGATAAATATAGATAGATAGATATAGATACATAGACAAACGGACAGACAGATTGAAAGGAAAACTTTACGGTGGATTGTGCTGTGCTGGTCGGGCCGCTGCCACGGCGTCACTGGCTAACCTCGTGAATGCTCTGGCCGGTGAGACCCTTAGACATATTCTGTTTGCCTCTTTTTCCAGTTCAACCAGCCGTATAAAATACTTGGGGACTTGGATATAATGGATGTGCGAAATATGTTTTCTGACCTCTCAGGTGGGGCCAGGATTCCGGAGACTTGATTGGTGAGTGAGTGAAAGTGTGACTCATTCAGCTGGGCAAAATTTGGTCAGTATCTCATTCTGTCAGTTTATTTTTGGCTCACAGAACCCTTGATGAGGGAAAGGAGATGGTGATGATGGTGATATGTTCACCCCTACAGCTATACTATTTTCATCCTAGTTTGTCCCAGACGTTCGTCCCTTTGTAATTTGTTTGGCGTAGCTCAGTGACGAAAATTAAGACAATGCTACGGCTCAACATTCTTCCCATGGCATTTTTTCGTGATCATGTTCATGTTGAAGAATTAGTCCATTAGTACAGTATCAGCATTCAGGATGAAAAGAGAGTGATTTTGGGCCAAGCCAGTGTAAAAAGAGTATACCAGACACTTCACAGTTAAATAAGCGGAATTAGAGTAAAACACACACACACACACACACACACACACACACACACACACACACACACACACACACACACACACACACTGTGTTAATTGTTTTGAAGATTGCTTTTCGGAAAACTTTATTCGACTCGTTTAAAGTATGGTCAGTTATCTGTAACCACTTCACCACGAGAGTTTCTTTACGAGTAGATGAGTAATATATGAAAAGGCGAGGGGTATTCTTTGTTACTCCTTCAGTAAAGGTTTTTCTTAAGTTAACAAAAAAAAAAACATTTTGGGAAGCAAGAATAAAGACGTCAGCCATTTATTAAAGTAAAAAATAACAGCTTGGTATTAGCCAGAAAAATAATCATAAAAAGTACACACACACACACCATTTATTTTTTCTCGGCGTTGGTTAATATTACTAATTACCCTCTTTCGGAAATTCGTTATTGTGATTATTATTACGTATTACCAAAAACAAGAGAGTTTTTTCAAAAAGTGCCATAAAGTCTTTGTGAGGACTTTATACGATCATGGCGACTAACGAGACATGGCTGGTGATACCACAGAAGGGGGACGTTTTTGAAAACTGTGAACCCCAAACACAGTATCTCTCGGAGGAGCTTAACTTTTCCTTAGGCATCATTAGCGTAGTCACTGTTGTGGTCACGATCGTGATGGAGGCCAGTCACGGGGTCAGTAGGTCCTGGTCCTGCACTGTACCCTGTTCCGGGCCAGGGGGACTGCAGGCCTCGAACCAACGTCAGCTAGGTGGCAAGCCAAAGCCTCCCAACCCACCCACCGCAAACTGGCCGATGCCAACGTTTTTGGAACTGTTATTTATATCCAGCAGACCACCAGTGTTATGATAGTACAGGAAATGTGTTCAGTCGTCTCATAATTACATGCTAATTAATTTTTTGTTAGTGAACCACACATCTCTATACTAGGAAACAGTGGTATTTCCGCAGTGAAAAATATCAGTCATTCAGTGTGCATATCCATAAGTACGATCAATATGGTAACTGAAGTAAGTCTTCCATTAGTAATTGTATTTTTCCCCCATAAAATTGAGAACCCAGTACTGTTTGAAAAGACTGAATTATTAGCATTTCTTTACCTTTATCTTGGGCAAGATACGACTGATCTGTTATAATTTAGGAAAGAGACAGACATGTCCCACGTGTGAAACTGACGCAGTGGAACAGCAAAACAGCTTTTACTGTACTCCGTTGCATCCGGTCATGATAGGCAGTGAAATAAGTACGGTGATGTACATGCTAACTCAAGATTTCACTCAGCGTAGGAGAGATGTATCGAAAAAGAGGGGTTGCATATAAAAGTCAGCAACAATTTCACTGTTAAAGACTATGTGGCAAAACCTGAATCTTAGCTGGTGGTGATGGCTTATATTTGAACAGTTGTCCAGAGTTATGATGATATCAATTAAATGAAGACTATAATTTTCTAGTGAAATAAAACTAGTGAACTACTGTATAGTGACTAGTATTATTACTCATGGTAGCAGCAGCAGTAGTTGTAATATTGTAGTAGTAGTAGTAGTAGTAAAAGTAGTAGTAGCGGTGGTAGTAGTAGTTGTAGTAGCGGTGGTAGTAGTAGTAGTAGTAGTAGTAATAGTAGTAGTAGTAGTAGTAGCAGCAGTAGTAGTAGTAATAATATATAATTATAATAGTAATAGTAGATGGTTGGTAACCACAGCCGTTGGCGTGCTTGGGGCCAACGGATTGTAATATGAGGGGTAGTGTTGACCTTCACATTACATCTCCAAATGGTGAACTGTATTAGGAAGGTTGGTTTTGATCATCACAATATAATTCCCCAATAGTAGTAGTAGTAGTAGTAAAAAATAAAAAATAAATGAGCAGCAGCAGCAGCAGCAGCAGCAGCAGTAGTAGTAGTAGTAGTAGTAGCAGTATTAGTTGTTGTTGTTGTTGTTCTTCTTCTTCTTCTTTTTTAATATTGTAGTAGTAGTAGTAGTAGTGGTAGTAGTAGTAGTAGTAGTAGTAGTAGTAGTAGTAGTGGTTGTTTTTGTTGTTGTTGTAGCAGTAATAGTAGCAGTAATAGTAGCAGTAGTAGTAAATGTAGTAGTAGTTGTTCTTTTTTGTACTATTGTAGTAGTGGTAGTAGAAGTTGTTGTTGTTGTTGTAGCCGCAGGTTCATCTGAGAAATGAATCCAGTGACGTACTTGTGGAAGCTGTCCTTGTCCATCCTCCTTTGGGGGACTGAGGAGGGAACTGAGGGCCATCTGTTTCACCGGGCAGCAGAACCACCAGGTTATATCTGTGCCACCACATGAAGGCCATCCCTCCACAGCCCCATAATAATACGTAAAGATTATAATTATTTTAAGCACGCCTTAATATTGAAAGAAGAGAAAGAAGTCTTGGTAAGATATCATAAATGGCGCAGGAAGATTGGTAGCATCTCTTCCTAATGGATTTATTCCGCACATGACAAAATAACACTCTTGTATGCTGTTTATATCTTTTTTATATGGGCATGCTTTGCATGTGTAACATACAAGAGGATAATGAAGTCCTATGTGCAGAATGAATCGGTAATAAAGAAGTGTTACGAAGCCTCTTATGTTGCTTCTATAATCTATGTCTATATGCAGCACTTTTGTCCAAGTCACATTCTTCGTCTAGAGTAAGACCCATTATATCCAAGTCCCCAAGTATTTTATACGGCTGGTTGAACTGGAAAAAGAGGCAAACAGAATATGTCTAAGAGTCTGACCGGCCAGAGCATTCACGAGGTTAGCCAGTGACGCCGTGGCAGCGTTGGTGTATATCCTCTCGAGGTGGTGAGGCCCGACCAGCACAGCACAATCCACCGTAAAGTTTTCCTTTCAATCTGTCTGACCGTTTGTCTATGTATCTATATCTATCTATCTATATTTATCTATCTATCTACCTGTCTGTCTGCCTGTCTGTCTTTCATTATTTATTTTATTTACTTATTTATGTATTTATTCATTGTTTGGTAGGTGCTCTGCTATCCTTCACAGTCAGCTTCATCACTACATAAATAACACCTTAGATAACTGTACTTTTCTTAGCACCGGATCACGTTGTTTAGCCTGTGGGAGGGCGAGAGAAAGACATCAAGGGGGGAGCGGAATAAGAGGGATTGCTTTAACCCAGTGCAAAGCTGAATAAAGTCGTTGTGAAGGGATGGTTCACTAAAGCAAGTCTTAGTACTTTTGTTATGTATTTTTCTTTTCTGATTTCTTATATATTATGGATCCTCTTGATGTTCACCTTTTCAGCTCGACGGTTTGTCTTATTCTCGTTGACTTAGAGGCATTGGTAACAACTCTTCAGCCATATATTTCCGTCTGTTACACCTTTTTGTTCTTTTGTAGTCACCTATTTGTGCTGGAGAGGGACGTCTCATTTGGTATCGCTGATATAACCGGGCGGTTCAACTGCCTGGTTATATACACGTTCCTCAGTTACTTCCCTGTTCCCAGAAAAAATGGTGGACTGAAGAAGACAGCTTAAGCCTGCAATCCACTGGGGTTTCAGGTAAGCCTTGTGGCGCAGCAACAACGTAATTGATTAAGGCCATGTTGATGATGAACATACACACAAGGGGAAATAAATGAGTAATATGCCAAACAAGTCAGCTATGATAAGTCACGGGAATGAAAGGAATAAAGCGGACGGGCTAACTCGCACAAAGTAAATACGATAAAAAAGTAAATAAAAAATAAATAAAATAGCTTGTGAAGGGTTGTGACTGCCTCCCACACCCCCACTTGAGAGTAAAGCAGATTCCTTGCCATTCCGTCTTTGGCTGACCTGTCTTCAATACGTTACTCATTTGAAAAATTATATTATATGGCTACAATGGGCTTATATAAATTTGCAGATGCATCTAACTCCCCCCTCCCCCACAAGAATCATATTATAATCTCATCAAGAATGAGTTTCTAATATCCGACTATAGCAAGGTCACATAACCTTAATGCAGCCAAAAGCCATATGATTAACTTCCCCAGTATAAATATGTATATATATATGTATATATATGTATCTATCTATCTATCTATCTATCTATGTATATCTATGTATGTATGTATGTATGTATATATCTATATTTATCTTTATATATCTATATATATGTATATATATATATATATATATATATATATATATATATATATATATATATATATATATATATATATATAAATCATCATTTTTTTGAAGCATTATTCTGTTAGGAACAGGGTTTGGACTTCATAACATTTATTCATAAATGATTAAATCTGCATAGTGAGCCTTAATGTTCTCTTGCATGCTATTTGTGATGTTAAAAACGTCATTTTTTTGTTCATTCTAGACGATTTCTTACTGAGATAAGAAATGACTGGATAAAACTAGTATAAAGTTAAAATTGCTTGGCCGTGTTGTGTTGAACGCCGCCCCTCGCCACCACGAGAGGGACACCACCTGCCCGGCCATAGCGTCTGGGAGCCATGTTGTCGCTAGCAATGGACATTGGATAACGTTTATTCTTTTACTGGTATCTTTCCTGTTACGCATTGGCCTTCCGTATTATATTAATGGTGACATTTGTTAACAGTAGGCTAGTAGCAGTAGTAGGTTTGCTGCCGCTGGTGTTGCTGTTGCTGTAGCCACAAAAGTTCATTTGGACGTGTAGGTTGAAACAGTCTTTTTCTTGCACTTCACCATCCTCCTTTCGGGGGATATGGAGGGAGTTGAGAGACGTTTTTATATTCGGTTATATCGGTTCTACTTCGTAAAGGCACTCCTCTTCAGCACCACGTCGATAATATATAACATACCAGAGAATGATGAGGCGCAACAAGCAAAACAAATTACTAGGGAAGACTTGCTCAATACGTAGACACAATCGGAAATTTTATACCTGGAATATGAGTGACCCGGGATCGTCGTCTGGTAAGTTTTGGCATCTCTCAAATACCTTATCCTTAGCCAGTTATGTTGCATGCTACCACTTTGTTCTTTTGAATGTTATTTATTGGACAACTAGCCTAAATGAGATCGTATTGCATTTTGACAGTGTAGGTCTGTCGAACAAGACGTCTCCAGCGCACACTATATTTCAATGTGACTAAAATTACTGTCTTACACAAACATTCGCGTAATCTTTCCTCCTCTCCTTTCCTTTCCCCGTTTTTCATTTTACTGGTTCCTTTCTACTTCACTCCTTTTTTTATTTCTTCAATATAGCTTTAATCATTAGCCTATGTGTTATGTAATATCCGACGATGAAATATTTGAATTCCACAGTAATGTCAATTACCCAGTACACACACACACACACACACACACACACACACACACACACACACACACACACACACACACACACACACACACACACACACACACACACACATACACACACTGAAGTAAAATCGGAGATTTAAGAAAACATTTTTACACCGAATTTTACCAATGTTGTTATTACTTCATAACGAGTAATTTTTACAGATTATTTCCGCTAATCATAATACAAAGCCTTCCCGAACACGATAGTGTAACAGACAGTTCTATACGATACGTCACATCCAAGTTATTGATTTCTATTAACGGGCAGTAAATCCGGCGTGGGTGACGTGCAGCCAGCGGGAAGTCGATTTTTTTTTTTCCCATATACCAAGTGTTTTCTTTTTCTATGAAGTACGCGTAGTATCCGTTTATCTTTATTAAACAACATTAAGTGTAAATGCTCTGTAAGTTATAATCAGACTGGATCAACTCGGTGCGGATTGTACAGTAGAAGTTCCAAAATTGTATCCCTTGCCCGGCTATGACGGCCGAGTCGGTAAGGTTCTGCTGATCCAACCGTGGCGGGTGAGATCGAGTCCACCCCCGCACAGGTGAAGCGAACTGTATCCGTACAAGGAAAGAGCTGGGCTGCCTGACAACTCCAGAATTAGAGTTGGAGGAAGGCATAGTTGGTCTGTTGGTTGGTTTGTCAGGTTGCTTGTCTTGGTATGTGGTTGGCTTAGTTGACTGGCTTGATTAATTGGTTGGCTTGGTTGGCTGAGTTGGTTGTTGGATGGTCGCGGAACGGGGAAGGCTTGATCCTTCTGGGACGTGATGAGTGGTGTCATCTGGGGTCCGGGACCTGGGTGCATCACGAATCACGGAACGGGAGACTGGCTGTGATCCGGGATGTGACGGGGCGTGTTGGTTGGTTGATTGTCTGGCTTGACTGGTTGATTGTCTTGGTTAGTTGATTGCTTGCTTGACTTAGCTGATTGCTAGGCTTGGTTGTTGGATGGTCACGGAACGGGGAAGGCTTGATCCTTCTGTGAAGTGAGGAGTGGTGTCATCTGGGGTCCGGGACCTGGGTGCATCACGAATCACGGAACAGGAGACAGGCTGTGATCCGGGATGCGACGGGGTGTACTGGCTGGTTCCTTGTCTGGCTTAGGTTCCTGGTTGCTTGTCTGGCTTAGGTTCCTGGTTGCTTGTCTGGCTTGGTTAGTTGTTGGATGGTCGCGGAACGGGGAAGGCTTGAACCTTCTGGGAAGTGAGGAGGGGTGTCATCTCGGGCCCGGAACCTGGGTGTGCCACGAATCACGGAACGGAGACAGGCTGTGATCCGGGATGCGACGGGGTGTGTTGGTTGTCTGGTTGGTTGATTGGATTGACTGGTTGGGTTGGCTTGGTTGCTGGATGGTCGCGGAACGGTGAAGGCTTGACACTTTCGGGAAGTGAGGAGGGGTGTCATCTCGGGCCCGGAACCTGGGTGTGCCGCGAATCACGGAACGGGAGACTGGCTGTGATCCGGGATGCGACGGGGTGTGTTGGTTGGTTGTATCGCTGATTGGCTTGGTTGCTCATAATTCACCATTTCATAACCCATCATCCATACCCCATCGTCACTCATAGTTCACTCATCATTCATAACCCAATATCACTAATAACCCATCATCACTCATACCCCATCATCATTCATAAGGCAACATCACTCAGAGCCAATAATCACTCATTGCCCGTCATCATTCATTGCCCGTCATCACTTATAATCCATCATCACTCATAGTTCATCAATACTCATAGCCCAGCATCACTCATAGTTCATCATTACTCAGCCCAGCATCACTCATAGTTCATCATTACTCATAGCCCAGCATCACTCATAGTTCACCATTACTCATAGCCCAGCATCACTCATTGCCCATTATCACCCATAACTCATCATAACCGATAATCATTCATAATCCATCATTACTTATAGCCCAACATCACCCATTACCTATCATCACTCAGTCCATCATCACTCATAACCCAACATCATAATGCAACATCACTCACAACCCATCATCGCTCATAGCTCTTCATCATTCATAATGCAACATCACTCATAACCCAACATCGCTCAAAACCTTTCATTACTCATAACCCATTATCGTTCATAGCCGATCGTCACTAATAGCTCTTCATTACTCACAGTCCATCATTAGTCATAACCCATCATCTCTCATAGCCCAACGTCACTTTTAGCCCACCACCACTCATAACCCACCACCTCTCATAACCCATCTTCACTCATAACCCACCAACCCACCATCACTCACAACCAAGTATTTCTCATGTCCCACCATATCTCATTGCCCAGCATCAATCATAACTCAGCATCACTGATAACCCACCATTACTCATAACCTATCATCTCTCACAACCCATCTCTCATGATGCACCATCTTTCATACCCACCATCTCTCACAACCCGGCATTTCTCATATCCCTCCATCTCTCGTAACCCAACATCTCTCATAACCCACCACTACTCGGTTACCCGTATCAGTGATACGATACGTTGATACACAACAAGCGGATACCCACCATTCCACCCAACTCAGTCTCCGGGTTCTGCTTTATCATATTTTGCACATGGTAGGAGTTCCAGCCATTTTTTTACCTGGTTGTTGTACGGAATAGTCTCTACTTTGCAAGTGTTGTGGAATAGAAGACGTCTGATCTAAATTTATGTTTACTATCTCCGAGCTAGGTTATTTACCTTTAGAAATGAGAATAACTGCATTAGGCTGGTTTGCCCATGCTAGGCAGCTCCTGGAAGAGTAACTGAACTACTAGAATGAGATAAGGAGAGCAAAGAAGAAGGCTCTCCCCCGCCCTCCAAACCCTCCAGCTGAAGCCGGCAGGAAAAAGTCAGAAAGAACATCACGCAGTATAGAAAAACTGGCGTGGACATTCTACAGGTAAGTGTGAAAGGAGAATAGAGACTACCATAGCGTAACCTGCAAAAGAAAAAGTATGAATTAGTATTGGTTATAGGATTTTTTTTTCTATACCCACCCCGTATTTGTCATATGCTTATTTAGCCTATGTTTGAAACTCTCAATGGAACAGGCAGCAACTACTTTACCAGGTAGCTTATTCCATTCGTCTACTACTCTGTTACCAAACCAATTTCTACCTATTTCCTTAATGAAACGGAATTTTTCTAGTTTGAAACCATTACTTCTAGTTCTATCCTGTATGCTCACTTTAAGTACCTTGCTAATATCTCTCTTATTTATACCCTTCATCTACTTAAACATCTCAATTAAGTCTCTCCTTACTCTACGCCTCTCTAGTGAGGGCATACTTAGTCTTTTCAGTCTGTCTTTATATGACAGGTTCCGAACATCATGTACCATTTTTGTCATTCTCCCCTGTATATTTTCCAACGAATTAATATCCATTCTACAGTAAGGACACCAAAATTGTACTGCGTAGTCTAAGTGTGGCCTTACTAATGCTAGATAAAGTTGCAGTATCACTTATGATGACCTATTGCTCACGCTTCTCGAGATAAGTCCTAGGACCCTATTTGCTTTAATGCACTGTTGCCTTGGTTTGAGGTCGTTACTGACCATAACTCCTAGATCTCTCTCGCATTCAGATTTGCTAATTTCTTTATTATCTAAACTGTATTTAGTATCTCAAATGGTCTTGGCTACGTTAAGTACTTTACGTTTTTCAACGTTAAATTTCATTTGCCAAGTTTTAGACCATCTGGACAATATATCGAGGTCCTTTTGTAAGTTATGGCAATCGTCAGTCGAGTTAATGATACGCTCTGTTTTTCTATCGTCGACAAATTTGCTGATACTGCTAGTGATTCCTAAGTTTAGATCATTTATATATATAATAAATAATACGGGACCGAGTACTGAACCCTGTGGTACACCGCTAGGTACTAATCCCCAATCCGACTTAGTTCCATTTATGAATACTCTCTGCTTTCATCCTTTCAGCCAGGATTCTATCCATTTTATGATATCGCCGTCTATACCGTGTGCTCGAACCTTGCTATTTAACCTTTCGTGTGGGACGCTATCAAAAGCTTTAGTAAAATCCAGATAAACAATATCGTAAGCTTTATCTCTATCAACTGCCTCATAGACTTCCGAGAAGAATGACAAGTTTGTGAGGCAGGATCGTCCTTGCCTGAATCCGTGCTGACTTTCATTAATTATAAGATTAAATCTTTCTAAGTGTTCTCTAATCTTATTTGCCAAAATTGACGCAGCTGATTTATCTCCCTTTTATTAAAATGGGTACTACGTTTGCCGTCTTCCACGCCTCTGGAACTTCTCCTGAAACTAAAGAGTCATTAAATAACGTTAAAAGAAGCTGACATAATTTTTCTTTGATTACTTTTATAATTTTTGCATATATATCGTCCGGACATGGCGATTTTTGAGGTTTTAACTTATTAATTTCTTTCAGTACGTCCTCCTTACTAATGGTTATTTCACTAAGAATATTTTCCGTCATATCATCGTAGATATTTGCTGGTTGAGGGACCAGGTCTAGATTTTCCTTGGTGAATACTGATATGAAGTAATTATTTAGGATGGAGCACATTTCTTTATCTTCACTAGTAATCAATGCTGGGAACGTTACTAATGTAGAGTAGCGGCGGCGCTCCCATTCCAGTTACTAGCTTGAGTAGTAGCGTTACTGGTTTCGCTACTTGATACGAAATGTAACGGCGCTCCCGCTCCCGCTACTTTGGATAAGAGAAAAGGTACTCGAAGGAAAGGTTAACAAAAATCTGTGATATAGCAATACACTATATACTGTTTTGATATTGGTCAGTCTGAGTAGTTATGTTGTGTACCAGTAATCTCAGTATATACTTATATTAAAAAAAAAAAAAATCATATACATGTCGGTGTCACTTTAATGAAGCTTAGAGCCGAAGGTACAGGAAAAACTATTTACTGTATAATGTAACAAATGTTCTTTTACACTGTTACCTAGTATACCTACTGAAAGTAACACGTAAATAAACAGAAAAAAATGTGGCCTACCACTGATACATATTATATAGATTTATTATATTTTCAATGATGCCTATTTAAGATATGTACGAAAACGAAAGTAAAAATGAACTGGGGCTTTCTTTCAAAGGCTATTTATACAGGAGCAATGTTTTTTTTCCATTACTTTAAGCTGAAACTAACATTTGTCTATCTCTATATATTGCAGGATACCCCAATCCCGCACGGGGTGGCCACAAACAAATCGCCTCCATGTCGCCCTATCCCCCACCATTTCATTGCCCTGCTCCCAACTCAAACCCTCCCTCTCTCATATACCTCTCCACTCCATCCTTCCATCTCATCCTCGGCCTCCCCCTCCCTCTCTCCTCCTCCACCTCACTCACATACACTCTCCTTTTCGGTCTCTCATCCTCCATCCTCGCCACATAGCCAAACCAGCTCTGTGTTCCTCCTAACGCTTCCTATCACATCCACATCCACACCACAACGCTTCTTTATATCCTCATTTGTCAACCTCTCTCTCCATGTGACTCCACAGGCTCCTCTTAAATAACTCATTTCCACAGCTCTCATTTTTGACTTGTGTCCTTCCAACAACGTTCAAGCTTCATTTCCATCCGTTAGAGTTGGTATCACAATTCTGTCATGTAGTAACTTTATCACTTCCATGCTCATTTCCCTGTTTCTTATCACTGTTTTCAAGGAACCAGCAACCTCTCCTCCTTGCTGCATCCTTTCAAGCACTTCACTCTCCAAAAGTCCATCCTTACTCATCACACTCCCCAAGTACTTAAACGTACTCACATTTTCCATTTCCTCACCATCCAACCTCACTGTACATTTACTGACTTCACCTCTCTCAAAGACCATCACTTTACTCTTCCCTATTTTCACATTTAGATTCCATTTCTTACACACTCTCATCCACTCAAGCCTTGCAAACTTATCCACAAGCCTTGCAGCTCCCCTTCGTCTTCACTTAATAACACAGTATCATCTGCAAACAACAGTACAGGGAGTTTCCAAACACTACCCTCTCTCACCAGGGCCACTCCAACATCCACTGCCATACCTTGTATCTCTTTTATTACCCCATCCATGTACAGATTGAACAACCATGGAGACATGACACATCCCTGTTTCAACCCAACCTTCAAAGAGAAAAATTCACCTAGTTCACCATCCACACGCACTGCAGCCTTAGCACCCTCATACATACTCTTCACAGCATTCAACAACTTCCCATCTACTCCATATATTCTTAATACTTTCCACAATCCTTGTCTATCCACCCTGCCATATGCTTTCTCCAAATCTATGAAGGCCGCATACAACTTCTTTCCCTTCTCAAGAAACTTTTCCACTAAAGATCTAAGAATGAACATCTAATCTACACAACCTCTTCCCTTCCTTAAACCTCCCTGTTCTTCTCCAACTAATTCCTCTGTTATTTCCCTAACTCTGTCAGTAAGTGTCCTACCATACACTTTTCCTATTACAGTAAGAAGACAAATGCCCCTATGATGACCACACACTTCTTTTTCTCCTTTTCCTTTGTATAGGGGAATAATTATACTTGACTTCCAGTCCTCTGGGACTCTACCTTCCTCCCAGGCCAATCTGCACATCTTCCACATCCATTCTACTACTATCGCTCCCCCATGCTTCAGCATTTCACCACACACTCCATCAATTCCTGGGGCTTTCCCCAATTTGACTTTCGTCATTGCTTCCACAACTTCTATCCTACTGATTTCTCCTGTCTTCTCACCTCCCTCCTTCTCCCAGCCATTCCCCAGCCACTTATACTCGCATTACTTCTATTCTCTATGTTCAACAATTCCTTAAAGTGTTCTCTCCATCTGCTCACTTTTTCTCCCTTCTCCACAAGCAATCTACCATTTTTATCTTTCGCTCCCCTGCTAACTTCACTGCCACCCTGTCTTACTCCCTTCACCTCGCTCCAGAACATTTTCTTACAGTCCCTCCACTTTACACTCAAATTCCTTCCAAATTCCTCATCCACTCTCTTCTTACTCCCTCTTACCAATCTTTTCACCTCTCTCTTCCCTTCTACATATAACTCTCTCTTCCGCCTCTCAACTTCTTCCATGCCCGTATTTCTCATCCATTCATTGTATGCTTTCTTCTTTTGTGCCACAGCCTGTGTCACCTCTTCATTCCATCATGCTGTTCCTTAAACCCCCTTCCGTCTTCTCCTCACCCCAAACACCGCATCACATGCTGCACATATTTCTTCTGTGAATATCTTGCAAACACCTTTCATGTCTCCCATCTGCTCCACTTCATGTTTACCCAATCGTTCTCCCACTTCTGTCTTATATTCTCTCTTTTTCTCATCCTCTTGTAACCTTTCCACTCTCCTTGCAACTACTCCTTCCTGGCGTCCTTCCCTTCTGCTATTTCTCCATCTTACTTGGATCTTAATTCCGGCCTCTACGAAGTAGTGGTCAGAAAGTCCACTCCCCCAACCTCTTTAAGCTCTTGCATCCATGACGCAACTTCTCATCCTTTCATTCACACACACACAATCAATCATTGCCTTCCTTTCATTCAGTTCACCAACCACCCTTCTCATCACACGCCATGTATACCTGTGAATCATTTCGTGCCTGAAGAGGGTATTGGCTGTCACCAACCCCCTCCTGGCACAAATGTCCACTGACGCACTGCCATTCTCATCCATCTCAGCAGGCACAAACTACTCATCAACTATTCCATCCACCTTCACATTCCCTACTTTACCATTCGTATCACCAATCAAAAACACTCTCTCATTCCTTCCAAACTTTTCCATGCACACTTCCACATTTGTCCAGAACTCTTCTCTTGCTCTGGTTGCACGATTTTGTGTTGGCGCATACATGCACACAATTGCCCACATTTATGTTCCAACTTTCAATCTTACCCACACAATCCTTGACCCAACTGATCCATACTCTCTTATGTTCTTCTTCCATCTTTTACTCACAACAATGCACACTCCTTCTTTTGCCATCTCATTCACACCTAGTCCAGTACATATACCCCATCCATACTCCCATTCTCTCACACTCTCACCTCTTCATTTAGTTTCAGTTACTCCACATACGTCCACTTTCGCACCCTCAAGCACCTGGACAATCTCTTTCTCTTTCACCTCATTATTCGCACCCCTTACATTCCACGTCGCGATCCGTATCATGTCATTTGTCCGGTCCTTGGTCGTCATGTTTTGGTCAGTCCTTGTCCGAGGCCTCTTGTTCGTCTTTTTAGTTAGCTGTTTTCCGGGGAGGGGCACTAACCCTCCGCCAACCCTTTTAGTTGGCTCATACGACAAGCAGGGATACTGAGGGAGTGTTCTTGAAAACCCCCCTACCCCCAGGGGAGATTATTATTATTATTATTATTATTATTATTATTATTATTATTATTGCGAATCTGTCATTTTGGCTGAGGCCCTGGGCAGGTATTGGGCCCTCGAAGGCTCCCTGAAACGACTGCCATGATTAAGTGATTTTGGACAGAGGAATCTGGGGGACATTTAACCCTGCCAAAAACGCCAGTTATCTGGTTACCACCCAGCGTAGTAAATGGTTTCCTAGGTAAGGGAAACTATTTAGCTTGTCACTCAATGTAGAGATCATATGGCATCTCTATACCGAATGAGTGGATGATGGGCGCCCCCATCCACCATAATGGCTTTCTGTAAATAATACAAACCATTTATCATGACGTACTGTAATTATTAAACAGTAACAAGATTTGCCCTTACATAAAAAAAGAAGAAGAAGAAGAAGAAGAAGAAGAAGAAGAGAGAGAGAGAGAGAGAGAGAGAGAGAGAGAGAGAGAGAGAGAGAGAGAGAGAGAGAGAGAGAGAGAGTAGTCAAGAACACATTTCATAAGTTCCATTTTGCATCCTTTGAATTCCACTGCTATCATAAATTACCCCATAAACTATTGTTTAGCTTTTACAATACTGTATCTTATTAAATGCAACCATACCTGACTGCAAGGCATTCATTCTAAAACCGCAAACACATTATTCATAATCATGATCTGTGCACACACTGAAAAGTATCATTATAGAGGATTCCGATGAATTTCATGCTGAACAGTTCAGCTGTCTCGGTAGGGTTGGAGGAAGGCTGTTATCAAAAGTTTCATTCTTGGTGTCATTTTGTATTGCGGAGGAGCAGCTACTGATATTTTTTTGGGGGGAGTGTACATAGTCAACTGTACATTTTTAATTTATGTGTGATGCATCGGCAACTTTTGTTACTTATTACCAAACAATGAACTACTCTAAGTCACATTACTATTCTGAGAATGAATGAATGAATGAAATGTGAAATAATTTGTACTCTAACCAAAATACTTTATTTTTATTTTTATTTTAATGGCAAACTTGACAGTAGTAGCACAATGTAAAAATATGCTGTGCAAATAGATCCATCCATCCATCATCCAGTCCTACGCTGCCGCACGAGGAGCGCAGGAGCCCGGGGCCAGGCAAGCGGATCCCGACATCCAAGACTTGGATGAGAGTAAATGTAGAAAAAGTAAAGTGATGGTTACTGAGAAAGAATGTGACTCCCAGTGCAATGTTATAGTGAATGGAGAGAGACTGAAATTGGTGAGAAAGTTCAAATACCTGGGTACAGTGATAGAAAAGAGAGGAAAATGTGCAAAAGAGGTGGAAAGCAGCGTGACACAAGGAAGAAAAGTAGCTGGTGCAATGAAGGCCTTGATAAGAAACAGAGGCTTGAGTGTTGCAGCTGCACGAGGCTTACATGAAGGAGTGTTAGTGCCAACTTTAATATATGGATGTGAGAGTATGGTGTGGCGTGAAAATGAAAGGTCAAGAGTAAGAGCAGCGGAGGTGGGGCTACTGAGGAATGTACGAGTATGTTGAGTACAGAGGGTGGATAGGATACGAAATAATGTGATTCGTGAAAGATGTGGAGTGAGTAAGTCTTTGGACACCAGAATCGAAGAAAGTGTACTGAGGAGTTATGGTCGTGTGGAGAGAATGGATAACAATAGAGAGGTGAAAAGGGTATATCTGAGCGAATTTAAAGAGGGAGGAGGCGAGGTAGGCCAAGGAGAAGGTGGATGAGTGTGTGAGGAGGAGAGGTTTGGAAGTCTGTGAGGCTAGGGAAATGACAAGAGATCGAGCTGGCTGGATGAATGTTGCGAGGAGAAGTGCATGATCAGTGATTTGGCACCCTTTTTAACGTGGCAGCGTCCGGACTGACTCTATCGGATACGTTTATGTGAAGCTACAGAACGTGGTGAATGTTTTTGGCGTATCCGATAGAGCCAGGATACCGGGGGCTTGAATGATAAGTGAATGGAAGCGTGACCATTGGATTGGGCAAATTTGGGCTAACTGGACACTGCTACTCCTCACCCTGCCCTAGTATCTGAAAGGAGGTCCGGATGATGATGATGATGATGATGATGATGATTATTATTATTATCTGGTAGGTGGGGGCGGCCACCGTCCACTCACTCAATGCAGTGCTGCCTTCAGGTAACTCTGCACTGAGAGACAAGCCACATGATTTCTTGCAACCAAGGAAACCAACTACTACGTTGGGTGGTAACCATAAAACAGGATGTGACCCAACAGGATGTGACCCATAAAAGTTTACATCTGAGGTTGGTTGATGTTAATTATTCACACAATGCTACTTAGGACAGACTGACTGGTCACCCTCGCTTTAAATGTCGGGAATGAGTTGCCTAGCCCCGGGCCTCTACGGTCTTTATGGGGCAAAGAAGGATTGGATGATGATGACTATTATCAGTTGCAATAGTAATAGTAGTAGTAGTAGTAGTAGCAGTATAAACATTGATTTATAAAACTTAGTTGGAGAAGAACAAGGGGGATTTAGGAAGGGAAAAGGGTGTGTAGATCAGATATTTGTTCTAAGATGTTTAGTGGAGAAGTATCTAGAGAAGGGAAGGAAAGTGTATGCTGCCTTCATGGACTTGGAGAAAGCTTATGACAGAATAGATAGGCAAGGTATGTGGAAGGTATTAAGAATATATGGAGTGGAGGGGAAATTGTTGAGTGCTGTGAAGAGTATGTACGAGGGAGCTAGGGCTACGGTGCGAGTGGATGGTGAGTTGAGTGAGTTCTTTGATCTCAATGTGGTACTGAAACAGGGGTGTGTGATGTCTCCATGGCTGTTTAATATATATATGGATGGGGTTGTAAAGAAGATGCAAGGTAGGGCAGTGGATGTGGGGGTGGCCCTAATGAATGAGGGTGAGATTTGGAAGCTTCCGGTGTTGCTGTTTGCTGATGATACAGTATTGTTGAGTGAAGATGAATGGGAGTTGCAAGGTTTGGTGAATGAATTTGGGACAGTGTGTAGGAGGAGGAAGCTGAAAGTTAATGTAAACAAAAGTAAAGTTATGGTGTTTGAGAGGAATGAAGTCACAGAGTGTGCAGGATATGGAGAATGTGAGTGCATTCAAGTACTTGGGTAGTGTGATGAGTAAGGATGGAACATTGGGGGATGAAGTACGTGAAAGGGTACAGCAGGGAAGAAAGGTTGTTGGTACACTGAAAGCAGTGATGAGAAATAGGGAGGTGAGTATGGAAGTTAAGAAGTCACTGCATGATGGTATTGTGATCCCTACCCTGACGTATGGAAGCGAGGCGTGGACCTTGCAAGAGGGGAACAAGTCAAGAGTGAGAGCAGTGGAAATGAGTTACTTGAGAGGAGCATGTGGAGTGACGTGGAGGGACAGGTTGACGAATGAAGAAGTGAAGGAACGCTGTGGGGTAGATGTGGATGTGGTTGAAAAGATTAGGAGAAATACACTGAGGTGGTTTGGACATGTGGAGAGAATGGAGAATGAAAGACTGACTAAAAGGGTGTATGTAGGTGAGGTGGAGGGAGGGAGAGGGAGGGGTAGACCGAGGATGAGGTGGAGGGATGGAGTTGAGAGGTATATGAGGGAGGGGGGGGTGAGTTGGGAGGAGGGTAGTCAAATGGTGGGTGACAGAGTGACTTGGAGGCGTTTTGTCTGCGGCCACCCTTTGCGGGATTAGAGCGTCGGGCTATAGATAGATAGATAGAATTTCACATCTCGTAGTGCTTCAGTAATTGTTTGGCAAACCTCCGGCACAGTCCTCGATGTCGACGCAGAAATCCTGAAGAGGCATGTGAAGGACTTGTAACTGTCTCCCGTAGATGAGAAGGGCAACGTTACCAAAAGTCTGGTTTTTGGTGGTATGGCCTCCCGGTAATTCGTGTCGCTGTTTATAATCCAGGGACAAACTTTTTGAAGAAGGTAATCAAAATCCTCCACACTCACCCTAGAAGTTTTTGAATAACGCTTGGTTATCGGCTAGTAACTTGTCAAAAAATCATTCTGAGTAATGTTACCGCCAATAAATAACTCTTTTCTGCCGGCGGTGCTTTCGTCTAGTTTTTTCTTATGAGCGTTGCGCAGCACCAATAACGCAGCAGCAGCAGCGATTGTCTCCTGACATCGCGTCGACAACTGGTGCAGGTTTGGTTAAATCTGTGGAAACGGTTTTGTGGCATTCTGCATAAAAATTGTCAGGTAGCATGCTACATGATGCAACAGTGTTGCCTTGCCGAAGGCAACATGTCTCCTCGTTGAAAGCTGCATTCAACATACGTGTTGAAAACCTGGCAGATCACATGTTACATGTTGCCCTACGTTGCCCGGCGGAATTCCACCTTTAAACTGCATTAATTGCTTCACCGTACAAAGTTTTCCTTTTCAGTCCTCTTTACAACCTCTTTGATAATTCTCAGTTATTTTTCATAGTGAGGAGACACACATTCAAGGATATAGGTGAGGAAATAATAATAATAAAGTATACCATTAGTACTATAATAATAATAATAATAATAATAATGAGTAATGATAATAGTAATAATATTAACAACAACAACAACAATAATAATAATAATAATAATAATAACAATAATAATAATAATAATAATAATAATAATAATAATAATAATAAAAATAATAATATAATTTTCATTATGGTGACGACGACGAAGATATTAATGATGATAATGATGATGACGATGATGATGATGATGTGATGATGATGATAATGGTAAAAATTTAGATCTAGTTTTCGCTTTAAGTCTTTACAGGAACCCGAACACCGGCGATTATTTCTGGAAAATTATAGGCCATAAATTATGGCGAAGATACGACTTTCCCACTCTGCTCCTTCCATTCCCTGAGTCAGCGGATGTCATATCATTCTTGCTGTGACTTAATTATTTGGCTTAAGCTTAGGAAAACCGATCGTACTAAAAGGATTAGTGAGGCAATATCTCACCCGTCGAGTTCGAAGAACTTCCGTAGAAAAATCGTCTGAAGAGAGAAGGAAAAGCAAACATAAAATGCCTCAACGCGGTTAACGAATTAATGACTCTCTTTCATTCTTAATATAAAATCCCTGAGAGTATGAGGTCCTAAGATGTGCCTAGCTTTGTGCTTGTAACCACCGTATGAATATGTTCATATTCCCTACAATATAAGTCCGAGAAGTTTTAGGACTGCAATAACAATAAGGCCATTTTAATTTCGGTAACTAACAGGCTATTCTATTCGTCCCTAAACTCGTACAGTGAGTAGCTATAAAGATCACAGTACAACGATGCTTTTCCGATTTTAATCATACAATCACCAGGAGACTGTCTTCTTTCACTTATGAAACTTCATACCCATTAATAGTTTACTTTAAACATATGTCTGAAATACTGAAAAGGAAAGAGGGGGAGAGGGGCAATCAATAAAAGTGCTCGCACCCTCGTATCAGTGAACGAATATTTAAATGATGAATTTTCCACAAATGTTGGTATGGATCAAGGGTTAGTATTAAGACTCTTATTTTTTATCATGATGCGTGAAGCTCTCTCATGTGACTTTAGAACTGGACTCCTACGGGAGGTGTTGTATGATGATGACTTGGTGTTCATCATGCAGAGTGAGAGAGCAGCGGAGGAAAGGTTTAGGAGGTGGAGAGATTGAATGGGTTACAATGATCTGAGAGGAAACGTGGATAAAACAAATGATGATATCTAGGGCAGGTGGCGGTACTGTCAAAGTAGAAGGTTTATGATCATGCGCAGCTTGGCACAAGGGTGTAGGAATAGCTTCATATTGTCCAGTTTTTGTGAAAAGTGGGTGTACAGTAGATGTAGTGGTATCAGAGGGAGGTTGCAAAATAATGCTGATTTTGTTTGTGCAGTATGTAAAGAAAAACATAACTGCATACAAAAACAGAGAGGTGGATGTGGATTTAACTTGCCGTAGAATGTCTAGAGTGTCTGGAGAAGTTTTGTTAATAATGGGCCATGTAATGTGCCGGAGATAGGACTGGAACTAGCACTGTAATAATGGTATGGAGTGGTTGAACGAAGTTCAGAAAGTTGTTGCCCCTTCTGACACCGGCAGGGTTCTTCCTCCATGCTAACGGGTCCTTGTATGCAGCATGTGGTAGTAGTGTAATGCCGTACAGTAGCGAGGCCTGGGAAGTAAAGGAGTAGGAATTTTATAGACACAAACATAAAGAGATAAGAATTATTAAATTAAAGTGTAGTGCGTCATATAATGACAGGTGTGGGGGAACAGGATACCGACTGGAGAGTTCAAAGGATGGATTAAACTTGAAAATATTTGTGCTGTGGTGAAAAGGGGTAGATTGAAATGATTTGGGCATGTTAAGAGGATAGATGACGACATAAGGTTGCAGAGGGGGTGAGATGTGAATGATCATGGTAGGGATGCTAAAGGTAGACCGAAGAAAGACATGTTGAGCTGAAAGAATGTGATCTGAGGGATAAGGGACTGAATAGAAAGGTTGATGGAAGTCAAGCAGTGGATAGAGGCACCATTAGATTACCAAGACCGACGCATGCAAGCATGTTTCTGCCTAGATGGAACGAAAGAACGAACACTTCATATATATATATATATATATATATATATATATATATATATATATATACAGTATATATATATATATAGATAGATAGATAGATAGATAGATAGATAGATAGATTTTGTGTGTGTGTGTGTGTGTGTGTGTGTGTGTGTATTATTCGGTATGATCTCATAATCTTCAGAACATTATCCTGTTATAACCTAATATCCCAGCATTTCTTTTATTAGCTAACGCCTGTTTACCAGTTACAAAAGTCGTAGGAGTGAAAATATCATGTGTGTTATGAAATGAAGCCACTGCTCCAATCTATCTCTCTATCTATCTATTGCCAGACGCCGTAATCCCATACGGGGTGGCCACAAACAAATCGCCTCCAAGTCGCCCTGTCCCCCACCATTTCACTGCCCTGCTCCCAACTCAAACCCCCCGCTCTCATATACCTCTCCACCCCATCCCTCCATCTCAACCTTGGCCTCCCCCTCCCTCTCTCTCCCTCCACCTTACTCACATACACACTCCTCGCTAGTCTTTCACTCTCCATTCTTCCCACATGGCCAAACCACCTCAATATATTTCTCCTAACGCTTCCTATCACATCCACATCCACACCACAACGCTCCTTTATATCCTCGTTTGTCAGCCTCTCTCTCCATGTGACTCCACAGGCTTCTCTCATATAACTCATTTCCACTGCTCTCAGTCTTGACTTCTGTCACTCCAACAACGTCCAAGCTTCACTTCCATACGTTATAGTTGGTATCACAGTACTGTCATGTAGTAACTTTTTCACTTCCATGTTCATTTCCCTGTTTCTTATCACCGTTTTCAAGGAACCAGCAACCTTTCTTCCTTGCTGCATCCTTAAGCACTTCACCCTCCAAACGTCCATCCCCAAGTGCTTAAACGTACTCACATTTTCCATTTCCTCACCATCCAACCTCACTGTACATTCATTGACTTCACATCTCTCGAAGACCATAATTTTATTCCTCCCTACATTCACCTTTAGATTCAGTTACTTACACACTTTCCAAACTCATCCACCAAGCCTAGCAGCTCCCCTTCGTCTTCACATAATAACACAGTATCATCTGCAAACAACAGTACAGAGAGTTTCCAAACACTGCCCTCTCTCATTAAGGCAACTCCAACATCCACTGCCCTACCTTGTAACTCTTTTATAACCCCATCCATATTCAGACTGAAGAACCATGGAGACATGAAACATCCCTCTTTCAACCCAACCTTCAAATAGAAAAAAATCACTCAGTTCACTATCCACATGAACTGCAGCCTTAGCACCCTAATACATACTCTTCACAGCATTCAGCAATTTCCCATCTACTCCATATATTCTTAATACTTTCTACAGTCCCTGTCTATCCACCCTGTCATATGTTTTCTCCAAATCCACGATGACTGCATACAACTTCTTTCCATTCTCTAAAAACTTTTCCATTAAAGATCTAAGAATGAATATCTGATCTACACAACCTCTTCCCTTCCTAAGGCCTCCTTGTTTTTCTCAACTAATTCCTCTGTTATATCCCTAACTCTGTCAATAAGTGTCCTACCATATGCTTTTCCTATTACACTAAGTAGACAAATGCCCCTATGATTAGCACACTTCTTTTTCCCCTTTCCCTTTGTACAAGGGAAAAATTATACCTGACCTCCAATCCTCTGGGACTCTACCTTCCTCGCAGGCCAATCTGCACATCTTCCACATCCATTCTACTACTATCTCTCCCCCATGCTTCAGCATTTCACCACACACTCCATCAATTCCTGGGGCTTTCCCCATTTTGACTTTCTTCATTGCTTCCACAACATCCATCCTACTGATTTTTTCTTGTCTTCTCACCTCCCTCCTTCTCCCAGCCATTCCCCAGCCACTTATACCTGGATTACTTTCAGTGTCTGTGTTCAACAATTCCCTGAAATGTTCTCTCCATCTGCTCATTTTTTCTCCCTTCTCCATTAGTAATCTAATATTTTTGTCTTTCACTCCCCGACTAACATCATTGCCACCCTGCCTAACTCCGTTTACCTCTTTCCAGAACATTTTCTTACAGTCCCTCCACTTAACAATCAAATTCCTTCCAAATTCCTCATCCACTCTCTTCTTACTCTCCCTTACTAATCTTTTCACCACTCTCTTCTTTTCTACATATGACTCTCTCTTCCGTCTCTCAACTTCTTCCACGCCCCTATTTCTCATCCATTCATTATATGCTTTTTCTTTTGTGGCACACCCTGTCTCACCTCTTCATCCCACCATGCTGTTCCTTAATTCCGTCTTCTCTTCACCCCACACACCACCTCACGTGCTGCACATATTTCTTCTGTGAATATCTTGCACACACCTTCCACGTCCCCCATCTGCTCCAATCCATATTTACCCAGTCGTTCCTCCACTTCTCTTTTATATTCCGCCTTTTTCTCATCCTCTTGTATCCTTTCCACACTCCTTGCAACTACTCCATCCCCCTGTCCTTCCCTTCTATTTTTCCATCTTACTTGGACCTTGATTCTGACCACCACCAAGTGGTGGTCAGAAAGTCCACTCCCCCAACCTCTATATGCTCTTGCATCCATTACACACCTTCGCATCCTTTCATCCACACACATATAATCAATCATTGCCTTCCTTTCATTCAGTTCACCACCCACCCTTCTCATCACTCACTATGTATACCTGTGAATTATTTTGTGCTTGAAGAGGGTAATGACTGTCACCAACCCCTTCCCTGCACAAATGTCCACTAAAGCACTACCATTCTCATCTCTCTCAGCAGGCACACCCCACTCACCAACTACTCCATCCACCTTCACATTCCCTACTTTACCATTCATATCACCAATCAAGAACACTCTCATTCCTTTCAAACTTTTCCATGCACATTTCCACATTTGTCCAGAACTCTTTTCTCACTCTGCTTGCACGATCTTGTGTTGCCGCATACATACACACAATCGCCCACATTTGTAGTCCAACTTCAATCTTACCCACACAATCCTTGAGCCAACTGCTCCATACTTCCTTATATTTTCCTTCTATCTGTTACTCACAACAATACAGACTCCTTCTTTTGTCCACTCATTCTTACCCACTCCTGCACCTGTACCCCATCCATACTCCCATTCTCTCACACTCACCTCGCCATTTAGTTTCAGTTAATCCACATATATCCACTGTCTTCCCTTCAAGCACCTGGATAGTCTCTCTCTCTTTCACCTCATCATTTGCACCCCTTACATTCCACGTCGCTATCCGTACCGTGTCCTTTATTCGGTCCTTAGTCGTCATCTTTTGGTCAGTTCTGGTTCGAGGCTTCTTCTTCGTATTTTTAGTTAGTTGCTTTCCGGAAAGGGGCACAAACCATCCACCAACCCACTTGCTGTCACGTAAGGAACACGTGTCGGATGGTTATAAAGTTGCCACCCAGCGCTGTAAATGCTTTCCTGGTTTACAGGAATCATTTGGCTTGTCACTCGATGTAGAGCTACCCTAAAAAAACAGAGTACCACTACACTAAGTGGGCGGATGATGGGCGCCCCCACCTCCCACAGTCTGCTCCAATCACTGGACTTATTAATAACAGTCTTTTCAGTTCTTCATGTTTCTAAAGACTGCATCGCTATTGGTTAAATTAACCACCAGTATTGTGGACACATTTCCCTAAAACATTTTAAAAAGACAAACTCCGCTCAAAAGTTATGCTGAAAATGCTTGAAACTGTCTCTTTCACACACTACTTTCTTTGATAACTTTTTTACTGGATCTGACTTATTATTATCGATGAAATCTTGGTTACCATGGAATTGGTCCTGTTTGGGAGAAGAGACTGAATTTGTGTCCATTGTGACCAGCAAATTCAGCGAAACCAGGGAATGGTTGATTATATATTTGTTTCACTCCAAGGAAGAAATTATTATTTAGCCTACCATACCTAAAGATGGCTGACAGACAACTGTAAGGAGGAAATAGTAGTTGTAAAACTATTGAGTTGTAAACCAACTATGGTTGATATGGCGTTTGATGAAATATCCATGTCATTTCAAAATAGCAACCAAAATAAGCTGCACACTGGTTACACTTAAAACCATTACTCAAAGTGTAACACTCTATAGATGGCTTTGATCCTTGAAAAAAAAAAAAAAAAAAAAAACGGAATATGGCGATGATGAAAAAGTAGACGTGGAAAAATAAAGGAAAACAGAGAACTATGGGTGAGCGAATGAAAAGAATTAAAAAAGTAATATGTACGAGCAAGAGAACTTCCAAAATTAAGCTTGAAATTAGATACAGGAGTCTACCAGAAGAAAACAAATAAGTAGATGAATGTTGCGCAGGGAAAAACATCGTCTCGAAAAAAAAAAAAAAAAAAAGGGACATGCGTAAACTAAAAAGGATGCAAGGAATAAAAGGAAAAAAAAAACGGAAAAAAAAGAGGGAAATGGGAGTAAAGTGGGAGAAATTGGAAAATGTGAGGGGAGGAAAAACTGAGTGAGGGAGAACGAAGGAAATAAATTTGGATAGACAATGATGGAGGGAGGAGAAAAATATGACGTAAGGGAAGTTAGACGATGGAATTATACATTATACAGAGAGAGAGAGAGAGGGAGAGGTAGAAACATTTATTGAAGACACCCAAGAGGCTCATAGTTTCATGTCCCACACTTGACTCTCTCTCTCTCTCTCTCTCTCTCTCCGACAATATTTCTTCCATTTTATACAAATCCACTGCCTCACAATTTAACATTTTAGAGCTTCCCGTCTTAAAACCCCGTTGTGTCACTAAGATGACGTTTTCTGTTTCATTTTTGTTATTAAGACAGGATGTTAATCAGCCTAGGAAAGACATCTTAGAACTGACCTATTGTTCGTGAAGAGCAGAACCGCAGAGAGAGAGAGATAGAGAGAGAGAGTCTTGGGTTATTTTGTTTACGAATAGCCCACACTAGACATGAAGCACACATAAGTGCACTTGCAAAACACAAACACAGAGCACATTTCGAAGTACTGATTATTTCATCAACACACACACACACACACACACACACACACACACACACACACACACACACACACACACACACATACACACACTTCACATGATGGTGGACCTGCTTGTTTCAGGCAATCGGGTAGTCGTGTTTCGTGACTCGAGTGAATAATAATGAGTGGCCTAATTGGGCAGCTGCAGACCCTTTTATCGCCTTTCCAAATGAAAGACTTTTCCAAATCATCGATTTTCTTTCATTAGTAAATTTGCTTTGGAATCCGGAATTATTTTTGGTCATTAGGCGCAATAATTATCCTTAATGATACTGAGGTGTGCGACGTGAGGGATGGTACTGAGGAAATTTGACTGTGGAATATGAGTGTGAGTGGAAGCGGGTGGTGGTGGTCTGAGGGTGATGAGCGGCAGGGTTAATTACTGTTGAAAGTTAGTGTCGGGTGACTAGTATTCATAGTGCTGTGAAGAGAAGCATGCTAGTAAAAACCAAACTTTAGTAGACTATAGAGAAATTCTGTACATTAAAATAATGCCTACCTCTTCAGTAGTATAAATAAGCAGTACTTTACTTTGTGCTTTTGTAGCGAGAGGAAGCTGCCTCAGACATTTCCAAAATAACTCTAGTTTCAGAACTGTGGGTTTTTACTGGCACAGTGAAAGGTGCTCGGGAAGGAGGTGAGGGAATTGTGTGTGGCTGAGGAAATCAATCTAGGAATGAACGGCGCTGGAGGTAATGTGGTGGTGGAACTGACTGATAAAAGAACAAATGTTGAGGTTCGAGTCCGTACATCTAGCGTTTAGTTTTTTTCATTGTTGTTGCACGTGATTGCGATTTTCGTCCTTAGACCATTACTGCAGATCCAAATGAGCAGAGTGTGCATTAAATTTTATTTTCTGCTCAGGAAAGTCACGGCTGAGACTGTGACAATCCTTGAGCAAGCTTTCGAGGAGTAGACTAAACACACACACACACACACACACACACACACACACACACACACACACACACACACACACACACACACACACACACACACACATACACACACACACACACACACACACACACACACACACACACACACACACACGTCTGGTAGTTACAGTAAATACGTTTTAAGAATGGCAATATGTCAGTCCTTGACTCTGCACCTCCTGGCCGTCCATCGACCTCTGACATCTATATTTCAGCAGATTACTTTTAAAACATACCGGTAGGAGTGACATTACGAAATATGAAAACAACTATAAGTTAATTTTTGTTAGGATATTCATTCAGGTACATTACTATCTCATGTAATTCATGATTTTGTTATCATATATTTCGGGTTTATAATAATATAAATTTCATTGTTTTCAGTAATTAGTTGTGGAATACCTGGTCTCCGTACGTAAGGACGAACTTGCCTTCCCACCCCCCAAACTAGCTAAGCAATTAGCAAAATACTTGTCCACTGCCTAGGCACCATCAGCGATGCTCACCTGAAAAAGTCCAGAGACCTCAAAGAACGACTTAAAATCAAGGATTTACAGAACAAAATAAAAGTGAGTTTTGACGTGAAGTCGTTATTCACCAGTGTACTGTGGAAGGGGCCCTACGGGCAGTGAAGAGAGCGTTGGAGAACATGGAAGAAGAAGACCTGCCAGTACAGAGGGGAGACGTCAAACTTGTTTCCCTATGTGTGTGATTTGGAGTGTTTGTGTTCAGTGGTGAATAATATGTACAGCACAAGGGCATAGCCATGGGCTTCTCCGCTCAGTGCTGGCATCACCTACCTCTTCACGGAGAGACTTGAGGCGGACAATTACAAAAGAATTATGGGTGGAGGATTAGCAGGCTCAGATTTGTTGATGACATGCAAGCCAAAGTCACGAGTGGAATATATGTAGAGAATAAAGTAAGCATGCTGGATGCCATAAAATTGTAATATCCAATTAACAGTCGAAAAAGACGATGATAATAGTCTACCATTTCTAGACACCATATTTTGGGAAAAGATCGAGATGTAAAAGTCTCAGCTACAAAAAGCCAACAAACCATTATCGATCTGGTCACAGCAGCAGAACGAAATCAGGCATAGTGATATATTTTTTTAGAGCTTTTAGAAAATTTAGTGAAGAATTCTCAGAAGAAGAATGTAAATACATAATAGAGGCATTTAAAAAGTAGTGCTACCCTGAATGTTGGCTTTTAAATCTCGAAAATAACTCAGAAAGTATAATGAAAAGAAACAAAGGTTATAATATGAACGCGAATAAAGATAATGAAAGATACATATCCACCCCAAACTCGGACACGACTTCCGTAATTAGTGACTATTTACAAAAACCAGGATTATAAAAGAGCTCCTTCGTCATGGGTAAACACCAGTCTGTTAATAAAAGGTAAACCAGGATTATAAAAGAGCTCCTTCGTCATGGGTAAACACCAGTCTGTTAATAAAAGGTAAAGGTAAAAATTATGCTAATGTGAAGTGTTCTTTACAGTATACTATGTAATGGTTGCCCAAAAGTATTTGTAGGTGAGACTGGGAGAGATATTGCTTAAAGACGAAAAGAATATAAGGCAGATGTGAGCAGACATAACACTTCGAATTCAATAGTCCTGCATATAGATCAGTGATAACATCTACCAAAATGGCAGGATTCTAAAACTCTAAAGAAAGGGTTAGGCAAAAAGATGAGAAAAGCTTTGGAGACAACACACATATGTAGAAAAGAAGTAATAATCATTGAGACGGCTTTATGTGTTGATCAATCATTGCGGCAGGTGCAGCTTTGACTTCACCAAATGGGAGGGAATGAGACGGCAATTAGGCATAGGGAGAAGTAGGATCAGATCAAGAGAAGACCACCAGCTCATGAGTACATAATAGAAGAGAACAGCTAATCAGCTTTAAACACGACAAAGGTCCCAGGAACGTCTAGTGTATAAACATATCTAGATTCCTCAGTGTTGCACAGTCTCTCTGAGGATGGAGTCTGTGTAGTCCGAAACTTAAGAGAAATGTAGAACTCAATCTTTTTTTTTTTTTTCTTTCCCACCAATTACTATCCATTTGTCAAAATGAACCAAGCATTTTTCCAGTTTATAGTTTGTCGTCTCATTCAGAGGCTAGTTTGTTGTTTGCATAATTTTTCGGATCTTTATTATTACTACGACTATTTAGGTCATTTATTTTAAATATTCATTTAATTTCACCTCTATGGCTGGACTGACTTTTTCTTTCTTTTTTTTTTACAGAAAATGGACAGAGGAAGGACAAACAAATGAAAAAAAAAATAATAATCCATACACCAGATTACAGGTGTATTCAGCTCATTATAAAAAAAAAAAAAATCTGTAACAATTGGACTTGAACTGCTATAGGTTGAAGTTTGGGGGGAAACTTTTCCGGGAAAGTGAGTTCCAGAGAGAAGGAGTTCGGGGAATAAAAGAATTCTGATAGGTAGAAGTTTTGCAGTATGGCAGTGTGACAGTCCAGTCATAAGCACTATACCGTGTAGCACAGCGGAAGGCGTGGAGAGGTGGAACAATGAATGCAACTTCGTCTGAGCATTTGCCATGAAATCATCTATGAAATAAATGCAAAGGAGGCAACATTCCTTCGTACTTGTGCAGGAAGTAGTTCATTTGTAATTGCTGGGCCATTAATTATTCGTATGGCTTTCTTCTGAATTTTGTCCAGTTAATTTAGTACAACCTCTCCACATCCACTTCATATGGGTAAGCAATATTCTACAACTTGTAAATTATACAGCAGCTTAGAGTGCGTCAGTTGAGAAGTTACGGATTCCATACAATAATCCAAGTTTCTTTGAAGCGGTTTTAGCAAGCGAAGTAATTGGAGCCTTTCTAAATTTTTGTTTGTGGTAAAATTACACCTGTCGAAAGATATTTAGAAGTTGGCCTTTCAGTTCTTTCGAGATTCTCCAAAGTCGACGGTGGTGAATGTTGGTGAGGAATGTAGGCAAATGTGGAAGTGACTAGTGGTAAAGGATACTGGTGGTGAAGTGCCTGAGAGATGAAGTAGCTCGTGACAGAAAGACTGCAAAAGAAGGGAATGGTGTGGAAGTGATTGGTGGGAATACCAGAGTTCAATATATATATATATATATATATATATATATATATATATATATATATATATATATATATATTAACAGGAAGATAGCAGACTGTTTGACAATATGATTGGTAAAACAAGGGGTAGATAATATATAACAGGAAATGAGTTTAATGGTGGTAGGAATGATTGACTTGAAATGAGCAAGAACATTCGTATTGGCGGGCCAATTTGATTACTGCTTTCTTGATAATGCCACAGGATTTTCTGTAGGTGATAATGAGTCGCAGAAACCTGAGGGCGTTAAGCCCGGTACAGGATTCCGCTTAGATCAGCCTTAGGCAAGAGGAACAGTAGAGACAAGAACCCGATTCTTCTCACAAAGGTAAAAGAGATTATCTACGGCACCAAGAATGAAACAAAGATGGCCATGTCATCATAATGAAGGGATTAACAGTCTTGGGGCTTCAGTACTTAGTTTGAACTAAATATGATCATTTAGTTTAAGTTAGAATCGAGTACTGGAGTAGGCCCGATGATAAAAGTTTGATGGTGCCAGAATTAACAATCTTCGTTTTTTTTTACTTCTTCCTTGTAAACGTAACATTAGCCATTGCTGAAACAGACTAATATTGTTGTCTACATCATGTGAGGGGTAGATATTACGAAAATTTTATCCTATACAGTACATTCAACTCCTCACCTTTAATTTCAGTACCTCTTATCCGCTGTCAAAAAACTTACAAAATGTCGGAACTTTCTGCCAAGCTAGGGATGCCTTTACAAATATACATGTACTGTATTACACACACACACACACACATACACACACAATATATAGATAGATTGATAGATATAGATAGATAGACAGATACATACATACAGAGAGAGAGAGAGAGAGAGAGAGAGAGAGATTGTTCTTGCTTTTCTTATTGTTAATACCTCGCTTTTCCATTTTTTTTTCTTTTGTTCTCGTCTTTCTACAAACGAATTCTTTCTTGCTATTCTTTTTGTCATTCACATTGTCAGTTTCTCTGGACGTAGATTAAAAATGAAATATAGAAGTGAGAGACGACAAAAAATAATACAGATTTTACGCCCTGCATCCTAAGGATATTTGTGATGTAGTGTTGCTGTTTCAACTTTTTTTTTTGGGGGGGCTCAACATAAACCTTCAAACTTGGAGGTATTAGATGTAGGCTATACGGTACGAAACAGTCATCAGTAACCCCGTCACTGCAGAACGTCTTCTCTAAGCCTAATGAAATGGTCTGAGGGAACACGAGAATGATACAAATGATACTTCCTCTAAGTGAATTGGTTAAACGATTAAGAAAATGACCCATAAATACCCTGCACAAAAAAATATAAAACTGATGAAGGAAATTCATCCAGCCTTTCAACTCTAGGACGCATTTTATATATATACTACTATCTTCAGGTGATCTCATAAAGCTCAAAGTATTTTTTTTTTTAATTGTAGGGATTGGATACAGCCTTCAGTGACTTCTCCAATATAAGGGGACCTTCTTAATTTGAAGAGGATCATTTGAACATAGGAAGACGATCTCAGGTTGTAGGGGCTTCTTACTTACCAATGACCAATAAATAAGCAGTAATCCAGGATTAAAATGCATAAAAAAGTACAGTTTGCACCCAACCTGAATAGGGACCAGAATTTATAAATGTGCAGCTGACGTCTCGTGCTGTGGAGGAAAGTTTATTGACTGTTTTCCCTCTGAGAGAAGGGTAACTCTTGATGTTATGAATAGCCCCAACACGTAATATTTTTGACAACCGCACTGCAGAAAACGAAAGGTACATTTACTGTATAGGAAACCCAAAACTGGAAATTCGAACTTTTACTATTAGGAAGACTGGTGAACGCTGCAGACTCACTAATTACGACTGGTTTTTGTCCATGTTTTTTCTGGGTTGCACCGTAAAGTGCTGTGGCAATGGGGGGATGGGGGTGGAGTGAGATGGAAATTTATACACTTGTTGAGCATCAGAGATTATTTGTGGGGTGTTGGAACGAGGTATTAAAATGTGTGTGTGTGTGTGTGTGTGTGTGTGTGTGTGCTTTGCTCTGAAGGTCATTTGCTAGCCTTTTCAGAGATCCAGTTGCACAAGTCTCTCTCTCTCTCTCTCTCTCTCTCTCTCTCTCTCTCTCTCTCTCTCTCTCTCTCTCTCTCTCTCTCTCTCATCCGTATAATTTTGGAAAATAAAACTGCCACAGAATTTCCCGGCTGGAATTGCAATGTGTGTGTGTGTGTGTGTGTGTGTGAATTACTTGCTAACCTACTTTCTCCGGACATAAGCAGGGGGATATAGCACTGTAGCCAGGAATGAACTAATTGAATCACCTGACATGGTTGAATTTATACTTAACTGAATTAAATAACTGAGGACAGAGCGAGTTGTATCTCCCTGTTGTACATCACCGAAAAATTATACGAGTTTAGTGCACTTGGTGATGCTGGAAAGCTATTTGCGGCTCAGGTTTCAAAGACATTTTAAGTAATGGAGTCAGTTGGCAGGAACCGAGTTTGTTTGTTTCAGTCTTCATATTATTATAGATATACGGTATGTTTTGGTGGGGGGGGGGTCTTTTCATTGGAGCTGGGGAAGGATGGGTTTATATACTAGTATATGCTTTCTCTACGACAATAATTAAAATAAAAAAATGTTAGATAAGCTGTTAGGGGCAGCTAATGCGAACGAATGCATAAAACTTTTCCAAGCTTCTTTTGAAAAATGGAGGTATGTTTTTTTTTTAGCCATATGTAAAGGCTACAGGACACAAAGCGTATCCGACCTGCCCCGTATTGGATCAAGGTTCCACACAGAATGCAGCAGGTAACTTTCTAGGAACAGTTATTACGGCGTGTGGTGGTTCCTCGCCCATCTTTTGGTGCTCCCAGTTCGTGGCTCGGCTTCAGTACTGGAAGTTAAGATTGTGTACACCCCTGTGGCGGGGGGTACACAATCTGGCCGCAATATGGGGTGGTACTACTTCTCTGCGGCCAGGTTGTGTTAGGAAGAATACTGCCACCGTATTCCCTGCGTGTCGTAAAAGGCGACTAAAAGGGGCGGGGTGAGGGGACTAGGGACCCCCTCCTCTGTTTTTTAGTTCCTAAAAAGAGACAGGCCAGAGAAAGGGATGGGGGATGGAGTTATCCCCGTACCCTGAAGATTGGGTCTATGAATGTGCGTGGATGTAGTATAATTGAGGCTAAAAGGGAGGAGATTGGAGGAATGTTTGTGAGAAGAATGTTGGATGTGTTAGCTTTGAGTGAAACGAAGATGAAAGGGAAGGGTGAGTCTATGTTTGGAAGTGTCAATGGAAGATTGTCAGGTGTTGATAGAGGAAGGGCAAGAGAAGGTGTGGCCTTGTTAGTGAGTTCGGAAGTATAGCAGTGTGTGATCGAATGGAAGGAGGTGTCATCGAGACTGATGTGGGTGAAAGCGAAATTTGAACGTGAGTTGTGGGTGTTTGTGAGTGCATATGGGCCTGGTAGTGAAAGGGATGAAGAAGAGAGGGAGTCTTTCTGGAATGATGTTGATGAGTGTCTGCAGAGTTTTGGAGCGAATGTGAATGTGGTAATGATGGGAGATCTGAATGCTAGAGTGGGAAATGTAGCAGTTGAAGGTGTAGTTGGTATGCATGGTGTGCCTGGAAGAAATGAAAATGGGGAACGAATGATAGCGATGTGTGTTGAGCGAGAGATGGTGATTGGAAATACGCTGTTTGAGAAGAAAGATATTTATAAGTATACATGGGTGAGACAGGAGGGTGGAAGGGTTGTTGATAGAGCTTTGATGGACTATGTGGTTGTGTCTAGGAATGTAATAGGAAGATTGTTGGATGTGAGAGTTCTGAGGGGAGGGTGGAGGTATGTCTGACCACTACCTGGTGGAGGGAAAGTTAAGAGTAGGTAAGAGATGGGTGAGAGCTAGGAGGGTTAGGTATGGCAGGGAGGTTTTGAAAGTGAGTGAGTTGGATAAAAGAGAGAAAAAGATAGAGTATCAGGAGAAATTGAAAGATGAGTGGAACGCACTGAAAGATCAGGAAAATGGCAGTGTGGAGGAGGAATGGCAGTTGTTTAAGAGTGCTGTGGTGGGGCATGCAGAAGAGGTGTGTGGTGTGAGACGTGTGGGTGGTGGTGTAAGAAAAGGAAGTGAATGGTGGTGTGAGGAAGTAAGTATGGCTGTGGCTGAGAAGAGACGTGCATATAAAGTGTGGCTGCAGAGGAAGGATGAGATGTCATATGAAAGGTATAAGGAAAGGAAGAATAGGGCGAGAAGGGCTGTGCGTGATGCTAAAGTGGCAGCAGATGAGAGGTGGGGTAGGCGGCTTACAGAGAATTTTCAACAGAATAAGAAAATGTTTTGGAAGGAGGTGAAAAGGGTGCGAAAGGGAGAGTCTGGGAAGGAAGAACGAGTAAAAGCAGAGGATGGAAGGATGTTAATTGAGATGGATGCAGTAAGGAAGAGATGGGCAGAGTATTTTGAAAGATTGTTAAATGTAGAGGAGGAAAGGGTGGCTGAGATTGTGGCAGATGGAAGGGTGCAAGGAATAAATGTGTTGGGAGAGTTGAATGATTCTTTGATCACGAAGGAGGAAGTGGAGAAGGCAGTAAAGGAGATGAAAACAGGGAAAGCTGCAGGTATGGATGGGTGTGCTGTGGAATGCCTAAAAGGTGGTGGAGTGCCCATTGTTGACTGGTTAGTAAGATTGTTGAATGTGTGCTTTGTGAAAAGTATGTTGCCAATTGACTGGGCAAGTGCTTGTGTGGTCCCGTTGTATAAAGGGAAGGGTGATAAGTATGAATGTACTAGTTTTAGGGGTATAAGTCTGTTGAGTGTTGTAGGTAAGGTTTATGGTAGTGTTAATTATGAGAGTTAGAGAGGGTACAGAGGGAGTGATTGGTGAAGAGCAGTGTGGCTTTAGGAGAGGGAGGGGATGCGTGGATCAGGTGTTTGCTGTGAGACAAGTGTGTGAAAAGTATTTAGCAAAAGGCAAGGATGTGTTTTGGGCATTCATGGATTTAGAGAAAGCGTATGATAGAATTGATAGGGAGGCTTTGTGGACTGTTTTAGGATTGTATGGACTTGATGGTAGGTTACTAAAAGGGGTGAAAAGTTTTTATGTAAATAGTAGAGCATGTGTAAGAGTGGGAAATGCTGTGAGTGACTGGTTTCCTGTGAGAGTGGGGCTGCGACAGGGATGTGTGATGTCGCCTTGGTTGTTTAATATTTACATGGATGGTGTTGTAAGGGAGGTGAATGCAAGAGTTTTAGGTGGAGGTCTGAGTCTGGTGAATGTTGATGATGGAGAGTGGAATCTGAAGCAGCTGCTGTTTGCAGATGATACTGCACTGGTGGCTGATTCAGAGAAGAGATTGAGATAGTTGGTAGAGGAGTTTGGAAGGGTGTGTGAAAGGAGGAAATTGAAAGTAAATGAGAATAAGAGTAAAGTGATAAAGTGTACAAGGTTGGTAGATGGTAGGGGGATGAATATAGCTTTGAATGGCGAGTTGCTTGAGGAGGTAGAGTGTTTTAAATATCTAGGGTCACATGTTGCTGATGATGGAAGAATAGATGCAGAAGTGAAGTTTAGAATAAATGAAGTAGGAAAGGTGCTGGGAGGAATTAAAAAAGTGTTTACATGTCGTTCGCTTAGAATGGATGTAAAGAGAAGGTTGTATGAGGGTGTTGTGGTACCGACTGCGTTATATGGGGCTGAAACATGGAATATGGGTGTAGCAGAGAGGAAAAGTTTGAATGTAATGGAGATGAGGTGTCTGAGGAGTATGTGTGGAGTGACACACATGGATCGAGTGCGAAATGATGAAGTGCGAAGGAGAAGTGGAGTTGTTCGGGAGATGGCTGGTAGAGTTGAGCAGAGGGTGTTGCGATGGTTTGGGCATATGGAGAGAATGGATAGTGAGCAATTGGTGAAAAAGATAACTAGATCTGATGTGAGAGGTGTAAGGCTGAGAGGAAGACCACGAATACGATGGATGGACAGTGTGAAGAGAGCACTGGATGCGAGAGGGATGTCTGTTGACCAAGGAAGAATGGCTGTGCGTGACAGAAATAAATGGAGAGAAATTGTAAATGAATAAGTGATGACGCAGCCCTGAGGGGATATTCTCCTGCATTTGGTCTGATCAGCTAGTCAGGTCAGGTGCGGGTAAGGGGATGGGTCTGTTATGATGTGGCAGGGGTAAACCAGCTCTGCTGTCGGGCCCTGCTGCGGATGTCACTGATTGCATTGCGCAGTTGACCCTTGTGCGGTGTGGTGCGGTGAGGATCTGTCCGTTCTCCCCTTGGGGCTAAGATGCGAATGAATGTGTTTGAATGGATGAGTAAATGGGGAGTGTGTCGTCCTGTCTCGGCTACCTCCCTTTCCTTGGGGGAAGCAGCCTAGGTATATAGATAGATAGATTTATAGGAGGAGATGGAGAAGGAGGAGAGTGACAAAGAGAGGGGAATGGAGGAGAATGACAAAGAGAGGGGAATGAAGGAGGCATGGGAGGAAGCAAAGGGAGAAGTGGAAGAGAGAAGGAAAGGAAAGGGCAAGAGGAGGAGAAGAGGAAGAGGAGGTGGAAGGAGAAGGATAGCAGAAAGCGGAAAAAGACAAAAGCGAAGAAGAAGAACAACAACAACAACAACAACAACCGGCAGAACAAGAATAAGGGAGAGTACAAGAAGAACAAGAACAAAGCGAAAATATGAGGAAGAAGAAAATACGAAGAAGAAGAGGAAGAAGAAGAAGAAGAAGATGATGATGATGATGATGATGATGATGATGATGATAATGAGGAGGAGGAGGAGGAAGAGAAGGAGGAAGAGGAAGAATAGAAGGACAATGAGAAGGTGGAGAAGCACGAAGAGGAAGAATGGGTAGAACAGAGAGAGGGAGGCGATAGGAGAGGACTGGCAAACTAAGAAGAGGGATGAGGGAGAGGGAGGGAGAGGAGAATTGATAAAAAGAAAAGCAGGTGGGCGAGGAGGAAGGAGGTGGAGGTTCAAACAGCCAGCAATAAAATCCATGAACCCTTGGCTACACGGGCTCTTTATCAAGTAGAATTAGTTAACGCAGTAGGCTGAGCTGAGACTTATCTTACCGCTGCACGATGTCTCCAAAGCTGAGTAAACCCTGGCGTAGGCAAGAGTGGAGACATCCTCGCTATGACTGGCTTTAGCAGTATATCTCGACCAGTGATGTTTCTTCAGATGGTTTGTTACTCCATTCAGTTCTGTGACGTATCATCCGCAGATAGTTTACCTTAGTTCAGGATGGAGTTTGCAGAGTCGAGTTTAGATGTAGTCTTCATGTACCATACCACTGTAATGGAAGGAGAAGACTTCATTTACCCTCTCAAGATCTTCGGGTAGATAGGCCAGTCAATAGGGGGTTGAATTGGGAAAAAAATCATGGAAAGCTGCAATAAGCTTTATTGTCTTCGTAATAGGGTGCTTAATAACATATTAATTTTGCACCCCTCTACCACCCCGGATTTGGCCGCCATCTTGAAAAAATGGCGGCGAAAAATAGTTTTTTGCAAATATCTCGCTTGGAACTCATTTTAGAGGGAAATGTGTCATACATAAAATAATCTACATAAAATTCTCTATAAAAACTCTTCTATTCATTTTTGTGATACGTTGCACCGTTTTGGTGCCAGATGTGTGAAAATGTTCGCAGCTTGTTTTTCATACTCCCCGTTTCCTTATATAGTTTCGAAAATTGTCTCCCAAGGGCATCAGTAAGTGGAAACCACCAAGACGTACAATAACATTACTTAGGTGTGAATCTTGACCACATTTTGCAACAATGTCACGAGTCTTGATATACAAAGGTTGGTCAAAGGTTACAAAGCAACTTTGTTGTTTCAGTTCTTTGCATTTCTCTACAGCTTGGTCAAGTACTGTGTATATGGTGTCATAATCGGTAGGTGGAGCATTTGTAAAGGGAAGGTATGAGATCTGGGACACAACATATGGCAAGTGTGCAGTACATTTCTCCATGTAACCATTCCATCCTGGACACTCTGTCTTCATTTGCCATTTTCCAAGTAGCCACAGGAGTTCCGTTGTTGTTACTGGCAAAGTGGTGGAAACTGGATTGATATTTGCTAAATCCCTGACTTTTATATGCAACAGTCCTTCTGCACTTATATTTTCAAATGCTTTAATGGGAACACGACCAAACTTTCCAACAGAGGATGCACAGGGGATCTTCTCTAGCCTTGTGATTGGCTGATCTGAAGTAGGATCATTTGGAGAAGGAGTGACACACTGAATCCCTTCCACACTGTGGAAAGTGTTGAATCCATCAATGGTACAGATGTTCACATCAGCGTTGTCGAATACAAACTGTGTAAATGAGTCAGTCTGAGGGTCCCTGGCTGGATGTTGCAAAGCGATACTTGAAAGAGTGCTGCCTCAGGATAGGAAGCACATAATCCCAAGGTAGAGAGTACATTCAGTAGATGCTTAGAACCATACTTTTGACTGAGATGAACAGCAAGGCCTATTTGTAGAGGGGATATGAAAGAACTTGGTCTAGCTAGCTACATTTTCCACTAAAGTGAGTCCCAAGCGAGATATTTGCAAAAAACTGTTTTTCACGCCATTTTTTCAAGATGGCGGCCAAATCCGGGGGGGTAGAGGGGTGCAAAATTAATAAGTTATTAACCCTAGAATACATACGCTAATTTTACTGCATCTTAATACATACGTTGGGTTTGATAAACCCATTTTTCGGAAAGTCATACACCGATGTGAAAATCCAAATTTAGTAAAACCAAGTACATTATATAAAAAATACAAGCTTTGTACTTTCACTTGAACCTGATGTAAATGAGTTTGTATGATATCTTAAAGGTTAAGTGGTAACTTGAAAAAAAGTATCAAAAATGGGGAAAAATTCTGATGTAACTAAAAAAAAATATGTGGAAAATTTGAAACAGGAGCTGCAGACTTCTGCACTTGCACACACACTCCTGGGTCGTGGGCGCTGCAGCATATGGCACTCTAATCCTTACAGACTCACGGTGGGCCGTGGTGGAGGTAGACAAAAAATGGGGTATTTTTTTTAGAGTAAAAAAATGGAGTACGAAGATTGGCAATTTTTCATGCAATCCCAGACCCTTGAAATTGAACACTACATGGTATTTGGACCTCTCTAAAGCTTTACCCAGTGATTTTGACCACCCACCCACCCCCACAACCTTGTTTTAGGGGGTAACTAAGATAGAACTTACAATTATCAGGAAATGTCATTTGTTGAGTAGTGAATGTTATTATTTTACTACTGAAACCTCATAATTGCAAAACGCAGTGGTATGCAATCCAAAATAGTTGCTATTTGTCATTTGTGGTGTATTTATGGCCGTGAGAAAAATAATTTGTTCGAATTTTCCTTGACAATTCTCAAAATCATGAGCACTTCCTTGGACTCACAAACAATCACCACAGACAGGGTAATAATGCCCCAGGCAGACAGCCTACTGACATTTGGTGCACCGGAAGCAAGTCTTCCTGTCAGTCGGAACAGGGCACTCCCGGCACTGGACAGGTGGACTCTGATTCTTAGCACCCAGTGGTGTTCATTATTTTATCAAGTTCTTCATCACTCAAAAAATGGTGGGCCATGATTTCACAGTTCACAAAGAAATATCTGTGTTCTAAGAAATATTCACTTCCTGCAAGGAAAAGCACTTTAGAAATCATACTCAAACTACTTGCGGGATATGACAAACTCTGTGTCACATATGTACGGGAGTACATACGATGGTTGTAAGATACCCAAGGGCGCCGATATGGAAATTTCCTTCGAAGAGAGCAGAGCAACACTACCTCTCCCTACTATAGTCTCACCAATCTAAAACCAAGGTTTGGGTGGGGTCTGGCGCTGGGTGCAGCCATGCCATACTTCCTAAACGAACGATGAGTAGATTCTGTTATATGTGTAATAGGCATCACAGATAGGTACACACATACTAATACAATATAAACGTAAGTATTCTAGCATATCAAAGGAAGGTAAACTTGTAATGCATATGGCTCTCGTACATCAATAAAGAAACGTGGCATACATATTTTACAGTGGTGCTGAAAAAAATGTAGTTACTTTTACCGACTTTCACGGTAGTTCTAAGTTGGGTAAGTAATGTAACAATTACGTTTATAATATAATTTGAAGGAATCAGTAGAACATACGCTATTTTCTTAATAGAAATAAATAAGTTAAAACACTCACGAGCGGCAACATCCAGGCCCATACTGGGAGTTAATCCATTGGAGGGAGATTAAGCTTCTGTCACGTGCTTCCACTGTTCACTTTGTTATATATATACCAGTAACTTAAATTACATTTATAACTTAAATTAGTTTGTCTTTACACACACACACAAAAAAACACACACACACAAAAACACACACACACACACACACACACAGAAGTGGGTGAAGTCATGTCAGGCCAGGTGGCAAGGTGTGAGCGGACGAACTCTAACGGTGTCAGGTCAGCCATTACCCAATCAGAGTATAGGAAACAAGGCAACGCTGTACGCCGGGAAATCCCCGGCTGGACTCCACCCAAACCTTGGTTTTAGATTGGTGAGACTATAGGGCAACACGTGGAAGGAGGGTATCTGGGTGCCCAGCCGTCTCAGACAATAACCCACTCGGCAATCACGTGAACTCGGGTACGCGTTGGGTGTGATACGCCCGCATATGTATTCTAGGGTTAAGTACCCTATTACGAAGACAATAAAGCTTATTGCAGCTTTCCATGATTTTTTTCCTCTTTCAGCCTTTTTTCCTCCTCTATTGACTGGCCTATAGAGGGGATATCAAGGATATTAAAACAGTTACCTGCTCCATGGAGATCAGCTGACATTTGCACATGGCACTTCAGCTCCTTGAATCTGATGAAGAATTGTTTACTTCCGCCAGGAGGTATATGTTTTACCCTGCGTTTGTTTGTTTGTTTGTCTGTCTGTTAGCAGGATTACTCAAAAAGATATGAACGGATTTTCATTTTTTTTTTGGGGGGGGAGGGGGTAGGATATTGCCCAATAAACAATCGATTAGATTCTGGTTGTGATCCGGAAAATTTGTTAGTTTGTTCACACCAAATCTCCAAAAGTTCTCTATGAATTTCAATGAAATATTGTGGAAGGGTGTGCCATTGCCCAAGAAAGAATCTACTAAATCTTGGTGCGGATCCAGATGTGAATCCGGATCCTATATCCACGGATACGGATCCGGGATTATTTAAAAAGTTGCGAACGGATTTTGATGAAACTTTGTGGAAGGCTGGGCAATGGGTCCAGGAGGAAATGATTAAATTTTTGGGCGGATTCGGATCCGGATCCGGAATCCCGTATAGTATCTCAAAAAGTTCTTAATGATTTTCAATGAAATTTTGTCGAAAGGTGGGTCATGGACCAAGAAAAAAAGAATGATTAAGTTTTTCGGCGAATCGGCATCTGGATCCTTTTAAATGGCTTTGACATTGGTGGAGGTATGCACTCTCTGAGAGCTTTCTAGCTTTCTTTGCTACAGAAGATTCTCTTTTGTCACAGAGCATTTCTTTTATAATTAAGGAAATATAATGCAAGATGGTAATAACATGCAAATACGAGAGCCAACATATCAGGTATGTTGCTGAAAAGAGATACTACGAATAAATTACGGCTTATAATATTGTAAAACCACATCTACCCCCTGGGGGTAGGGGGGGTTTCAAGAATACTCCCCCAGTATCCCTGCTTGTCGTAAAAGGCGACTAAAAGGGTTGGCGGAGGGTTAGTGCTCCTCCCCGGAAAACAACTAACTAAAAAAACAAACAAGAAGCCTCGGACAAGGACTGACCAAACGATGACGACCCAGGACCGGACAAAGGACTTGGTAATGAGTACATGGAATGTAAGAGGAGCGAATGATGAGGTGAAAGAGAGAGAGATTGTCCAGGTGCTTGAGGGTGCGAAAGTGGATGTATGTAGAATAACTGAAACAAAATGGAGAGGAGAAAGTGTGAGAGAATGGGAGTATGGATGGGGTATATGTGCAGGAGTAGGTGAGAATGAGAGGGCAAAGGAAGGAGTACTTCGTATGTATAGTTGTGAGTAAAAGATGGAAGAGGAGCATAAGACAGTATGGATCAGTTGGGTCAAGGATTGTGTGGGTAAAGTTGAAAGTTGGAATACAAATGTGGGCGATTGTGTGTGTGTATGCACCAACTCAAGACCGTGCTAGAAGAGTGAGAGAAGAGTTCTGGACAAATGTGGAAGTGTGCATGGAAAAGTTTGGAAGGAATGAGAGAGTGTTTTTGATTGGTGATATGAATGTTAAAGTTGGGAATGTGAAGGTGGATGGAATAGTTGGTGAGTGGGGTGTGCCTGCTGAGAGAGATGAGAATGGGAGTGCGTTAGTGGACATTTGTGCTGGGAGGGGGTTGGTGATAGCCAATACCCTCTTCAGGCATAAAATGATCCACAGGTATACATGGCGAGTGATGAGAAGGGTGGGTGGTGAACTGAATGAAAGGAAGGCAATGATTGATTATGTGTGTGTGGATGAAAGGATGCGAAGATGTGTAAAGGATCCGAGAGTGTATAGAGGTTGGGGGAGTGGACTTTCTGACCACTAATTGGTGGTGGCCAGAATTAGAATGCAAGTAAGATGGAGGAATAGAAGAAGGGAAAGACGAGAGGAAGGAGTAGTTGCAAGGAGAGTGGAAAGGTTACAAGAGGATGAGAAAAAGGCAGAGTATAAGAGAGAAGTGGAGGAACGATTGGGCAAATATGAATTGGAGCAGATGGGAGACGTGGAAGGTGTGTGTAAGATATTTACAGAAGAAATATGTGCAGCATGTGATGTGGTGTGTGGAAGGAAGAGAAGACGGAGGGGGGTGCAAGGAACAGCGTGGTGGACTGAAGAGGTGAAGCAGGCTGTGGCACAAAAGAAGAAAGCATACAATGAATGGATGAGAAATAGGGGCGTGGAAGATGTTGAGAGTCGGAAGAGAGAGTTATATGTGGAAAGAAAGAGAGAGGTGAAAAGATTAGTAAGAGAGAGTAAGAAGAGAGTGGATGAGGAATTTGGAAGGAATTTGAGTGTAAAGTGGAGGGACTGTAAGAAAATGTTCTGGAGAGAAGTGAAAAGAGTAAGACAGGGTGGAAGTGAAGTTAGCAGGGGAGTGAAAGATAAAAATGGTAGATTACTAGTGGAGAAGGGAGAAAAAGTGAGCAGATGGAGAGGACACTTTAAGGAATTGTTGAACACAGAGGATGGAAGTAATGCGAGTATAAGTGGCTGGGGAATGGCTGGGAGAAGGAGGGAGGTGAGAAGACAGGAAGAAATCAGTAGGATAGAAGTTGTGGAAGCAATGAAGAAAGTTAAATCGGGGAAAGCCCCAGGAATTGATGGAGTGTGTGGTGAAATGCTGAAGCATGGGGGAGAGATAGAAGTAGAATGGATGTGGAAGATGTGCAGATTGGCCTGGGAGGAAGGTAGAGTCCTGGTGGATTGGAAGTCAGGTATAATTATTCCCTTGTCCAAAGGAAAAGGGGAAAAAGAAGTGTGTGGTAATCATAGGGGCATTTGTCTTCTTAGTGTAATAGGAAAAGTGTATGGTAGGATACTTATAGACAGAGTTAGAGAAAGAACAGAGAAATTAGTTGGGGAAGAACAGGGAGGCTTTAGGAAGGGAAGAGGTTGTGTAGATCAGATATTCATTCTTAGATCTTTAGTGGAAAAGTTTCTAGAGAAGGGAAAGAAGTTATATGCAGCTTTCATGGATTTGGAGAAAGCATATGACAGGGTGGATAGACAAGGATTGTGGAAAGTGTTAAGAATATATGGAGTAGATGGGAAGTTGTTGAATGCTGTGAAGAGTATGTACGATGGTGCGAAGGCTGCAGTGCGTGTGGATGGTGAACTAAGTGAGTTTTTCTCTTTGAAAGTTGGTTTGAAACAGTGATGTGTCATGTCTCCATGGTTGTTCAATCTGTACATGGATGGGGTAATAAAAGAGGTACAAGGTAGGGTAGTGGATGTTGGAGTGGTCCTGGTGAGAGAGGATAGTGTTTGGAAACTCCCTGTACTGTTGTTTGCAGATGATACTGTGTTGTTGAGTGAAGACGAAGGGGAGGTGCAAGGCTTGGTGGATGAGTTTGAGAGAGTGTGTAAGAAACGGAATCTAAAGGTGAATGTAGGGAAGAGTAAAGTGATGGTCTTTGAGAGAGGTGAAGTTAGTGAATGTACAGCGAGGTTGGATGGTGAGGAATTGGAAAATGTGAATACGTTTAAGTACTTGGGTAGTGTGATGAGTAAGGATGGAGGTTTGGAGGGTGAGGTGCTTGAAAGGGTACAGCAGGGAAGAAAGGTTGCTGGTTCTTTGAAAGCAGTGGTAAGAAGCAGGGAAGTGAGCATGGAAGTGAAAAAGTTACTACATGACAGTATTGTGATACCAACTCTAACGTACGGAAGTGAAGCTTGGACATTGTTGGAAGGACACAAGTCAAGAGTGAGAGCAGTGGAAATGAGTTATTTAAGAGGAGCCTGTGGAGTCACGTGGAGAGACAGGCTGACGAATGAGGATATAAAGGAGCGTTGTGGTTCTTTGAAAGCAGTGATAAGAAGCAGGGAAGTGAGCATGGAAGTGAAAAAGTTACTACATGACAGTATTGTGATACCAACTCTAACGTACGGAAGTGAAGCTTGGACATTGTTGGATGGACACAAGTCAAGAGTGAGAGCAGTGGAAATGAATTATTTAAGAGGAGCCTGTGGAGTCACGTGGAGAGACAAGCTGACGAATGAGGATATAAAGGAGCGTTGTGGTGTGGATGTGATAGGAAGCGTTATGAGGAATACACTGAGGTGGTTTGGCCATGTGGAGAGGCTGGAGGGTGAAAGACTGACGAAGAGAGTGTATGTGAGTGAGGTGGAGGGGGGAAGAGGGAGGGGGAGGCCGAGGATGAGATGGAGGGATGGGGTAGAGAGGTATATGAGAGAGGGGGGTGTGAGTTGGGAGCAGGGCAATGAAATGGCGGGGACCAGGGCGACTTGGAGGCGATTTGTTTGTGGCCACCCCAAACGGGATTGAGGCGTCTGGCAATAGATAGATAGATAGATAGACATCTTAATTCATGAATATCATTCGGTGTGTGTGTGTGTGTGTGTGTGTGTGTGTGTGTGTGTGTGTGTGTGTGTGTGTGTGTGTGTGTGTGTGTGTGTGTGTGTGTGTGCGTGCGCGCGCGCGCGCGCGCGCCGTGGCCCCAGAATGTCGACAATAGTTCTGGTCGTTTTCTTTTTATTAATAAAATTACGAATAGATAAAAGAAACCACTTTCGACGATTACTTTAAATAGGGTTGAACTACAATACATTGAAAAATGTGTTTGTGGAGAGAATTTAAACAAGTCGATTAATACTTGGCAAACTGGTATCGTTTGGTGGCTTAACGGATTCAGTCTGTGTGTGTGTGTGTGTGTGTGTGTGTGTGTGTGTGTGAGAGAGAGAGAGAGAGAGAGAGAGAGAGATGAATGGTTGTGCGGATATGCATGATGCTATGTATGCATATATGTATGTACTTGTGAGATTGTTTATATAAAGAGAAAGAGAGGAAATAAAAAGGAAAACGGTAGCTGGTGAGCATGAGTTAAGAGGGAGAAGGAGTTACAGAGACAAGGCAGTATGTGACCAAGCTTTGGCCCACCAGAGGTATAATTTCAAAGTGGCGCTGCTAGCGACTGGAATCAATACTTACCCTTATGGTGTAAATGTAACTAGCGCTGGAGTTATAAGAATTAGGTAATCTTAAGATGTAGGACTACCTCTTAAAAAAACAAAAAAACTACCTTTGAACTGATTTCGTGACTTAATAAAGGTATACTGAAGTACGTTTTCGCGTATAAAGAGTAACCACCAGTAAACAAGGAAAACTATTAGGCTAAGTAAGGGGATAGGTTAGGTTGGATAAATTCGGTTGGTTAGCCTAAAATTGGATAGGTTAGCCTAAAATAGGTTGGGTAGAGTAGGATAAATAAGGTCGGGTTGAATCTCGATAATTTACTTTAAGTTTGGGCAAATGGGCACTGATGAAGGATAATTTCGTACAAAAATGGCCTTCTAAGATGGCGTCCATTTGTCTTCACACACAGGTTAGGATAAATTTGGTTAGGTTACAAAAAAAATAAAATAAATTAAAGGTAGCCTAAAATTGGGTAGGTATCGCTGGGATACATTAGGTTGGATTTGGGTAAGTAAACACTGAAAAGGGTAATTTCGGTCATAAACAGCCTTCTTAGAGGGTGTCCGTCTGTCTGCGTGCACTGTAGGATAACGTCCGTCTGTGAACAACACCACTTTGTAAAGCACTTTTTACCACTTCAAAACATAGAAAACACTGAAACTTGAAAACGAGGTTGGAGAATACTTGAAGAATTCCATGAAGAGCTAAGGCAAAGGAAAAAAAGAGAAAAATGCAAAATTAGGTAGTCCTGTGTCTCTTTAAGAATGATCAAGAATTATGAATAGGGTGTTGCTCGTAAATACAGTATTTAAAAATGGTATTAGGATGAACAGGGGAAAAGAAAACAGTTTTCAGTGTCTCAGATCTGATGCTGTCACGACGCTTCATAGTTTGTCCTATTAGCTAAGAATAGTAACTTCTCGTTATATTACAAATATTAACATGTATATAATTCCCTATAGCATTGGCTGAACGTCCGATATTCAATTAAATCATATGGACGATGTATACAAGTGGTTTTAAGAATGTCATTTTGATGATCTCACCTACTATTAAACTACTGAAAAAAAAAAATAAATAAATAAAAAAATAGTGCATGCCACCACTAGCGAAGATTAGAGCCCATGCTTGCCCTTGACCAATTATTCCGTAAGGCACAGCTCGCGTGTTATAATACCAAACAATTTAGCTGCAATGTATATTTGCATACCGGGTAGTATTTTTAGCATGTTGAAATATTTTTACATAAATTATTTACATTATTCCATGTTTTCTGCAGGTACAGAGCGACTTGGTAACAATAATTAAATATAAGGTTTGCGAAAGTCATACCACGCCTCACCTTAAAAAAAAAGAAGAAAAAAAAAAAGGAAAAAACCCGTACAGATAGAGGGAAATCTTTCAATAATTAAACTTTCAACACACTGTTTTGATATAGGGCCCTTATGAAAGGCCCTACTTTAGCTTCGAGCACACGGCTGTTAGGCATCTCACATATACATGACAGAGTATGGTATATGGAATGCAAACCTATGAAAAAAAAAAAGTGAATTCAGACAGTGATGCTGATCTTCTCAAAGCAGTCCGTTTACACTTCTGCCTACTTCTATCCATATAACATTCGTCTGGTGTTGGATATTCTAGTTTTAATAGCTGTTTTCAAGGAGAGGATAGTTTTCATAATTTCAGTCTTTTCCCTGTACATGCAGGTACCATTGTCATAGTTTCATCTCGCGCTCGCGAGCGCACACACACACACACACACACACACACACACACACACACAGCGAGGCATAGCAGACCAGAAAAAATGACTGGCTATAAATGAGAAAGATAAATAAATTAAAAGTGAGTGATAGAATGACATTGGGTGCTGAGCTGCCTCCACCTCTCTCTCTCTCTCTCTCTCTCTCTCTCTCTCTCTCTCTCTCTCTCTCTCTCTCTCTCTCTCTCAAATGTTGAATCGAACACTCCCCTAGAAGGAAGGGAAGAGAGGACACGTGGACGGAAATAAGGATTTAGCTAATGAAAGGAAAGAATGAACAAAAATTTAAGCTGACGGAAGGCAGTCACAGAAGGAAGGGAAGAGAGGACACGTGGACGGAAATACGGATTTAGTCAGTGAAAAGAATGAACAAATTTTTAAGCTGACGGAAGGGAAAAAAATGGATAATAATAGAAAAGGAAAAATATTGTAGGAAAAAAATATGAAAGAAATACTACAAATCACACCGTGTTCCCAGATTTTTCACCAGTGACCCCCTCCCCCAATCCCGGCAGATTTTCGAAAGGTCTTTTTTTTTTTGCTAAAACCTTCGCTTTTTATGAGAAACATCGGAAATTCAGAGAGAAAGTGCTCACATGAACTTAGAAGTGCCTTGTACAAGTGACAATCCCCTCACCTGGTACCGTCTTCTCTCGAGCACGGCTACAGAGAAGACGTTTTCTATGGGAGGAGTAACTGTTCCAAACCATTCAGAACAGGTAGATAATTACTCATTTGGTACGAATTTATGTGTAGTACGAGAGAATATTGGTTTTCACACAATAATATAAGCGATAGAAGCATTGTTTCACTCTCGAAACACATCTTCCTTGGCGATGTTACTTCCTCTTCCCTTCTGATCTTTTCTTCCTTTGGTGCCACGTAAACTTTGTCCTCTGCATTGTCGTCGATTGGGGAATCACTCTCGCCTTGAATTTCGTATCTTGGTTCGACATGTCTTTACTGGCCATGTCACTGGTAACAGGTGAGTTGCCGAGACAATGGCGTTTGGGGGGGGAGGTAACGTGGGGTAAGGCACTGTCCCCCCCTTCAGGGGGGGAGGTAGTCATGACCGACCCCTGATTGATCAACAGACTAACAGCCCCCAGACAGAACGGCCCCAGAATCGTTTGTCTCGTGACGTCCCTGTAAATAATGCAGAATTTGTAATCATCACTGCTCTAGGTTCCACTCCCTTGAGCAGTCTCAATCCCTTCATGATTAAGGTTATTGATGGCTGTGCTGGGGAGGTGGAACAAGTCAAAAAAACTTGCGAACTGAGACCTCCTTGTAAAGACTTGCAATTCATCCCAGGTTAAGGACTTGTTGAAGCTGCGCAAGTTTCATAGCTATGATGTCGAAGCCAAGATCCCAACTTCCATGAATTCCTGCAAGGGTGTTATCACTTGCAGGGATCTCATGGTGATGAGTGAGGAAGAGATCATAGAGGAACTTTGCTCAGCAAGATGTCATTGATGCTCACTTCATAACCAGATTTTCGGAAGGTGTTAGGACAAAGACTGCGACAATTGTTTTGACTTTTGGTGAAGTGTCACTGCCTAGCCACGTAAAAATCGGTTACGAAATTGTTCATGTCCGGCCATATATCCCCAACCCTTTCCGTTGTTTGAAATGCCAGTTATATGGGAATGGTGCCAAGACTTGTCGGGCTTCCCAGCCAGTGTGTGGCAAATGTGCAAGCCAAGGTCATGATGCAGAACACTGCACATCTGAGACAGTATGTTGCTTTCACTGCAAGGGCACTCACTCCACTTCCTCTAAGGATTGTCCCAAGTGGAAGGAGGAGAAGGAGGTCTGCACAGTGAAGGCAACTGAGGGCATTTCCTACTACAAAGCTAGGAAAAAGATGAAGGAGTTGCATGCAACTCCCATGCCGAATAGGTCCTATGCTTCAGCGGTAATGTCCCGTCCTGTGATGTGCTCTGTTGAGACGCAGACTGACCTTGTCCTCCCTCCTGCCACTCACAGTTCCTCTCCATCTCAACCCCTTGTCCGCTCCAACTCTCTCACTGACATCCCTAAGGCTTCAACCTATTCTCAGGCTGCTGCTGCCTCTCCATCAGTACGGCCTAAACCGAAGTCAAACAAGTCTACTAAAAGTAACATGACTACCCTCACAAAACAGTCTCGTCCTCATATTCTTCCAGTTCCCACTCCAGCGAGGGAGAGAAAGGTTAGCTCCTCCTCAGTGAAGTCTGGGAGCCTAGTAATTGATGAAAATATGGAGGTTTCCATAAACAATCACCGGGATAGGTTCCCCGGTAGTTGCTCGCCTGCCGGCGGGCAACAAAAAAAGACAAAGCACACTGGCCCCCAACGTAAATCTTAAACCATCGCTTTCACTGTATTACAGTGGAATTGTAGAGGTGTTGGGAATAAGTTACAAAATATAGCAATGTTGCTCTCAATACACAGGCCAGACGTTGTTTGTTTACAGGAGACGCTCTTGGAGGATCATCCTGATCCTCCACAGTTTCAACACTACCATTCGTATAGAAGATATGAAGGTCACAGAGTTACCATATACACACACAAATCGCACCCACAAACGGAAGTGATTCTAAATTCTACTCTGGAAGCTGTCGCGTGCAGAGTAAAATTTAACCCGTCACGTCCCGAGCACTTTCACACCTCCGACACCCCCCAGTCCCGACCATTTTTGGATTTTTTTTTTTTTGGCTAAAACCTCCGCTTTTGGTGAGAAACATCGAAAATTCATAGAGAAATCACTCACCTGAGGTTTAAAATACTCGATCCAGGTAGGAGTACCTCCTTACCTTACAGGGTTTTCTATTAGGCTGGCTGCAAAGAAAACGAGTTCTATGGGAGGATAACTATTCCACACCACTCATAAACGGTATTTACTTATTTATTTGGTACGAATTCATATGTAGTATGAGAGTATATTGGTTTTCAAATAGTAATATAGGCATTATAAGCATTGTTTCACTCACAAATTCATCACCATTCCTGACCTTCTTTTGCCACATTACCTGATCATCATTTCTGACTGTTTCTTCCTCTAATGCTATGTAAACTTTGTCCTCCACATTGTCATCGATTGGGGAATCACTCTGGCCCTGAATGTCTTTATTGGCCAGGTCACTGATAACAGGTGAATTGCTGAGACAATGGGGGGGGGGAGGTTATGCAGTGTAAGGCATTGTCCCTGCTTGGCATCTTGTAGAGGAATAGGGGAAGGTGTCCCGTGTATAAGTAAGAAAAATCACGCACGAAAATTTAAAATTGTGCAAATTAGGGACCTTGCAATTGCACAACGTACCAGTACGTCGTCGGGACTGGCAAATGCAAAATGTTGCGATGTACCCATACATCGACGGGACGTCTCGGGTTAATAATATGTATCTGTCTATTTGCTCTCTGTACTGTCCTCCACATAGCCTCATTGATAGTGATGCTTTAAATTCACTATTTGAACATCTTCCTGGAAATAAGTTAGTGTTGGCCGATTTTAACACCCATCATTATCAACGGGGTAGCTTGAGGATCGATGGTCATGGGGAGCAAGTAGCCGACCTAATACTACAGTCCAACCTCTGTCTTCTGAACGATGGTAGAGCGACTCATGTAGATGATCGTACTGGTAACTTTTTGGCCATTGACTTATCTCTGGCCTCCCCTGGTATACATCAAGATTTCTCATGGGACCCTTATGACGACTCCTTGGGAAGTGATCATTTACCCATCTGTATTTCTTATACACACGACATCGTTTCGGACCCTCCACCTCTAAAATTTAACTATAAGAAAGCAGATTGGGGATCCTTCTCAAGGATTGCTAATTTAGATATATCTGGGGAGACCATAGATTTTAAGGTCGAAAATTTAACCAAATCCATATTACACGCAGCTGAGGCTGCTATTCCCAAGACTTCTACAGTTTATGCGAAGCATAGAGCACATTGGTGGATGCCAGATTGCCGACAAGCATTAAGGAAACACAATAGGAGATACAAGATTTTTTATAGTCAGCCCACTGAGGAAAATTTTATTGCATACAAACAGGCACGGGCTGAGGCAAGAAGAATAATAAGAAGGGCCAAACGTGACTCCTGACGGTCCTTTGTGTCCACGGTGACTAGTACTACACCATTAAGTAAAGTCTGGTCCACCAGAAGAATATTAAATAATAAGGGCCCATACTTCCCTGTCACCACCCTGCAGGTGAATAACACCATCTATGACGAGCCCATGGACGTTGCTAACATCCTCGCCAGGAGTTTTTCTCATGTAAGTAGCTCAGCCAATTACAACCCGCGTTTTCAACACCATAAATGCACAGCTGAGCTACAGATCATAGACTTTGCCACAGAAGACGTAGACTCCCCGTACAACCAAGAGTTTATGCTCGATGAACTGCTCCTTGCCCTTAAATCCTGTAAAGACACCAGCCCTGGACCTGACACCATCACGTACGGTATGATCCAGCATCTTAATTAGGACAGCCTGATTAAGATGTTAGCATTGTACAATGAGATTTGGGCCTCTCAACCGTTCCCAAACTCATGGCACTTTGTGCACGTCATACCGATACCCAAAGAAGCTAGTCGTCTTATGAATCCCACTTCATTTCGTCCTATTGTGTTGACTTCTTGTCTATGTAAGGTCATGGAACGTATGGTTAATAATAAGCTTCTTTTTGTTTTAGAGTCGAAGAATTTGTTAAATGATCAACAATGTGGCTTCCATAAATACAGAAGTTCACTAGATCATTTAATGAATTTGGAGCATTGTATTGCAGAGGCATTTGCCAATAAAGAATTCATGATAGGGGTGTTCTTGGACATCCATAAAGCCTATGACATGACATGGCGACACGGTATACTAATGAAGCTCTATGCTTATGGTTTAAGAGGAAATTTGCCTATTTTTATTTCAAATTTCTTATGGAACAGGACTTTCTCCGTCAAATTGCCCCATAACGTAACATCGGATATATTTATACAGGAAAACGGGGTGCCGCAGGGTAGTGTGCTTGGCCCACGTTATTTAGTATTGTGATCAATGATAGTCTGTCATCAGTTCCCATCCCGAGGAATCATGAATACTCGCTCTATGCTGACGATTGTGCAATATGGCACTCTTCCCATAATGCTCAATTTTCGGTGTACCTGTGTAGCTTGTATGGAAGTGCAGGCGAATGTATCTCCCCTCTGTATTCGCCATGACGACCTGACTTGGTCCTATGGACTTAGCACATCGAGAATAAGTAATATCGGCAATTTGGCCTGTACCCCCCTGCGTCAATACCACCATCTTCTGCTGGGGGTGCGTTGGCCACTTGCCGTTCACCTCCACTTACTAACTCAGGAGCTTGGTGTGGACCTCAGTGACTGCAACAAGTTGGTGTTTAAAAATATAGCGCCTTGGGAGCCACCTGGCTTTACTGTTGATGTTTCATGGCTCCCAGCACCAAAGGCCAAGGCACCGGAGGCGGAGGTCCACCACTTGTTTCGTAACATCATCATTCCTCACTTGGGGTCCCATCAATTATACACCAACAGCTCCAAGTCGAGTGAATGTGTGGGTGCAGGTGTATGGTCAACTGAATGTGCCCTCAGGTATCGGTTGCTGACTCATACATCTGTGTTTACCTCCGAACTTTTTGCTATTGACAAAGCCATAGACTATGTTCTAAATTCTCAGCATGACTCATTTGCCATATTTTCAGACTCGAAGTCAGCCCTTCAGGCAATCGCATCTTGCACTACGGACTCGAACGAGATCCAGGGCCGCATTGTTAATAAGTTGCATTCATGCAACAAGTCATTCACGCTGATCTGGGTGCCTGGTCATTGTCGCATCTACGGCAATGAGCAGGCTGACTTACTTGCAAAGTCAGCTGTAGAGCTCGAGGAGACTTGGGACGTTCCTCGTGATCTACTGTCGAGTCTCTCTCTCGGAAAGAAATCAATAAATCTTCTGTGGGAAAGTCAGTGGACCAGACTAAATATTCGAACGTGTAAGCCGTACCTGGGCGACTGGGCCACTGCCAACCATCCCAGTCGCCTGGAAGAAAAAGTGTTGGCGCGATTACGGCTTACGCACATGAAACCTTATATTGAAAAACGATTCCCATCGCACTGTGACATCTGTGATGCAGTGTTATCTGTCAGTCATATCATCCTGCGCTGTCGACGATTTATTCGTGAACACGCTTCACTTTTAAATTACTGCGGTGCACCAGACGTCCCCCTCACCCTTTCCACCATCCTGGGTGATGGGGACATTGTTATGACTGATAAATTGATGACTTTCTTGAGAGAGACCGGACTGATCAGAATGATGTGAGCTTTTTACTATATGGTTGTGTTTTTTATCGACTGTAATTATGTATATATTGTACTATTAATTAGGGTTGACAGTTGACATATTTGAAATAGTTCCTCCTTCCCACTGATTTATTTCTAATATTGATGTCCCCTACATTAAACCCCGTTCCTTGACTGACAGTCACCAGCTGATGAGTGCAAGTGTGCAATAGAAAGGTATTGGGCACTTGCAGTCGATGGTGGTCTGTTGGGCGACGTCCTTCACTTTTTGTACATGTTATGTAAATACTTTATACTACCTTGTTTAAGTTGTTCCAATTAGGGCCGACAGCTGACGTATATGGAAATGTTCCTGACTCGTCTGGTTCTCTTTCATATAATGATGTTCCCTATATTAGGTTGTGCCTCGACTGACAGTCAGCAGGTGATGAGTGCAGTTATGTAATGTAGAAAAGCATTACATATCGGCAGTCAATGGTGTTCTCTTGGTCGGGGTATTTTTTCCATTAGTGTAGGTATTGCTATTTGTCTCTGTAGGATTTAGTATAGGTTAGCGATTTGTCTGTTAGGTGATTAGGTTTAGGGTCTTTAGATTAGGTTTTTCTTTATAATATAAGGTCTGAAAAATATAAAACCAAGAAAAAATAAAAAATAAAAAATACGAAAAAATAAAATAAAAATTATATATATATATATATATATATATATATATATATATATATATATATATATATATATATATATATATATATATATATATATATATATATATATATATATATATATATATATATATATATGGCCTTAATGACCAGGGGCTTTGGCCCCAATGGTCGATAGGCCAAAAAAAAAAAAAAAAAAAAATGTTAGGATACTTAGATCTATACCCCTCCTTCTTGGGACGTATCCTTGTGGTTTTATAAATATTCCGAGCAGTTTTATTGTTATTTATTCATCATAATCCGCCCAATATGATGACGTGTAGGCTATAATTTGTGTATTCTTGCTAATAACAGCTAATTATATTTATTATACCGATGGAGAAAATGAAGTCTGTGTGTTACAGGGAAATTGTGTAAACAGTGATTTCTGAAACCCCTAGGGAATTCGTGAAATGAGGTTAAATTAGGATGGGTTGATTAAGATTAGGTTAATTTAGGCTACGGTTGGGATAGGCTGGAAAACATAGGTTACCATTAGTTTAGGTTAGGTTACGTTAGGTTAATTTAGATGAATGTTAAGTTATAAGCTTCGTCTAAATTTACCTAACCTAACCAAACCTAGCTTTACCTAACTTAAGCTTAACCTAGATTATCCCAGCCTAACCTAACTGCAGCCAAAATCACCCTAACCTTAATTAACCCATCCTAATTTAAACTAATTTCACGAATTCCCTAGGGATTCCATGAAATCACTGGTTATACAAATTCCCTGTAACATCTATAAGCACTCCAGTAGATATGTAGTGATTTTTTTCTGTCGCGTTCAGTGGGAGGTTTTCCTAAGATCAAAGTTAAACATTTCTTTGGAGGTAGCAGGAGGAGAATTAAAATGAAGGTATCGCAGTGAAGAGGTATCGAATGAGTTTCATAAGCAGTATACAAGAAAATACTTACGTGACACGCAGTGGATCATTAACATTCCCAAGATAATACTTACGTGACACGCTATATAAAAGTAACTCTCCGGCTGTTGCGAGTCCTCCTCAGCTGCATACTCCTAACGCTGACTGGAATAGGATTCTATATTTTCCTCGACCATGAAACAGTTACTGCTGACAGTATTAACTCGCTCATACACCTTTAATTACTGTTAGCTACATTAAATTGTCTGGCATCAGTTGATTTTAGAAAGCTAAGGCTGATCCAACCATAAGGTGACATATTCAGTTTATAAACCCTTTATTACAAAGAGGCACTTTATTTTTTCAGACTGTTTAATTCTTGTGATTAAATTCAGAATAGAAGAGACTTTTCAGGCCGAATGAATTTGATACAATCTCAGTCACCGTTCGAGAATTCTTTCGTAAAATTATTATAATCATCAAGGACAAGTGACTATGAAGTATAAAAAGACGGCCTAGTACTGAAGAGGTTAGCGTGGTACGGTATATAAGAGAATGTTGACGAGAAATTCAAGGCAACTCTTCCACAAAATTTCAATGAAATTCATTGAGAACTTTTGGAGATATCTTGTGGGCAGACAAACAACCAAACAAACAAATATAGACGAATACATAACCTCCTCCAACTTCGTTGGCAGAGGTAAAAATGGTTAAGAGAAAAGAAGTATTATCAGTAGATAAGAAAAGAAAATAAACTGGAAAAAAATGGAATGTGTCAATACAATGACAGCTTCTTCAGTACGACAATGAACTTTGTTATTTTTGCTTAGTGGAGACGTTTCGAACTGGAAGGGTTAGGTATAGTCCCTTAACTGCATTTCCAACGGGTTTCCTCCCTAACGCTGAATAAAATCTTTTGATGGTAGTCTACAGACGATAAATACTGTGACGTCAAATTTATCTGTTAAGACTAGCAACGAAAGCTATGATCTGCTTTAGCCGAAGGACACCTTTATTTCATTCTTGCTATTTTCAGCCGATTTTTTTTTTCTTTGGGGGGGTAGGTGGAAGCGCCCATCTCCCCCCCCCCCGTCTCTCTGTAACTCTGCACCGAGTGACAGGTCTAATAGTTTCCTGTAATTCGTGAAGTCACTGAATATGCAAGGTGGTAATCATAGAAGCAAATTACGCCTAGTGGTCTAGTGGGTTACGGCATTTCAACTTGATGAAGCCTGAAAGAGTTTCAATCTGTCGGGTGGCTGGAGCTTCTTACTTGCGTAAAGCCACTCAGAAACAAGTGAGGCTGGCTACCGTTGCCTTAAATGTTAGGACTGGATAGCCTAGCCCCGGGTTCCTACGCATCTGTTTGTATGGGGCAAACTGGGATTGAATGTTGTTATTGTTGTTGTTGTTTAGTCGATTTTTATTCACCTTATGAGAGATTTTATCTAACAGAGGTTTGATGTAGCCTTTATCGAAGTTCTTCATTTCAGAAGATCTCTCCTTATTAGAACTGATTCATATGGTAGTAACAAGTACAAATATTAACCCCGTCTACCTGATGATTCCTTTTTTTTTTTTTTAGACTTCCTATAGCTAGGCGATTTTACTCCTTCTGGGAGAGATTAGTTGAGATGAACAAATTCAAGCTTTGCTGAATGATGAATAAAGTCGTACGGTGATAGCAAAGACAAAAACAGACATAAGCAACGTTGCAACCCTTCTATTGACCAAGCACATAACCCCCACCTCCCTGTACACCTTACCAAGCGCACAACAACCTTCACCCCCCCCCTCCCTTTTTTAAGGTGGGCGTAAGGAGAACGCCTTGAGGACACAACTTGGGCCTTTCAGATTACTTGCGCAGGTAGCATTGACATCTCCGGATTTTTTTTGTTTTGTTTTTTGTTTTCAAAAAACTATTTCAGACACAGCATTCTGCCTATCAGAAGGCACCTATTCACTATAAGACACATAGCTATGTAAAATTTCATGACACTATAGAAAATAATTTCTGAGTTCTGGCACAGAAATGAAAACTCTACGTCCGGTCAGCAGCCCTGAAACCCAAATCTACTGACGGACACCTATTGATCCCAGTGTTAACAACACCCTCCTCTAACTCTGTCAATGCGTCACCGGACTGAGGGGCTAGACACCTCTTCAGCAGAATGGGTAGCAGAATATGCAAATACGGGCATAGATAAGCTTCAAATGTCAATCAGAGGCTGAAAGAGAGATAATGCCAAATAAGCCAGTAAAAATAAAAATTAGCTCCCTATATCAATTAGGGTAGGGAAGAAAAGAAGTAAATAAGATGAGAGAGAGAGAGAGAGAGAGAGAGAGAGAGAGAGAGAGAGAGAGAGAGAGAGAGAGAGAGAGAGAGAGAGAGGAAGAAGGGGCGGTGAAAGAGAGAAGCTGAAAAATGCTGATGAAAGGGAATATTCAGAAGAGAAAGAACGTGTACAAGGACGACTGTATGAGCAAGGGAATGAACAGCACACACACACACACACACACACACACACACACACACACACACACACACACACAGGAAGAAGGGGCGATGAAAGAGAGAAGCTGAAAAATGCTGATGAAAGGGAACATTCAGAAGGGAAAGAACGTGTACAAGGACGAATGAATGAGCGAGGGAATGAAAATATGTATGTGTGGTGAGGGGTGCAGCACACGAGAGAGAGAGAGAGAGAGAGAGAGAGGGGAAGTGGGAGGGAGGGAGAGGGAGAGATCAGAAATCGAAAGTACAGAAGAAGAAACTTAGCATGCAAAAATATACTGAAACAGCAAAATTAAGACACACAAGCAGTCACCATGAGCCGGGGAGAGAAGGAATGTAAGTGATCAATCAATCAATCATTTCCTGTGGCACCCTCGGGGATGCATAGGGCCTCGATGAACTCACACCACCACATCCTATCTTGTGCTAACTCCTCAAGATCTCCCCAACACTCATCTCCAGCTTCCCGTCTCATTGTCCTCACCCACGTCTCTTTTGGCCTTCCTCTACCTCTCCTACCAAGTGCCACCCACCCTGGTGTACCTCGTACTATTCCCTGTCTCCTATACACATGTCCTAGCCACTTCCATCGTGAGAACCTAACATATTCATCGACCGGCTGCACTCCCGTTATTTCTCTAATTCTACTATTTGGTATCCTTTCCCACCACTTAACTCCTAATATTCTTCTAAGTGCTTTGTTTTCAAACACCAAGAATTTATTTTCCATAGTCACTGTGCTGTACCAAGACTCGTGTCCATAAATTAAGATACTCCTAACCATTACCTTATAAAGTTTGATTTTGTAAGTGATTTGATGTAAGTGAATTAGTTGTTTAATTATTATGGTGAAAATTAATATACGGTAGACAGGAGGAATTGGTGAGTCAGAGTGAACTAGGAATAAATGTTCGAGGAAGCAAGCGAAGCGAGCGAGGGAGAACACCAAATTTAGTCACAGTTTGGACCTCAGACATAGGTACCCGAGCGAAAGATTTATCGCATCAGGAAGAAATGTGGGCAGATGTCGGGGGAAGAAACTCTGCGGTACAGTACCTAATTTTTTTGGATATCTTAGCCAATTCTGGAGTTACAAGGAAGATAGACACCGATTTGGAAATTGCAAAAAAATCGTTAATTGTTTTCATTTCACAGACGACCCGTAATTCCCAATAGTTTTTCCGTAAATAGAGGAAACGATTTTTTATAAGGCTGAGGGTGGGATGTTGGAAAGCTCGTAACGGCCGCTAAGATCATCGTAGCGGGTACGATAATCATAGCGCGCTCGTAAACAGCTAAGATTTATGTTCAAACAAATTTTACGATCTTCCATCAGCCATATTTGCTCGTAGCGTTACGATTTCTGACAAGCACCCTTAAGCTGATCGTAGGGTCGCATAGTGAATGTTTTATAAACAATCCGTATCGAGTGATGCTGAGTTTGTTTATTTACACTTTTCTGTGAACGAAGATGGAGTTACAAGTGGTTTTACAGGTAGAACTGGCAGTACGAAGAGCGATGAGACGTGAGAGGGACTACAGACAGAATGGATCCATTTGCTTACAGTGACGAACATTTGTTGAGATATTATAGGTTTCTCAGACAAGAACTTCACTGGTGTGCAAGAGCTGAACCACTAGTTGGACCAGCGACAAGAAGACCTCGTACTGTGCCATGTCATTTGCAGGTGTTAATGATATTCAGATTATATGCAAGTGGCTCATTTCAGAGTGTGTTGGCAGACACATTCGGCTTAACACAGGGATGTGTGAGCAGAACAGTTAACAGAGTGACACACGTGTTGTGCAGGATATCTCTTAGGGAAGATGCCAAGATGTAAGCAAAGATGGGGAATTTTTCATTTCTACTGCTTACACCTATAAAAATGCAGACCGATGCACTGTTCATTAAAACTTGGCTTAACTCTGTGGGAGTTGTAATGATACAGTCTCAAGCCAATGTTATACTGTTTATTCAGGCAAAAAGGTCTCAGTTTGGATCTCGATATTTTCAAAATTATCACTATGATGTGGATCTTTCACCCACACTATACTTATACCCTAGGTGATGTGATTGTTTTTCACTTTCTTTATTTTTTTCCCCCTAAATTTGCACACAAGCAAATATGAAAGACATGTGTAGCGTTTCTCTCCTCCCTCTGCCTCTGTACTCGTGAAACAGCATTCACTTCCTGGGTTATCTCGTCCCATGCCGCTTGTCTTCTCTCAGCAGTCACTTTGACGCTAAACCTTTCCCTCAGCATTGTCTGTCTGTCGAGCCACCCATGTATTAGCGCCATCATCTCATCCGTAAAATTTGCTCGACGAATTCGTGTGGTGGGGGGCTCGTTACTTGCCATTTCTCAGATGTCTTGGAATGAATACCGTAGTTGCTTGAGTGTTGTAATGGCGTGCTTGGAGGAATGTATTTGTTTACATTTTGAAAGTGCATTGTGACTGGCTCACAATCTTCCAAGGTTTATGAAACCTCTCTTCTGATTGGTCCAGCGACAATCAGCTGGGTTGCATTATGAACAATAGGAACGGAACGGAACGGGTTTTATGATCGCATCATCGTGAACTACGAGGGTTGTCGCAAGCGTTAGAAGATACACCTTAGCGGTTGTCGTACCTCACGATCAAAGATGGCCGCTACAGCGCGTTATGATGATCATAGCGGCGTCTGGCAACGATCTTTTGAACATCCCAGCCCAGATTAGCATAACAGCCGGCTGTGCAAGAAGAATCGGTCTATGGTTGCGTGAGTAGCGCAGCAGTATTATCTGAAGATTGCTAAGGGCAACCAGGTTTTGCTTTTTCAAAACAAATAATACCTGTTTGTTTGTTTGTTTTTTATTTATTTTTTTATTTTTTTTTACTGAATACGAGTTAAACTAATACAATACCCTGATCGAAAAATGAAACTCTGAATTTCTGGTTTCTGATTCGAATCGGAGCGCACCAAGAGATCTCGTGAAAGTAATTTTTGTGAGTGAGCAAAAGGCAAAATCAGCATTTGAATACTTTTACTACAGTGTACAGCTTAGCAAGTTGCTGTCTTTCTGAAGACAACTACGGTAAAATGTTAGGTAAGCAAATTAAGCATTCGTTTCATTTCGTTAAGTATTGAAATCAAATATCACTTGCTGAAATGGTGGCCGAACATTTCATGATTGCTGGGAAAGACTGTAGATATGAGCCATTATAGAAAGGGAAGTGTAAACAAACGTTGTAATGTGAGTGTGGTGACTGAGGAGAAATGGATAGAATGGGTCAGGAATGTAATGAGAGAAAATGAAAGGATGTAATATGAGAAAATGAAAAGGCTATAGCTGTGAAGGTGTTATTTGGTAAACTCATGATATCAGTTATATCAGCATATGCTCCACAGGATGGCTTGGACAGTGAAGGAAAATAATAGATGGGATGTGCATAATGTGAGAGGTCAGTGGTATGCGGAATGATTATATTGTAGTTTTGGGTGGAGATTTATGGTTCTATTGGTAAAGCAGCTCAAGGATATGAAGGGGTACATGGGGGATGTACACGTGGTTCAAGGAAAGCAGAAGGCAAACTGATAGTAAAATTTTATGAGGCAATGAACATGCTTGTGTGCAACGTGCATTTTAGGAAAAGAGAAAGTACAGTAGGCTGTTACATGTGAGTCTGAGGGTAATAGTAGCAAATGACTATTTCCTGGTCAGGAGGGTTGATAGGAGGTTGGTGAAGGGTGTTACAGTAATTGGGAGTGAAGGGTGTGTGCAACAACACAGATTATTGTTATGTGACATGATGCTGGAGGAGCTGGTGATGAAGATCAGGACATATGCACCCAGGATCTAAATATGGAAGCTAGAAAACTAAGCAGTAAGGGATGCCTTCCATTGGGAGATAGGTTGAGTGGAGACTGAACAGGGAGCCGGTGACAGAATTGTTAATGATCGGTATAGAGCTCTCAAAAACAATTTCTTAAGAGTTACTGATTCAATGTATGGATGGACAGTGGATCTTACAAGACATAAGGTAACACGGTGGCGTGAAGAGAGTGTAGAAGCCGTAGTTAAGGGGAAAAGAAGACTTCTTGGAATAGAAAAAGGGTTTTAACAGAGAGAACTACTTGGCTGGCAAGCACTGAAATAAAAATGAGTCATACAGGGCAAAATCTGAGTCTCAAAGACTTTTCTGGGTAACATACATAGGCTAGTGCTGAAAGGAAGAATGTGGTGTTTAACCCCTAAGCGCCAGCTAACATGTATAGGCATCACAATTCAGGGCACGGAGCGAGGCCTCCTGATGGGATATGCTGCAAGCACCTTCCCTTCACCAATTGAACTCCCAACCATTTTCTATGACACCCAGTGGGGTAGGTAGGTCCCCTAGATACCCCATTGATTCTCAGGGCAGATTGTACACAGCACTGGTAGAGTGAGGAGCCATGTCCTCATCATCGTCATCTGATTCCATACCACTGCCTGTGGGGGCTGATAGCATCATCGACCCCCGCAAAAGTTCTGCCCTTAGTGTCGGGGAAAGGGCTTAGTGATAGTGCCATCAGTCATGCCTTGGACAACACCATGTCCTCACAGACACTTAGTGAGAGTACATCCTCAGGGAAGAGAAGGAGTTACCACTTTGAAAGTGACCTCCCTTGCCCTCCGACCTCTCCTGCTTTCAGACGCCAGAGAAGGCTCTCAAACTCGAAAAGGAGGAGGGCAGAGCCTTTGACAGTGACGAGTTCACTGAAAAGGAGATAGATGACCCAGCACATTGGGCAGGTGAGCATGAGTTGACAGTGATCTGCAGAATAAACATGGATGAGCAGTTTCATCATCACGCTTGTCTCCTGCTCGCCAACATCTCGCCCTCGAATGTCCATCTTCGCCTCAGCTGAGCACTTCAAGGGTGGAATCACCACAACCGGGCCCTTCAGGAGTGGAATTTTCCACACAGGCCCCACGTGGTGTACTCAGCACGAAGTGTTTCCGCAGGGAAGACCTGGATCAGGTGAGTCATCACCCTCTTACTCCCCCACCTCCCACACTTCTACCTCTCCTTCCCCCTCACCCCTGCCCATGGGCATGCATATGGGACTGCACAAGGGCATGCACACACACAGAAAAAATGTGCGCCACATGGCAAACGGCCTGCTTTACCAGGTGAGGGTAGAGTGGATTCATTTGTCTGGGGGGATCCCACCTTCCACACAACTACCTCTCCTTCTCCCTCACCACCTGCCCATGGGCATGCACGTGGGACTGTACGAGGGCGTGCATGGACACAGAAAAAATGTGCTCCATGTGGCAAATGGCCTGCTTTACCAGGTGTGGATAGAGTAGATTCCTTTGTGTGGCAGGATGGAGCAGGATATGAGCTGTCTGTGCTGGTGTTTGACGAGGAAGGAGCAGGTGTTCAGGAAGATGAGCTTCCCCCCAGGCCCTGGACTATTAGCCCCCTCATGCGCCGTAACTTATCTGTAAGTGTGGGTGACATGATCAGAGAAAATGCCATGAGGGCAGGTTGGACTCAAACACAAAGGAAAACATTCCCATGTATTTTATTTGCCCCAGCAGTTGGTTATATTGGTATAAATTGTATACCATCTTCTTCCCTGCATTTATACTATATGTTAAGCTAATAAAAACACACAAAATTGATGAGTAAAAGTACTATGAAAGTACCAAAATGAGGTGAGAATACTTTTGTTCAACAGTGAAAATATCTGCCCTACACTCTAGCACATAATTTTGCCTGTATAATGCAAGTACTAAGGATATGTCTAGATGCAGAATTTCATGAGCTTTCAAGTGGTGTTGCCTGAATTCTGATACGACCAATAGTTGTTGAGTAAATATTAAAAAAAGCACGTTTCCCTTACCTCCCCAAACCGAAAACTGAAAGATTGCCAACTTTTTGAGAATGCTGGCCTGGAAATAGACACTGTCCAGCATGACGCACCAAATATTGGCGCATTTCATGCTAGAACATAATATTTGGTGAATATTTTTGTCCAGAATTGCCTAATCGGCATCCCTTCAGACCAACACTGACAAGTGCGTCACAGTGCGTCATTGGTTTCTCCTCAGACGAACACCATTTTGACTCACTTTGCGTCATCGTGCATGAAGGGGTTAGCAGTATTTCCAGGACAGTTTTCATAATGTCAATAATACAATACCCCGTGGAATAAGTAAATTTCCACCAGGCTATGTGTGTGTGTTGGCTGGATGTGGCTGCCAATGAAAGCATGCACATGAGGGACTGGATACCTGTGGAGGTGGGGGAGTTGTTTGTGTGGCTAGCCCTTACCATGTTCATGGTGCACGCAAGAAAACATGTGCTCCATGACTATTGGTCAGTAGATGAACTCGTGGGTACACTTGTCCTCGGTAAAAGTATGGCCCGTGACAGGTACCTGGCCATCCTAAGGTTCCTCATTTCCATAGAAATTATGGGCCTGCACCAAAAGACAGGTTGTGGAACATTAGACCCACTCTAACAATGCTCAAGGAGTCATTTTCCAGGGTTTCTTGTCCGTTTCAGAAAGTGGTATTTGACAAGTCGCTAGTGTTATTCAGGGGACGTATGTGCCATCCAAGCGTCACTGCTTTGGGCTGAAATTCTTTGTCCTTTGTGACTGCAAAATTGGATATGTGCTTGAAGTGATAGTTTATTCAGCAACAGATGTTGATATACTGAGTGACGATCCTCATGGTTTCTCGGCATCAGTCATGAAAATGCTGATAGAAAGGTATTTCAACAGGCACCACATTCTATACACCTATAATTATTACACTGCCCTGACATTGACCAAGTATGTGCTTGAAGATGGTACTGGATCCTGCGGAACTTTTCAGGCAAACAGGAAAAATTTCCCTGTATTCCCAGCAAATACTGAGAAAGGAGCCCTTCTTACCAAGAAATGTGGCAACTTGTTAGCCCTTCTCTGGCATAACAAGAGATGGGTTAACATGTTGTCAACAGTACGTAAGGGCATGTTTTAGGATACTAGAAAAACTGCCTACAGGACCAGGGAACCCGTGTAGAAGCCAAATACTGTCAACGATTATAATATCAACATGCAGCTTGTTGATAAATCAGACATGCATATTGGTGAGGTTGATTGCCTATGTAAGTCCTGTAGGTGGTACAAGAAGGCATTTTTACACCTTCTTGGTATCACTGTCTTGAACAGTTTCATACTGTTCTACTGTGGGAGCTTGTCAGGAAACCTCTCTCTCTCTATGAAAGTTTGAGAGAGAGCTTGCACACAAACTCCTTGAAGAATATTCAACTGCACAGGTGCTAGGTGGGGGACAGTGGCTACAGCAGACAGGCTAAGCTGTGCCGACTATTTCTGGTGACACTGGCTGGTAGAGATTGACTGTATCACAGCAGGCCTACCAGAGGAACAAATTCTAGGTGGCCCTGCCAGCGACTGGATGTGAGTTTCGACACTAGATATCATTTTTGTATGGCGGTACTCCAGTGCAACATTTCACCCAAAAATCATGGCCCTGGCTTAATGATCTTCACAGCCTTGGGATTTCGTACGAGCATGGCAGTGATTTTTTGTCATTTTCACCATTTTGTTTGATGACCTTTGACCCCTGATGTGGCCAATGTAGCACATAAGTGTACAACAGAAAGCTGTAGTGGTAGTCAATATTTATAAGCATGCAAACTTTCATTCAATTCCATCGAGCTGCAGGGGAACTACGGGGACATTTTTGAAAACAGGTACTGGTTGCTTGAGAGACTGAGGCCAATCTTCACAGGGTTGCCACTCGAAACCTAGAGAAGAGAGGTAAGAAAATGGATAGAACACTTCCAATAAGGAATGACCTCAAGATTGCACCTAAAGAATTCAGAGCTTTCTACATCCTTTGATAATGTGTCTACAACTCGAAACGTGAAAAGTACGAAAAAAGTGATTTTTCGACCGTTACTAGACAACGAGTAGTTGCATAGCAGCCAAAACCCTGCGGGCACAACTAGGTCATATGCTGGTCATTGTCCCGAAGTAGAGAGAGAGAGAGAGAGAGAGATTATAATCTAACCTAAATTCACGAAAGTTGAAATGTTACAAGAGGCACGCCAAGACTTCAGCTAAGGCGCAAGTAAAAATATTCCATAATTACCTAGATTCACTTAAACACACAAAACTGACCGTTGTTTTTCATTTCTACACACACACACACACACACACACACACACACACACACACACACACACACACACACACACACACACACACACCTTTACACTTCTCACACCTCTATACACTTCCTTCACATCATACCCCGTACTCTATGCAGGACACTTCGTACATTCACACACTTACGTCACCTTCACAATTTCCATGCCCCAGTTTTATTCACACCGCATACTCGCACTCTTCCTTCAACATAGTATATATAATTCTATATTTTCATATTTCCTATAATCCTAACTTTTCACACATCCTACATCCCATTTTCTTTATTTGTTTAATTTTTTTTTTTACAATCCATACTTTTCACACTTCTCGTAACTACTTCACTCCCACACTTCTCACATCCTCACTCTTCCTACACCCTCGCACCTCCCACACCCACCAACCCTCCATTTTTCTTGCTCTAACTTTCTCTCGCCGATTCATTCCCCCTTTTTCCTCTCTCTCTCTCTCTCTCTCTCTCTCTCTCTCTCTCTCTCTCTCTCTCTCTCTCTCTCTCTCTCTCTCTCTCACAGAAACCCCCTTACTAAAGAAATCCCTCTCTCTCTCTCTCTCTCTCTCTCTCACAGAATCCCCCTTACTAAAGAAATTCCTCTCTCTCTCTCTCTCTCTCTCTCTCTCTCTCTCTCTCTCTCTCTCTCTCTCTCTCTCACAGAATCCCCCTTACTAAAGAAATCTCTCTCTCTCTCTCTCTCTCTCTCTCTCTCTCTCTCTCTCTACAGAAACCCCCTTACTAAAGAAATCTCTCTCTCTCTCTCTCTCTCTCTCTCTCTCTCTCTCTCTCTCTCTCTCACAGAAACCCCCTTACTAAAGAAATCTCTTTCTCTCTCTCTCTCTCTCTCTCTCTCACACACACACACACAGAAACCCCCTTACTAAAGAAATCTCTCTCTCTCTCTCTCTCTCTCTCTCTCTCTCTCTCTCTCTCTCCCATCCACTGCTTCTTCTCCTGCCCCACTCATGCTCCACAACTCCCCCTTCCACCCACTCATGCCTCTCAGCTCCCTCTTCCTCCTACGCGTGACTCTAGACTCAACTGCGTCTGCCAACCAATCATGCTTCTTATCTCAGTTTCCCACCCACGCCTCTCAGCTCCCTCTCTCACTCAGTCATACGTGTATCGCTCATCTCCCTCTCTCACCCCATCAATTCCTCTCAATTCCATCTCCTACCCACACATACGTCTAATTCCTTCTCTAAGCCACTCACGACTCGTAGCTCCCTTTCCCCTCCTACTCATCCTTCTCAACTTCCTCTCCTATTCACTTCTCATTCTCTGCTCTCTCTCCCACCCACTCATCCTCCTCAACTCCCTTTCTTATCCACTCATCCTTCTGAACTCCCTCTCCCATCCTCTCATCCTCCCCAACTCCCTCTCCCATCCACTCATCCTTCTCAACTCCCTCTCCAATTTAATTTTCCTTCTCAACTCCCCCTCCCATCCGCTCATCCTTCTCAACTCCCTCTCCCATCCACTCACCCTTCTCAATTCCCTTCTCAACTCCCTCTCCCATCTGCTCCTACTCAAGTCCCTCTCACATCTAATCCTTCTTCTTAACTCCCTCTACAATCAAATCCTCCTTCTCAACTCCCTCTCACATCCACTCATCCTTCTCAACTCCCTTTCACATCTACTACTCCTTCTCAACTCCCTCTCCCATTCACTCATCCTTCTCAACTCCCTCTCCAATCTAATGCTCCTTCTCAGCTCCCTTTACAATTCGCTCACCCTTCTCAACTCCCTCTTCCATTCACTAATCTTTCTCAACTCCCTCTCCCATCTTCTCATCCTTCTCAAATCCCCATCCCATACGCTCATCCTTCTCAATTCCCTCTACCTTCCATTTATCCATCTCAACTTCCTCTCCCATCCGCTTATTCTTTTCAGCTCCCTTTCCCATCCACTCCTCAGCACCCTCTCCCATCCACTCATTTTTCTCATCTCCTTCTCCCATTCATTCATCCTCATCAACTCCCTCTTCCATCCACTCATCCTTCTTAACTCCCTCTCTCATCCGCTCATTTTTCTCAACGGGCTTTCCCATCCACTCGTAATTCTAAACTCCCTATCCCATCCGCTCATTCTTCTTAACTCCCTCTCCTATCCGCTCATCCTTCTCAAATCCCTCTACCATCCGATAATCCTTCTCAGATCCCTCTCCCATCCACTCATCCTTCTCAACTCCATCATTCATCCACTCATACTCGCACATCCTAGTTTCCTTTCTTACCATCACATTCCTCTGAGCTCCACCTACCATCCTCAATCCTCTTCCACTTTAGTTCCTGTCGTGTCATATTCCCCTGCCTAACTTCCCTCTTCCATTCTTCTCATCTCCCTCTGCCGTCCTTAACTACTCTTCACTCCACTCTCACGACTCCTGTCCCTCTCACAGCCATTCCTTTCAACTCTCTCCTTAAGTACCTCTCAGTTTCCTTCCCTCTCACCCTCTCCCCAGTTCCACTTAATTCTTTCCAATCAGACTCCCTCCCCGACCCTACTTTGCTCGGTACAATATTTACAGGCCGATAAATACAAAAGCTTTTCGCACAAGGACAGAAGACCATTAGGATATAAATTCTAAACCACCATGATTGTGTGTGTGTGTGTGTGTGTGTGTGTGTGTGTGTGTGTGTGTGTGTGTGTGAGAGAGAGAGAGAGAGAGAGAGATGCCATGTGTGTGTGTGTGTGTGTGTGTGTGTGTGTGTGTGAGAGAGAGAGAGAGAGAGAGAGATGCCATGTGTGTGTGTGTGTGTGTGTGTGTGTGTGTGTGTGTGTGTGTGTGTGTGTGTGTGTGTGTGTGTGTGTGTGTGTGTGTGTGTGTGTGTGTGTGTGTGTGTGTGTGTGTGTGTGTGTGTGTGTGTGTGTGTGTGTGTGTGTGTGTGTGTGTGTGTGTGTGTGTGTGTGTGTGTGTGTGTGTGTGTGTGTGTGTGTGTGTGTGTGTGTGTTCGAATGCATAGGTTTTATGATGTTATATTGGACAAGGATATAACTATGAACATTTACTTTTTGTGTCTTCAACATTTCTTCTACCATCGGTATTACTTTATCGTATACACGGAATCTCCTGTTTCTCCTGTCTCTTCTTTATCTCTCGCAGGATATAATATGATTTACCTCCGCCAACGAAAGGTGGAGATTATGCATTCATCCCTGATTGTCTACTTCTCCATTAGATATCTCAAAAAGCTATTGACAGATTTCAATGGAATTTTGTGGATTTGTGGAACATGGACCAGGGAAGAGATGATTAAACTTTGGTGGAGATCTCAGTTGTCTGGTATAAGCGCTAGCGGAAGTATGTGCTTTCTGAGTGCTTTCTAGTTATTAACTGTCTTTCAGTTATTCTCTCTCTCTCTCTCTCTCTCTCTCTCTCTCTCTCTCTCTCTCTCTCTCTCTCTCTCTCTCTCTCTCTCTCTCTCTCCTGAGTGGCCAGAGAACGGTTATAGCATTTCTTAAACAGCATCTTCACAGTTTTGATTATATGTGGGATAAACAATGGAATACAAAGTAGAGCAAATAGCAACAGACTTTATGGTCTTTTCGAGGCTGTTTGTTACAGAATAGACTATGACTACAAGATCGAATTGTACATGCTGAAGGATAACGATAGTAACGGGGGAAGGCTCCCCCCGCCTCCCAACCATTCAGGAAAAAGTGGGAAGAACCACCATGCAGCATGGAAAAACTGACATGGAAATCTAATTGGAAAGACTGAAAAGGAAAAATTACATTCTATAGTACTTCATCTATAAGCCGCCAGTTTGAATAACCTGAAAGAGAAAGTAATCAAATAAACAAATAACTAGGGCATAACATTATGTTCGGGTACTTTGAGTTAACGGGGCGTCTGTAGACAGCGTGGAAATTGCACAGTACACAGTGTGGATGCTCAGGGGTGGTGCGGCAGCCTTGCCTGGAGCTTTTAAAGTTGGCAGCAGTCAATTAGGCCCCAGCTCTGTTCACTCCACTAAGACAAGGAACTTTCCCATACGGGACAAGTACACAAGTTATGTCATAAAACTGTGATCCATGAAACATTAAAAAGATCACGATGGTGGTCACTTAACTAACAGGGATCCTCAGTAATCCAGAGCCCCTCACAGGTCTAAAGTAAGAGTACTGACCGTTAACTCAGGGCTGTCCATGCAGATCCTAGTCTGTGCTTATATTACTTGATTTGCATTTAATAAAATGAAAAATATATAATGAAGTGGCACGACGCAATGTACTGGTACGTTATGTTTACGGGCTTTCTTGTAGACAGGAGGGGAATGAACTTATATGTAGCTAGTAAAAGTAAGTTATTCGGACAGAAAAAGAGTCAGCTGAGGATTCTCGTGCAAATACTTGTCTATTTTGTTTTCAAATGTCTTAATTGAGATACTGCTCACGGTATCTGAGGGTAATCTGTTCCATACATTTAGGACTGTTGAAGAACCTTTTTGATTCATGGGATTGGAAATGCTTCCCCATAATTTTGCAGCCATTACTCCTGGTATGACTCCATATTGCTATATCCTTTCATGATTTTGAAAACTTGAATAAGGTCACCTGTTAACCTGCGTTTCGTTAGGTTCTTCAAGGCATTCCTCATATGGTTTATTTCTCTGTCGTGATATCATTTTTGTGACTCGTCTCTGTATCTTCTCTAATTTTTCCATGTTCATTTTATAGTATGGAGACCAGACTTGCACATAATACTGGAGATAGGGGCGGACTAGCGAGTTGTACAAGACAAGTATGACTTTTTTCGATTTAAACTCAAAAGTTTTTCCAATAAAACCCACCAGCAGGTTTGCAGTTTTAACCACCTCTGTGCACTGCTTACTCGGTTTTAGGTCATTTGATATTAACACACCAAGATCTTTTTATTTTCTGTACTTGATAACTGGAGATTGCTCATTTTGTGATTCACATGGACTTTATTGTTTCCATTATGAAGTACTTTGCATTTTCCATTGTTGAATCTCATCTGCCATTTTTCTGCCCAGCTTGCCAAAATATTAAGGTAATTTTGTAACTGCTGCACAGTAACTTTGAAGTTACTTTATTGGTTATTTTAATATCGTCTGCAAATTTGGATATTTTACAATTTAGACCCTCATCTATGTTATTTATGTAGATAATAAGAAGTATCCGTCCAAGTACTGAGTCATGGGGAACTCAACTAATCACATTATGCCATTTGGATTCCTTTCCGTTTATCACAACTCGCTTTTTTCAGTCTGAAAGCCAGTCTTGTAACCATTTCCGCGTATTTCCTTTTATTCCAAGGGCTTCTGTTTTGCTTACGAAACGCTTGTGAGGGACAGTGTCAAATGCTTCCTGAAAGTCGAGGTAAATTATATCAAGTGCTCTTGAGTCGTCATATGATTTGTCAACATCATGGAAGTCCAGTAAGTTAGTTAAGCATGAACGACGATGTCTGAATCCATGCTGCAGTCTTGAATTATATTATTTTCTTCTAGATAATTAATTATTCTATCTCTTATGACTGTTTCCATTAATTTGCACACTACTGATGTTAAGCTGATTGGACTGTAATTTCCTGGGTACGACTTATTTCCTTTTCTGAAAATTGGTGTTATACTTGCTAGTTTCCATTCGCATGGGACTTTCCCAGTATTTAACGATTTATTAAATAAGACAGAGAGTGGCAGCAGTAACTTACTTTTTGCTTCTTTCAGAATTCTCGGTGATATTTTATCGGGGCCAGGGATTTTGTTTATGTTTATACTAGATATTGTTGAAAGGATAATGCTACTGTGGATAGTATAGTTACTGAGGACGGTGCTATTTGCTTGGTTTATGGATATGTGGGAAAGGGGGGTGAGATGGAGTGAAAGAGAACGATAAGATGGTGGGTAAGGGAGAGAGAGAGATATTCAGGGATGGAGAAGATAAAGGAAGGGAGAAGGGGGAGGGAAAATGGAAGGGTATGGAGAAGGATGAAAGAAAGAGAGTGAGGAACGAGAATGGAGAAAGAAGGGGATGCGTGAATGAAAAAAAAAAATGTATAGAAAGAGGGCGAGTGGCAGGAGGAAGAGAGGCAAGTTAAACAGGGAACGAAGGGTGAATGAGACGGGAAGGGAAGGACGAGTGAGACGGGAAGGGAAGGACGAGTGAGACGGAAATAGAAGAGAGTGGTAGGGAAAGTGAAAGGATAGTGTAAGAGGAGGGAATAGGGAGGGGAGACAGGAGAGGGGAGGGCAGTCAAAGGCAATAAAGGAGACAGGGAGACGAAAGATGATCTAACAATAGGAGAAGGAAGTGAATCAGTGAGGAAAGTCAGGAAACAAAAGAGGGAGAAATAGGAGTAGGTACTGGTGACAGTGAATTCAGAACAAGCGAGGGGAAGAGTGGGGAAGGAGAGAAACAGGGCAGTGTGAGAGGGATGGGAAAAACACAGGGAGAGAGAAAGGAGTGTGTGAGAAAGGACATGTACGTGGAAATGAGTGTGAAAGGAGGAAGAGGGGGAGAAGAAAGGGGAAGGAAAAGGCAAACACAATGCTGGAATGGAGATGGAAAGTGGATGAGGGTGGAAGAGAAGAGAGGGAGAAAAGAACGAAGAAGAGAATAGCGCGGAGGTGGGATAGGGAAAATGTGCAGAGAGTAGAAAGTAGGCATGGGTAAGGAGGATAAGAAGAGAGGTGGAGGAAATCGAGAAACAGGTGATTTGGGAGGGAAAAAGGAAAAATAAAGAGTGGGAGGAAACAAACGAAGAAACTGATAAAAACAGAAGGGAACAACGGGAAAGACTATTTAGTGTCAGTGAGAGAGGAAGAAACGTGGACCATAAGGAGTAATGAAGGAGTGTGGAATACACTACATACTGAGAAAATACATAGGAGTACATTAATAGTGAAGATAACATTAGGATTAATGCTCCATAACGAAGGTATTTATTGAAGTAAAATTAATAAACGAAAATATATAACCGAGGTGAACGAATGAAAAAACAGAATGACTAGTAAATAACGAGGGGTGAGGGATGATGTGGGTAATGGGTTGGACAATGAAAGAAAGGAGAAGATATATGGGGATGGAACAGAGAGAGAGAGAGAGAGACAGACAGACAGACAGACAGACAGACAGAGAGACAGAGAGAGAGACAGACAGACAGACAGACAGACAGACAGAATAATTAAGTTCCATTGACTTTACGTGTTCCTTTTACTTTCTCTCTCTCTCTCTCTCTCTCTCTCTCTCTTGAGACATATAATATCTCAATTCGTATGAAAAGATGCAGTGAAGGAAGTATTAAGGCATATAGCTGAAATGTTCAAGATATTCAGAAGCAGCAAATTGCCATACAAGGAGATGCTACGATACATAGCTGCGATCATCTAAAAAGTAAGTCAACAAATCACAGCCAAGATATTACCTTCCCAGTAAATGAATATCTATGGCATGCAAGTTGTTAGACACTATTATCAAATCCATATTTATACAGCAGGTTACAACAAATAATAGCACTGGCAGTAATAATCAGCTGGGTCAATACATGACTCGCGGGACATATGCCGTCATAATAAATGGAAGGAATCAGATTTGAAGGGCACTACAAGTGGAGTGCTGTAAGGTTTAGTTTTGGATTATATTCTGTTTTATTATAAATCAGTAACACGAACAAAGGCTTTTCTGAAAATAATAAATCTATCTATCTATCTATCTATATACCTAGGTTGCTTCCCCCAAGGAAAGGGAGGTAGCCGAGACGGGACGACACACTCCCAATTAACCCAATTAACTCATCCGCTCAAACACATTCATTCACATCTTAACCCCAAAGGGGAGAAGGGACAGATCCTCACTGCACCACACCGCACGAGGGTCAACTACGCAGTGCAATCAGTGACATCCGCAGCAGGGCCCGACAGCAGAGCTGCTTTACCCCTGCCACATCATAATGGCCCATCCCCTTACCCGCACCTGACCTGATCAGCTGATCAGGCAAAATGCGGGAGAATATCCCCTCAGGGCTGCGTCATCTTTTATTCATTCACAATTTCTCTCCATTCATTTCTATCATGCACAGTCACTCTTCCTTGCTTAACAGACATCCCTTTTGCATCCAACGCTCTCTTCTACTGTCTATCCATCCTATTCGTGGTCTTCCTCTCAGCCTTACACCTCTCACATCAGATTTGGTATCTTTTTTTCACCAGTCGCTCATTATCCATTCTCTCCATATGCCCAAACTATCGCAACACCCTCTGCTCAATTCGATCAGCCATCTCTTGAACAACTCCAGTTCTCCTTCGCACTTCAACATTTCTCACTCGATCCATACGCGTCACTTCACACATACTCCTCAGACACCTCACCTCCTCCCCTGTGGAGTGGGGGACACAATCTGGCTGCACAGTGAGGTGGTACTACTACTCTGCGGCCAGGCTGTGTTAGGAAGAATACTGCCACTGTATTCCCTGCGTATCGTAGAAGGTGACTAAAAGGGGCGGGGTGAGGGGACTAGGGACCCCCTCCTCTGTTTTTTAGTTCCTAAAAAGAGACAGGCCATAATAATTCTGCTCGTGATATAAAGTAAGACAGAAAATTCGTCTTTACAAAGGCAAATGATCAGAGAGATTTTCATCAACATATAATTGAACCCATGCATGGTAGATGGATTTTCAATACTGTTAAATGCAAAATGCTGCCATTAGAAGTAAAATAAATCAATAAATGAACAGCGATACTATGAACAATACTAACTTAGGCTATGTAAACGAAGAAAATAAAATCTAACAACAAATTGTTTTAAAGCAAACAAGCGTTGTACAGAGGTAGTTCAGAAAGCCATAAAACCTTTGATTCACATGTAATTCATTTCAGTACAAATCGGGAGACATTATCCTCAAACCGAATAATTCCTCAATATCCATATGCAGACTGATTTTTGTATCGTTCAAGCCCGTTGTCCTGTTATGTAGAAAGCCTCTGGAAAGTAACACGAAGGGTGACAGAATGATACATAGACTAAAAAGAAAAAAAAAAAAAAATAAAGATAAAGTATGGGGAACGTCTAGAAGAAATTAATCTGTTTCTTAGCTAAGAGCAAACTGCATGAAAATTTAATCTTTTTTTGTTTTTTTAATCCAAACGACCTGATAACATGGGAGTCGAAAAATTCCTTCAGAGTAGACACATCGTTCAATGCTTAATGTAAAGGTTATAAATATTTGGCAAACTTTTACAGTTACAGGAAGGGAGTCATCTCTTCTTCATCTCTATGTACCCAATGTGGCAAATTGGAGCAAAATGCTAAAATACAATTTACTTGGATAAGTTCGTGCCTTCAAACATTGCTGCTAACCAGCAAAATACATTTAAGAACTGCAGTACTTCCTACAGTACATGAAGATGTCTATTACGCACCTAATAATGATACTGTTTCAGTAACACTGGAATGTGATTTTCGTTCCTTCCTTCCCGAGAAGTCCGCATGACAGTTTCCTCAATCCTGTACTGTTGTGCTTCTGATTTTTTCACTCATGTTTCTGAGGGAAGGGTAAGTGATTGAGGCAATCTTCCTATTTAAGTATCCTTTTCTTTGCATATGAAATAACAACATTTCTAATTATGATCTATAGAATAAACGGAGTAAAACGAGCAATGGGACTGTTGTGATTGCTTTCATTTGTACTTTAATCCTTTGTACACTCTCTCTCTCTCTCTCTCTCTCTCTCTCTCTCTCTCTCTCTCTCTCTCATTATCACGTTACTGAAGTATAATTCCCACTGGCTTTCTTCCCCGTTTCCTCACATCATTTAATGGGACTCTCCTACTGTACCTATATCGCACGATTTCCTTTCTTCTCTTATTTCAACCTCCCTCCCTCCCTCCCATCCCCTTTCTCAGTCTTTCTGTCACACACACACACACACACACACACACACACACACACACACACACACACACACACACACACACACACACACACACACACAGAAAAGACGTATACAGTAGATAGTGAGAGCTTTGTGAGGAAAATTGTGCCTTTTTGAAGGAGAGGCGAGTGAAGGAGGAGGAGGACAAGGGAATGGGTGAAGGGATAGGGAGAGTGAGGAAAACGAGGAAAGGTAAATACAGCGAGAGAGGTATGAAAATGATTGATAAAGAGAGAAAGAGGGAAGGAGATGAACTGAGAGGTGGGGGATGGAATGAGAAGAGTCTAGTGTAAAGTATGGGACAGGTGGGAATGGAGGGAGAGGAAAAAAAAAAGAAAGAAAGAAAGCAGCAAAAGGAAAGGAAGGGGACGAGAGGCATGCTTGCAGAAGAGATGCTCCAGGAAGGGAGTAGGAAAGAACAGAAGGCAGGGGAGGACAGCCAGAATTTTTATTCGACGAAGCAGGTTGAGGCGTTTTATGCATTTTTGGTTGCGACATGAACGTGGTTTCTCCAGGTGAGGCTGTTGTCTATGCTGACGCTATCTACCTATCTGTCTGTCTATCTATGTATCTATAAGTTTATCGACCACACACTACCACTCACACATTCACTTGACTTGGAGCCATTGGTGTACAAACCCCAAATGACTTTTGAAGATGTAGTAGAAAAAATGGTGGTCCTTCACTGCCGTTGCCTTAGTCTTTGGTTTTGGGTGCCGTGAATCACCAACTGTAAATTTGGGCTGCTCCCAAGGCAGTATATTTATTAACATAACTTGCAACAGTCACTGAGGCACACAGTATCCTGCCGACCTAGTATGTGGCCAACGAAACCCGCTCATAAGACTGTAGGGTTAGCGCAGTTGTGTACACGCCATATTGCCGATACCACCTTTCATTTTGATCCTGATGCTGTATGATAAAATCAGGTCCTGATGGACATATAGGGGAGGTACAATCAAAGACAAAAATCGTGTCGTGAAATATGGTGAAAAAAATCTGCTGAAAGACTATAGTTTTGGAGCGGTCTGCTTTGTGGCGAAGGATCGGTTGGTAGCACTGACTTGAGTTGCCATTTGCTCCAGGTGACCGGCCTGCGCATGCCATATACTTTTTTTGTAACAACGAAACTAATCTACTTAATTGTTAAATATTTCTGACTGCTGTTTCTTTTTTCTTTTTTCTTTTTTTTCTTTTTGGTGTTTATGAAACGTTTCTCATCTTTTATTTTTTATGACCACATTCGCAACGTTACACTTCAGTTAGCTAAACAGATGTTCGGAAGTCAGTTCTCCATCTTTATTAACTGTAAATTAGCTAATCAAGTTGATAATTATGACCTGGGACATTATTTACCGGTGTTGTAAAACATAATTCTCTATAGTATTCAACACATGAGAACAGTTATTCTGTTATGATATATATATATTTTTTCTTTTAGAGTGGCTAACAAACTGAATCCAAAAGACGAGTTCGAAACACAAAAAAGACGACCGAAGTCTACGCACAACTGTCCGTGTGCTTCATTCTAGGCGCACTTCGTTTCTTATGGCGTAAGCACTGCTTGCGGGTGCTGCTTCAATCGTTGTGATTATTTCCTATACTCGGTTCCACGGAGTCTGACGCACTGATTTTGCCAGCCGAGGACAGGTGGATTTGGTAACACTGCGCGATGCACTCGGGCGGTGATTGGTGGATTTCCGTTGTGTTTGAACGTGCTCCAAAGTGACTTTGTATTCCAACCAAGGCCCTCATTGATTTGTAAGATACCGGATTAGACAGGTATAAATTAAAGCAATGATATCTTTAATGATAAATATGTGCCTTTTAAATTACTAGAGATAAACCTGAACGACAATGATAACAAAAAGTAAGTGAAGTCGCGACTGGACGCATGCGGACAAGTCAGCGACTGATTTAAATTCATTTCATTGTTTGATTTCGTCTATACTGCACACGGTTTTATTATAGCAGCATATTTCAACTATTATTTTCTCGTGGAGTTTGCTTTTATCTTACTTTCCTTTCTTCCACCATTAATAAAAATTCGGTTCGTTCTATAATGATGTAATCCATTACTTTCCCGGCTCTTTGTCGAGGGGGCAGAGATACATGCTTGAGGATGCATTGTGACCAGGGATAGGGTGTCCGTCTGTATGTCTGTCTCTTATGATACGAAAATGTTTGGGAAAATCAAACTCCAAACTTATTCATGTATGAAATAATTCTACTGAATCTGACTATGAATATAAACAAATGCAGATTTTTAAAGCTACTGTTACCTATGAAGGTAATGAAAATGTGTATGTACACTATATGTACTGAGAATAGAATAGCATGTATTGACCCCAGTGAGGTGTGTGTGTGTGTGTGTGTGTGTGTGTGTGTGTGTGTGTGTGTGTGTGTGTGTGTGTGTGTGTGTGCATACACAAATTATAATTATTAGAAGCTAAGCTAAGCATATCTAGGGTAAGGTTGTATATTAGTAGATGAGGTAATGAAGGGCGTGGTGAAGACTGTAGACTGTAACACTCTGTAATAATGGTGGGTAAAACATTCAAGCCTTCGCAGGGCCTTGGGACCACCTTGCTATGAACGTCTGAATTCCCGCCACAGTCGCTGACTTGTCCGCATGCGTCCAGTCGCGACTTTACTTACTTTTTGTTATCATTGTCGTTCAGGTTTATCTCTAGTAATTTAAAAGGCACATATTTATCATTAAAGATATCATTGCTTTAAATTACTTCTGTATTTTCCGGTATCTTACAAATCAATGAGGGCCTTGGTTGGAATACAAAGTCAATTTGGAGCACGTTCAAACACAACGGAAATCCACCAATCACCGCCCGAGTGCATCGCGCAGTGTTACCAAATCCACCTGTCCTCGGCTGGCAAAATCAGTGCGTCGGACTCCGTGGAATCGAGTATAGTCCTATAGTGGTGTGGTAAGACGAGGACGACCTGAACAATGATCGTTCTCCGTTGTGCCTTCCTCCTGAAATCCTAATCCACCTTTATATGGTTATGCCTATACCAAATGTTTGAGCTTTCTGTTCAGGCTTCGCTTCCCATAAATAAAGGAAGAACATGCCACCTCTCATACTCCTGTTAGTTGGATGCATGTCGCTTGACCTCTCCATACCATGGTTTAGTAGGTCTGCTTGACGTTTTGTGGTAAGATGTAAAATGAAATGTCAGGTGATCATTGCCTAACCGTTGGGGTTTCGTCTCTCATACGAAGTTCGGGCTGAGCATTTCTTGCAAGTCGATGATAAGGCTTCGGAATTTCATGGGTTCATTCATACCGTCATCCCATCAGTAGCAGATATGAAGCCTGAGGAAGTCAGGCAAGCCAACCACGAACATGTAACTGGGGTAGAGATTTCATAATATTTCAAGTGTTGCACTTTATCTTTGGACAAAACCGCGACACGACTTTTGTCTTTGTACGTCCAGCTGAGACATGAGCGGCCCGACACCATCCGATCCTTCCAGACCAGACAAGGCCCGACTGCTATGGTTCTCAGAAGCTTACAGCTTTTCTGCTATGTGAGATATAGAAGTGATTCTTTCAGCAGGTAGTAGATACATTCACTAAATTTTGTTTTTAGGTATATATTTACTCATGAGACCAAAGAAACCCACTGAAATCCTAGTTTTCCAAGAGAATGCACCGAAAGCTTCAACTGACATGTCCAACTGTGAAATCGATACAAAAGACTATGAAGTGTGTGTGTGTGTGTGTGTGTGTGTGTGTGTGTGTGTGTGTGTGTGAGAGAGAGAGAGAGAGAGAGAGAGAGAGAGAGAGAGAGAGAGAAAAAAAGTAAATATTTAGGGCAATTATTCTTCTGTTATTATTCTACTAGCTATCCAGAGAAGTTGAAAATTTACATTAAAATGAAATGACGATAGGTCAGAGAGGCGTGTGTACAAACGCTCACTCGCTCATTACTGGCCCACAAAGCGTATATTACTGGTAGACGTTCATTCTAGCTTGTGATATAATGATCTGGTGATTGAGTGGAGAGAAATGTTTTACATCGTAATGTAGGAACTCATGTGGACTTACTTCAGTATGACCAACACCGAGGCGATGAGCAGTGAATTTCGAAACCCAGTAAGTGGAGCACAACATGTTTTCCGATTAAAAATTGATATTTTTTTAATTTTCAGACTCTCTATACCATTGATGCTATGCCTGTGCTTTACCGCATCAAGCATTATGCAGTGTTCCATAATCTGTATCGTGTCATGTGGGCCTTACCTACAGTGGAGACATGTGTCGTCTGTGACGCCACCCAACCCAGATATGAAATGGTAGCTTAGTGGGGCTGGATGGTGTTCTGATCTAAGGGTAGCAAGAGGAACTCGATCAGCTGTCTTTAGCGGTAACTCCGGTGGCATATGCCGGGGCAGGGGGGAGGGGGAAGACCACAAGACGCTTGTACTGAAGTATAGTGTTCTGACTGTTTACTACCCTGCACGTTCAGTGGGTATGTAGATGTCTTTTCGCTCAATAAACCTACTAAATATACACATAATGTTTTAGACTTTCCTGCATTTACATTCAGATCTCGTCGCACATGATTGTTCATAAAAATCTTATGCGGTCTGTAAAGATTCTTTTAGCAATCAGTAAAGGCATACTATGCATTCATTACATTTAAAATATCCCAGCTCTATAAATTTTGCTGAAGTCCGTCAAATGACTATTTCCATATGAGTATAATATAAATAGCTATGTGAATATCACAAACCTATGTTTCACTTCAGTAGTGATTTTGATAACTCACACTCCTATCTACTTACGGTTACGCATGTAACTTTACCGTCACATAAGATTCACACAGTGTTCTGCATTTCTACCCCCATACCATGAACTACTAATAACTACATTTAAACCTCGCTGTTTTCTTTGCCATTATGTCTTTCCGAGAAATTTGAGTGATTTTCATAGTGTTCATTTATTATCTGCCTTAACTGCAGATAACAGAACTTCACATCCCCTACCACTCGAGAAACTACCCTGTTTATCACCTACCAGCGAAATTGATATATACCTGTTTTACATAGTGTATCAGTATATTCCTATACTGTATATTAGTCACAAACAGCACTCAGTATCTGCACTCAGTTCTGGCAACTACGTTATACTTTTTTAGAAGGGCAAGCCACAGTCTCCTTCCTCACCACAGGTGTAGCCACACTTACCTATATTTCTTACAAACAGCTCACAGCACATTGTGCACATATTTCATCAACATCATTCCTCACATTTTTCAGCCTTTTTTACATCATTCCTTACTTCCACTCTTTTGATATTCTGGAACACCTCATTGCAGCTTTGGGTACCCCTGTACTCATATTGTTTACCACAGCTATAATGACATTCCCATTCCTCAGCTACTCAAAATAATGTTTTCACCTTCTCATTACGTTGCCACAATTTCTTAGCAAGTCACTGTCATCCCAGACAATATCCCACTTTTTCCACATTCCATCCCATACTATCGCACCTCTTCCCAAAACAGTTTCCAATAATCACAAACAATTACAGTTATTTATCTTCCAAATTATTCGCTCACCTACTCAGTTACCAGCACAGCTCATAGTTTAGGTTTTTTAAAAATAAAGGGAAGAAAAAAAAAAAATCATGTTTTCCACAGATAATGCAAATACTGTACATTTATTCCGATTTTATAGACATTAACTCAAGTAATCTTGCAGCCAGGTGGTTAATCCGCCGCTGATGGTGATGATATATATAGTGTATTTATAAAATTATGACGTACTCGGATTCTAGAGGTTAACTATGATGTAAGCAATTTGTTTAGCGTAATGTCTTAGGTTCACTTTAACTGCTGACATATTTGCTGTTTTCTATTCCTCTCCCCACTTTTTTAATATGACGCTTGAGTTTCACAGCCCGTACTCATGGCCCAGTAGTCCTTTTACATAGCATAATCCTTCACATGTCACCATTTCGGCTCATTCGCCGTCCAAACTGAATACATGCTAGAACTGTCTCATACAGGATTGGCGTATTGGTATTAGCGGAGGTATTTTAACCGGTGGGTCTTCTAGTAGATCAATAAAATCTGCTTTAATGAAATTCAGATGCTTAAGTTGTTCCCTACCCTAGCCGGACTTCGAACCTGGATCCATTATGACTGAAGGCCACCTCTCTACCGATTCGCCCACCACCTCCCTCAAATATTCCTCTTTGGATTTTATTTTGAGAGAAAGAGAGAGAGAGAGAGAGAGAGAGAGAGATTTTAAAATCAGCTAGATGCACCTCCACGAGGGAAAAAAAATACGAAGCCATGAACATTCCAGTCAAAGCAACGCATGCATTATTGAAAAAGTTTAAGCGAATTTCGAGGAAAATACTTTTTATTCTTTTCAGAGAGACAGAATGTCAGTTAGAGTGGACTCGGAAACGGAAGCTGCGACGAATTCTGAAAGTGTTGGTTTGCTTGTGGAGAGTTGGGTTGGACTGGGGATGAGGAGGAAGTTCTGGAGAGAGAGAGAGAGAGAGAGAGAGACTAGGTAGTCAAAAAGGAGGTGGACGTCAAGACAGAGTATATCTGGTAGTAGAACGTAATAGTAAGGGCAAACGCAACTCTAATACAACAACAACAACAACAATAATAATAATAATAATAACAATAATAATTGTAATAATAATAATGATGATGAGCATCATAATAGTACTGCTGCTACTACAACTAATGATGATGATGATGAAACGCTTTACAACCTTGAAACCTTTACTTGTTTCTTGTTTGTAAAAAAAAAAAAAAATGAATCTAAGAGCAGATTGATGAACCGAATTTCGTTAAAGCGGATTTTCCTGATCTACAAGACGACTGATGTCATGAAAACTCCCTTTCTAATACCAGTGCATCAGAACTGCATGAGGCAGCCGTAGCATGCGTTTATAATGCTCAGTGGGTATGCGTGCCCAAATATTGACATGTGAAGACCGCAGGGCATCACAGAAAGGACTATTGCACTTATTCGCAGAGTCGGACACACACACACACACACACACACACACACACACACACACACACACACACACACACAAACAAACAAATACGGGGGACGATAATTGGGTGCAGAAGGTGAGAAGTGTTAATACTTGGGGTGGGGTTGCGAGGGGTAGACCGAGAAAGACGTGGGACGAGGTCGTTGTGACCTCAGGTTAAGGTACTGAACAGGGAGGCTGCCATAGATCGTGCAGCATGGAAGGCTGCCATTAGGTGACCAAGGCCGACGCATGCAAGCACGTTCGAGCCTTCAAAAACGAAACGAAACGAATATATATATATATATATATATATATATATATATATATATATACACACACACATATACGTTCTCAGGCAAGCATACGCACACACACTTACACAATGGATCGTCGCGGCCATAAAACTTGGTCCACCATAGACAGAGTGTATGACTCATTCCAGTAGGCATGGCAACACTAGTTATAACTGTCGTGTTAATTGGTTTTCTATTAGTTTTATCAGCGATATAGAATCCATATTTCTTTCTCTTGTTATTCAAGTAAATGTGGCTGCATCTGTACATGGATTTGTCGAGTATGTGTGACACGAATAGTAGTGTGTGATGATACTGAATTAGATGGATAACAACGCACACAATGAGTGCTAAAGGATGTTTTCAGTTTGGGATGTGTACAGTATATGTTATTGTAACTGTCTTTCAGTTGGCTTGAAGGTGGGTGGAAATAACGTGCTGGAAGAATTCGACCTTTTGTTTGATGAACAACGCGTTTGCAGTGGGGACAGTAGGATCAGAATCAGTTAACGGTTTGACCTTCAATGCTATGCCAAGGATTCTTAAATAGCCCCGCCTACT